>NC_142766.1:7164834-7472626 GCF_054948205.1 Urtica dioica subsp. dioica
TAATTTCACTAAATTCACTCATTCAAATTCCACTAACCTAAACCCTAATTTCTTGTTCTAAAAAGAGAAAATCAAACAAAACCCTAAATTTGTGAGTTAAAAAAATCAAACTATATGCAATTCGGGTAAACAACAAGAAATCCATATCAACAACACGAAATTAAATCAATAACTACCTTAAAAAACTTTTAAAATCATACCTTACAATGAGGCGGCAAGAGAGAGAGAGAGAGAGAGAGAGAGAGAGAGGCGCGAGAGGAAGCACGGCGAGGACTCGGCGAGAGAAAAATGGCGGCGAGGACAAGGCGAGAGAGAGTTGGCGGCGAGGACAAGGCGACGGCGAGATTTTGGGGCGGCGAGGGATTTTGGAAGAAAAAAATGGGAGAGATGCGGCCGAAAATGGTTGTCTCGTGTGTGGGTATTGGAAAAAATGAGAAAAAAACTGAAAACGGCCTTTTATAGTGAAAACCTAAAAAACCTAAAAACCCTCGCCGCGGCGAAAATATGTCGTCGCCGCGGCGAGGTGTTCCTACAACGGATATTATAACCGTTGTAGGAACGTCTCGCCGCGGCGTGATTCCTCACTCGCCGCGGCGAGACAGGGTTGAGGTGGAGGCGGGGCAGGGGGCGAGGTGGAGGCGGGGCTGGGCGAGGTGAAGGTCGGGCTGGGCGACCGGGCTGGGCGAGGTGACGGCGGGGCTGGGCGATGTGGAGGCGGGGCTGGGCGAGGACGTGGCGAGGTGGAGGCGAGGACGTGGCGAGCGAGAGGCGAGGTGGAGGCGGGGCAAGGGCGAGGTGTAGGCGGGGCTGGGCGAGGTGGAGGCCGGGCTGGGCGAGGATGTGGCGAGGTGGAGGCGAGGACGTGGCGAGGTGGAGGCGGGGCAGGGGCAAGGTGGAGGCGGGGCTGGGCAAGGTAGAGGCGGGGCTGGGCAAGGTGGAGGCCGGCTGGGCGATGTGGAGTCGGGGCAGGGGGCGAGGTGGAGGCGGGGCAGGGGCGAGGTGGAGGCGGGGCTGGGCGAGGTGGAGGCCTGACTGGGCGAGGACGTGGCGAGGTGGAGGCGAGGACGTGGCGAGGTGGAGGCGGGGCAGGGGCGAGGTGGAGGCGGGGCTGGGCGAGGTGGAGGCGGGGCTGGGCAAGGTGGAGGCCTGACTGGGCGAGGACGTGGCGAAGTGGAGGCGAGGACGTGGCGAGGTGGAGGCGGGGCAGGGGCGAGGTGGAGGCGGGGCTGGGCGAGGTGGAGGCCGGCTGGGCGATGTGGAGTCGGGGCAGGGGGCGAGGTGGAAGCGGGGCAGGGGCGAGGTGGAGGCGGGGCTGGGCGAGGTGGAGGCCTGACTGGGCGAGGACGTGGCGAGGTGGAGGCGAGGACTTGGCGAGGTGGAGGCGGGGCAGGGGCGAGGTGGAGGCGGGGCTGGGCGAGGTGGAGGCCGGCTGGGCGATGTGGAGTCGGGGCAGGGGGCGAGGTGGAGGCTGGGCTGGGCGAGTTGGAGGCGGGGCTGGACGAGGTGGAGGCGGGGCTGGACGAGGTGGAGGCGGGGCAGAGCGGGGCTGGGCGAGGTGGAGGCGGGGCAGGGGGCGAGGTGGAGCGGGGCTGGGCGAGGTGGAGCGGGGCTGGGCGAGGTGGAGGCCGGGCTGGGCGAGATGGAGACGGGGCTGGGCGAGGTGGAGGCGAGCGAGAGGCGAGGTGGAGGCGGGGCAGGGGCGAGGTGGAGGCGGGGCGGGGCTGGGCGAGGTGGAGGCGGGGCAGGGGCGAGATGTTCCTACAACGGATTTTAAAACCGTTGTAGGAACATCTCGCTGCGGCGAGATTCCTCACTCGCCGCGGCGAGACAGTTTCTTAACAAACTGCTTGGCCACGGTGTCCACCTCGCCGCGGCGGCGAATATTTCTAGCCGCGGCGAGATATATTCGCCGCGGCGAGATTGATACCCCGCCGCGGCGACAAGTTTCTACAACGCTTTTGTTTAGTGTTGTAGAAACCACCCGCCGCAGCGAGGTATGAATTTCGCCGCGGCGGATTACATTTTTCTACAACGCTTTCACTGTGCGTTGTAGTAAGTTCTCGCCGCGGCAGAAAACACATTACGCCGCGGCGTGGATTCTACAACGGATTTTTAAAGCGTTGTGGAAAATTTGAAGCACCATGTTTCTACAACGCTTAACTATATGCGTTGTAGAATCTACAAGTTTCTACAACGCTTAACCATATGCGTTGTAGAAACACCAAGTTTCTACAACGCTTGTCCATAGGCGTTGTAGAAACACCATGTTTCTACAACGCTTGTCATAAGCGTTGTAGAATCACTAGTTTCTACAACGCTTTTCATAAGCGTTGTAGAAAGTGAGTTGTATAATCCAACATTTGTAGTAGTGATATATATATATATATATATATATATATATATATATATATATATATATATATGTTATTGAATGAGACTTTTATCCCATGGATTAGGCATTTATTCTATGCGCTGCAAGAAGAACATAAGACGGGTAATTTTGCGTTTGTTAATCCAGTTTTGGTTTCTCCGGCCATGTTCGAAAGTCGAAACCAATGATGGAATAGAGCATTATGACGAACCGATAGGACGCGGGGAACATGTTTTGAGTAGAGCGAAGGCTTTGAGTCCCAATCAATTGCTACTCATGCCTTTTATTCACATGTAAGTTTTATTTTATTATGACAAAGTCATTTTCTCTTATAGCTTTGACATATTATTCATAAATTTATTTTTGTAGGTATCATTGGACACTCGTGGTGATTGATAATTCAAAAAATACGGCTTACTATTTAGATCTGTTGAATAACAAAAGAGTGTCGGATGATATAGCGACAATCTTTTACTTGTAAGTATATTAGTTAAAGAACTTTAATACATAGGTAAAGTATAATTATAATATATTATATCATGTCGTGTGTAGGGCAGATTTGAAATACGCGTGGAAGATAGTTAAGGTACGAATTATATAACTTTAATTTCATATATTACAAAATGTGTGGATTTATAATTCTAAATTTTTTTAGGTACCGAAACAACCATCGACCGTCGAGTGTGGATATTTCGTCCTTATAATGATGAGAGACATCATTAAATTCTCGAGTTTCCAAAATTGCATCAAAATTGTAAGTATTATATAAACTAGATATTTATATAGCTTAAATTTTAATTTCTAACATATTACTTTATAAACTTATTTTAGTGGCGCGATCAAGACACATACAATCAAGTGGACATCGACGAGTTTCGTGACGAATGGTATCAATTTATTTTAGAT
Source organism: Urtica dioica subsp. dioica (assembly GCF_054948205.1). NCBI lineage: Eukaryota > Viridiplantae > Streptophyta > Magnoliopsida > Rosales > Urticaceae > Urtica > Urtica dioica. The sequence continues at coordinate 7,168,112 of NC_142766.1, forward strand.
GACATTTTTAAGAAAGACAAAGACGGATATGTGAAACATATTTAGAACTTATGAACTTGGTGAAGACGTTAGATATAGTTTGAACTTATGAATATGGTGGATGTTAATTGTTTTTATTTTTATTTTTGATGAACCTGTGAATCATAGTTAGAAATCTTTTCTAGCTTTGGAAATTAGAAGAAGTTATGGTATTATGAATGGTTTTTTTTTTTTTATATATAAAAAGAATGGTATCATGTATTGTTTTTTTTGTTGTTTTTTTGTGTTAAGATTATATTTTTATTGATATATGTATTAGTGCTGAACTGCAGGCTACTAATATTATTAATATCTATTTTTAGAGCAATAATTAAGAAACTTTTTGGGTAAAAAAAAAGCCACAAATAATGGCGGTCAACTAAATATCGCCACAATAGGTTAAATAACGCGCCAACTTTACAGCGCCATTTAAAGTTTGAACTTCGCGCGTTGTATGACATGGCAAGATTTGTAATGGCGTTCGAAAGAAAAACGCCATTAAAACCTGGCAAGATTTTTCATGGCGTTCAAAAGAGAAACACCATTAAAACCTGACAAGATTTTTAATGGCGTTCGAAAGAGAAACGCCATTAAAACCCTTCCCAGTACCCTGCCACGCGGATATGACACGTCGGCACATTTAATAATGCTTTCTGGTTTACACGCCATTATATATCAAAAATTTCGCCTGTTTTAATGGCGTTCAAAAAGTGACATTAATTCTCTATAAGGGCACATTTTGAATGCCATTAAATCCGTTTTTTTCTACTAGTGGTGGCTTTTCATGAATGAGATATGTGTAGCCATATCTTGAAAAATCATCTATGAACGTTATAACATATTGTTAACTATTCCAAGCAGATGTAAGAAAAGGTTCACAAATGTCTGTATGAATAAGTTCTAAGACGTCCGAAGTTATGTTGGCTTTAAATCTCCTCTTATTGGTTTGTTTTCCCTTTATGCAATTTACACAGATATCAAAGTCCGTGAAATCTAAGGGATCTAGAATTTTGTATGACACAAGTCTCTCTATTCTCCATCTGGAGATGAGACCTAATCGTTTGTGTCATAATGCGGCCGAATTATCGCTAGTTAATTTTTTCTTTACACCTCCAGTACTTAAATGCAAGGATTCATTAAATGAAGCACTTATCTCAATGGAATATAGATTATCATATCCTGATAAAGAGTCGGAACCAATCATATTTAAACTATGAAACAAACTAAATTTTTCATTCTCAAATGAATAAGAATAACCGTATTTGTCCAAACAAGAAACATAAATCAAATTCTGTCTAAAAGATGGTACCACAAAAGTTTCATCAAGATCCAAATAAAATCCAGTCTTCAACAATAATCCAAATTTTCCAATTGATTCAACTTCAACCTTCTTGCCATCGCCCACATAGATGTATCTTTTAGCATCATTTGGCTTTCGTCAATGGAGGCAACCTTGCATAGGCACAATGATGTGAGTGGTTGGACCAGAATCCATCCACCAGCTGTCATTAGGTACTGAAGTAAAATTAACCTCAGAATAAATCAAATTAAGAAGCATATCTTTCTTAGCACGCCAAGCGTTATAATTAGAACAATGCTTCTTTACATGCCCTTCAGCTTGACAGAAGAAATAACCCGTCTCATCAGGGTTATCTGGTTTCTTTTGATGTTTCTTCTGAGGTGCTGTATTTGCAGCTTCCTTATCCTTCTTTCTTTTATTTCCCTTGTCCTCGCTTTTAGAGGTTGATGCTAGGCGATCACTTTTTGTCTTATCTTGCTGCAACCTTTTCTCCTCATGAACATAGTATGAGATGAGCTCATTAAGAGACCAAGTCTCTTTCTGAAAATTGTAGCTCACCTTAAACTGGCTAAACTGTGTTGGAAGAGATATCAGAACTAGATGCACAAGCAAGTCCTCAGAGAGTTCAAGCTTAAGTTCTTTCTGCTTTGAAGCAAGATTAAACATCTCTAGTATGTACTCCCTGATATTGCCTTTACCCTTATACGTCACTAAAATCAAACTTGTCAAGAGCGTACCAATTTCAAACTTTTCATTCTTGACAAACCTTTTCTCAATATCAGTAAGGAATTCCATAGCCGTAGTAATAGAATCAGACATAGTGCCCTTGAATGCTTCTGGAATGGCTTTCTTCATGATCATCACGCACATGCGATTTGACCTTTCCCACTTTTCCATCTCCCTCTTGTCATCAGAGCTACTCTTGTCCATAAGTGCTGGAGGAGCTTCAGTTCGTATCGCCAAGTCAAGATCCATGACCCCGAGAACAATCAGCAAGTTCTCCTCCCATGACTTGAAGTTGGAGCCATTCAGCAAAGGAATTGTATTGATGTTGGCAGAAATATTTCCAGGAGTCGTAACTGATACAAAGAACAATAAACAAATAAACAAACAAGCACAGAGAAAAACCTAAACCGAAATTTAAAATTCAAATATGGTAAATCTCATCTCAAGATACCGTGCACTCCATCAATATTATGTATTGGACAAAAATAATGACTTGTTAGTGATATCTTGGTGCACTGATCAAATACTGATAATAACGAACATATCAAATAATAAATCTTCCTTTGGGCCGATCTACTATATATTCGCATGTAAAACCGAAGAATCACCACGTTTTTATTAGCGCAAACGTACATGCAATTAAGTTAAATATTTACCTTCCTTTGGACCGATAAATATTAACAATAATTACAAGTACAAAACTTTTTATACTTTAAATAAATAAATTTTCACAAGAGATGTCACTTTGGTGATATGTTGCTTCAATTAAGTTATTCTAAAATATATACATACATAAAAATATCAATCTTTGAATTTTTTTTTTTTATGGGGGCTAACCCCACAATTTAAATAATCAAAGCCCATTAGGGCATTAACCTGCAAAACCTAGAGCAAGCAGGCAGCTGCCTTTTCGACCGTACGGCCGTTTGAAGCCTGATACCGGCTTGATGAATTTCAGTAATGAACAATATACCAACCGGATAATCCATGTCTTAATTATTCATTAAACAAAAGATCAATTATAGAAAGAAACCCCAAAGCATGTGTAACATGCGTCTCAATACATAGATAGGGTCATATTGATAAACACTTCATGATCGAATATGTATATAAATTACAAAACAATCTTCAATACCACAACACTCCAAAAGAGACCGAAAAAGGCATTCCTGATGAATGATAAACACCATGGGACGATACATATATATATATATATATATATATATATATATATATATATATATATATATATATATATATAGGGGCGGAACTAAGAATTGAAGTTGAGGGTGGAGAAAAAATAATAAAAAAAATATTATATAAATTAAATATCATAAAAAAAATGTCCTAATACATAATTTAATTAAAATAAAGAGCGTCTTGATTCCATATCACGAAAATAATCTATTATTGAATCTATTCTAAACATCTCAACAATTTCTTTCTCAATATTAACGAGCAAACAATCCGACAAGAAATCATCTTCCATCTTGTTATGAAGTGCGGTCTTCACTATCTTCATCGCTGAAAAAGAACGTTCAGTAGTAGCGGTAGAAACTGGAAGTGTGAGAATAAGAGTTATCACTTTATACACCAAATGAAATATTTTCGATTTTCTTGTTTTCACCAAGGTTTAAAATATCGCGCGAGATGGGGGTATCTCGTGCGAGATCTCGCATTTGGGAGGGCTACGAGAGAGGTACGGGTATATCTCGCAAGTTTGGTCAAATCTCGCGAAATCTCGCGCCTTATCTCGTGTGTGTGATACCCTCGAATCTCGTCCGGGTTAAGTTAGTTTTTGCTAACTTTTCTCTCATTTCCGCATGTTTTCGCAGAAGAAGAAGAGAAAGAGGAGCTCCGTTTCTCGCGCAGCTGAAGACCAGATCTGGGTAGATCTCGCCGGATCTCGCCGTGTACCCCCGGATCTCGCGCGCTGGAGGTGTAAAACTGCTCAAATCTCACCGTGTACCCCCGGATCTCGCGAGGTAAGGTTCAAAACTGAAATTTAATTTTTTTAATGAATTTTTGAATGGATTGTTGAGTATTTTTTAATGGATTGTTGATGTGAATTTATTATAATCCGAATTTAGGTAGTAATTTTGAATAATTTGATAATGTTTTTAATGTTGATTGTGATGAGTTTTATTTTATTCCGAATTTAGTTGGTAATTTGAATTATATGTTGTTAATCTTGAAGTCGTTTTGATTTTGCAATGGTTTTTTTTTTAGGGTAAACTAGCAACGTAGCCATTTTGAAACATGGTTTTTGAAATCTAGCCAACGTTTGGTAAATTTTCAATCTAGCCATTTACTGAAATCTACGGATATAAAATACGTAATTTACCCTTTTTTTATACTTACTTGATCAAAGCACTAGCCCACATTTGACCGGTTTGAATTGTATACAGCTAATTAATTTCAGATTTTTTCGCAATTTAATTGAATATTTAGCTAATTTAATAGGAGATTCGGTGATGTAATGCAATAAATGCACTGTATTTGCTTACACGCGTAAGTACAAAAAATTTACCATAATTAACAGAAATTAACAAATCAGCGGAGATTAACAAAAATTTACAAACATTTACACTGTATTTGCTTACACGGCTACAATTTCAGCAATTTAATTTCAGCTTTTTGAATTCATAATAGGAGATTCGGTGATGTAATTAAAAGGGAAAGGAAATATTTATTGATTGAAAAAGTCAAACAGGATAATGAATACACGTAATTACTCATGACTTGTTCAAAATTAGAAAATAATTTTGGAAAACAAAAATACCGTATTAAATGCGTATTAAAGGAAATGAAAGAAATCGGCTATACCTGCACATATGTAAATTTACCATAATTAACAGAAATTAACAAAGCAACGGAGATTAACAAAAATTTACAAACATTTACACTTAAAGAAATAAACGCTTAATAACCAACTTTGCCAAATATAGAATTTTTTTTAAAATTCGAAATATAAACCGAATATAACAAATTCGGCTACAAAACCAAGTTTCAAAACGTGGGCTAGTATTTTTGAAACCAAACCAATGCTACTGTAGTAAAAACCATCTTACATAAATATGAGACGTCATCAAATTTGGCTAGATTCGAAAATTAAACGAAACGTTGGCTAGATTACAATTGCAACGTTTGATGTGGCTTAGATCGACTAATTTTTCTTTTTTTTTTAAATCCGAATTTAGATAGTAATTTATTTAATTAGATGTTGTTGTTAATAATTATGTTGTTGTGAAATGGGTTTTTTTTTTAAATGGTAGTAATTTATTTAATTAGATGTTAATGTTGATGTTGTTGTTTTGATGTGAATGTAATGAATTTATTGATTATTGTTTGCTTGTTTTATTTAATTCTTGATTATTCGTTATTGTTAGTTGTTTATTATTGTTGATATTGACATGTTTTGATACTTGATCTCTTGCTTTAGATTTACTACTTGAAGAATGAGTTCAGATCCGGCCCGAAAATATTGTACGCCCATTTTGGGAAAGACGAACGCTTTTGTGTGCAACTTCCATGAGATGAAAGGCGGAGGTGTTACTAGGGTGAAGAATCACCTTGCCGCTGCAGATAATCGAAGAAGTATGACGGTGTGTGATAAGTGTCCTCCAAAAGTAAGGGAGGAGATGAGAAGGTGTCTTTTGGCCGTCCAAAAGTAGTTTTGGAGCGTATCTTCGATTACACCGGAGGACTCAGAATCCTCGCATCCAGTTCAGCCACATGGCGGGTCTTACACTTATCCTTAGTATCCGATGAAAGTCCCCGTACCCGTGCATGTCCCCGTCATCCCCGTCTCTCCCCTCATTTTAAGGGATTTTTACCAGCCACATGAGCCCCAACCTCGTATTCATTACCGACCAGGTTTCCCAAAATACTCCACTTATGTTGCATTAGATCAGTATAATTACGATCGTCACGTGGAGACTTATATGACTACATATGCTCACATGATGACTTGGTACGAGTATTGCCTGATGCAAGACCAATAACCTCATACATTTCAGGGCCCTCGACACTCTACCTACGAGTAGCAACAATGACCGTGAACTCTACTTTTTACTATGCTTTGGTTTGTAGTACACTTATTATATTTTGTGTTGTTTTGTGTGAGAACTCTCTATTATGTGTATAATTATTTGTTTTCTTTATTTAGTGTGACTTTTCTTGAGAACTCAATATTACATGTGTATTGATTTGTACTTTACTTAGAATTTCATGTCTGGAATTTTGAAAACTTTATTTTTACAATTTATATAGATTGTGTATCCTAAACTTATACAAAATCATAAATAAAAAGTTATTTAAATACCCCGCAGAATACCCTTTTTTTGGCGGTATATCCCATGAAATGCGGTATACCACACGGTACAAGATACCACGAACGTTCATCAAATACCACGAGATACCATGGTACGAGCCGAGATACCCCCAAAAATAAAAGTGCGGTATGACCGCGAGATGTGAGATTTTAATCATTGGTTTTCACCAACCATTGACATAGATCAGAAATCGTTGTCAATGATATGAAATCTGGAAGTTGTCGAACTTGATCAAAATGTTGAAGCTCCATATGCAACAATGTCATCTCATATCCCGCAAAATCTTCTGAGTAAAATTTATGCACAAGCTTACATATATCATCACCTCTGAGTGATGTGCGTATCTCTTTTGGATCTAAAACTGAACTGAGAATCATCAACTCCACCGTATTATCATTAAATCTGCTATTCAATTCTTGCAACTGAGAGTCTATCACTGTATTATAATTATGCCCCAGTTTTTTGATCTTTTTACTATTATTTGTGTATTATATTATTTTTATTTATATTTAATTTTTAACTAATTAAAAAATTATTAATTTCTGAAAAGTGGGAGTGATCCGAGCCACCCCCTACGTGGGTCTGCCCCTGTATATATATGCTATATACACAGTAAAACGAAACTGAATATATATATGTACCACATGATCAATCTGATTATCCATAAAACAAATAATATAATACACAATTGCAACCATATATATATATATATATATATATATATATATATATATATATATGTGTGTCTTTTCACTTTTCATAACAATTGCAAGAAAAAAAACCTGATAACATACAACAATTGAAATGATACCTAATGAGAATATTCAAATCAAATAATAACAGACGCCGATTTTAAAACAAAAACAGCAACCAAATATCTTAAAAAATCAAACATAATTACCTCTAATATCAATTATTAAATCCGAATATCACGGGTGAAACCATCACCTAATTCCATAACTGAATCATGTTGAATAATTAAGAAAGCATAATTCACTAGCGAAAGTGTACCTGATGAATCAATGATGGTTGGTCTACTAGATCAACACGTATACTTTAGAGAGCTGTTTCTCTCTTGATTCACTCTGACGACGGGATATCAGAAAGTTACAAGACATTGCGTGTGACCTAGGGACCAGTCGTATTTATAGGCAACCATTAAGTTAATCTAGCGGGCTTTCTATTGCAGCTCATCAAAGAAATATAAGCCATAATGGTCTACACATTAAAGGCCACAACCTACCAGATACATTAAAGTACAATATCCGTACACCAAATTAGTTCACTTTTAGCGGGCTATCTTTATTGACAGTTCACAATACATAATTATTTAACATATAAGTCTAACGTTGGATTAAGGATCCAACACGTTGGATTAAAGATTCAACAACTAGTCCTTAAACACTTATTTTTGTCATCTAGATTTTAAGCAAAATATTTGTTTGGACATTAATAGAGACATTTCATAAAGTTTCATAGCAATTGGATGTCACAAAAAAGTCAAAAGGGAAATTTCATCATGAAGAAGAAAAGAACGAGCTACAACTGAAAGACGAAACAGAACGCTAAAGACATGGTAAGAAGTGTGATTCATCATTCTACTTTACCTTAATCGCTCTGGGGAGAAGCACTAAAGATTGCAACATATATCCTTAATGTTGTCGCTCGTTTTCGGACAACGATTCAGGAGCCCCAAACGGTTCGACCCAAGGCCGGACCAAGTGGTCGCGTTCGGGCTCGAGCGTGTCGGACTCGGTATCCCGAGTCTTCCCTTAGCTGTGAATGTCCCTTGAGTTCATCCAAGCACCTGAAAAGGAAGAAAGAGCACGTGAACTACAAAGGGGAAACAGAGGGGGTGCCTCTGTTTACCTCTCCGACGTTCAACATTACTGGGATTGAGGTGGAGTATAGAGGTTTTAGAGGGTGAGGGGCCAAAGATGAGCGAAACGAGTGAAGTATGAGTTCGATAGCATTTCGGGACTCAAAAATGGATTACCTGGACCAAGGGAGGGACCCTTGTATTTATAGGCGACCAAGGGGTGGTTTGAGGACCCCTTGGCCGAGTGGAGGCCGAGAGGGCGAGCCTCGACCTCCCGAGCGCCGGCCGAGCGCTGGCCGAGTGGAGGCCGAGAGTGCGAGCCTCGACCTCCCGAGCGCCGGCCGAGCGCTGGCCGAGTGGAGGCCGAGAGGGCGAGCCTCGACCTCCCGGGCGCCGGCCGAGCGCTGGCCGAGTGGAAGCCGAGAGGGCGAGCCTCAACCTCCCGAGCGCCGGCCGAGCGCTGGCCGAGTGGAGGCCGAGAAGGCGAGAGCGGGGCCTTTGTCTTCTCAGGTGCCGGCCGAGCCCCGACCGGGTGGACCGGTCTTGGGCCTTCTCGGCCATGGCCCGGCTATTGGCCGAGTGGGGTTCCCTCGGGCCTCTACGGGCGATGTCGACCCAGGACGGGCCAACAACATTAGCCCCCCGAGTTTCCGGTCGAGCGTGGGTCGAGTGGAAACTCAATACTTGAGCTGACGTGCGGACCTGGGACAAACGCTCTCGAGTTCGTGGTCGCACCGTAGAAGGGCTTTTAATGCATCGCGAGGGATGGCGTTGGTGCGTCGCGAGGGACGGATTTTGTGCGTCGTAAGGGACGGCTTTGGTGCGTCGCGAGTGACGGATTTGGACGGCTTTTGTGTTACGTGTCTTATGTTCTCGATATACTATCGTAATCGATTCGCACGGTTTTGTCGGTGCGCGTCTTATTTTCTCGATTTATCGACGAAGGTGCAATCGATTCGCGCGTCTTGTCGGTGTGTGGCTTATTTTATCGACTTACCAATGAAGGCGTAATCGATTCGCATGGCTTGGCGATGCGTGGCTTATTTTCACGACCTGCCAATGAAGGCGTGATCGATTCGCACGGCATTATTGTGCGCGGCTTATTTTCTCGACCTACCAATGAAGGCGTGATCGATTTGCACGGCTTGATTGTGCGCGGCTTATTTTCTCGACCTACCAATGAAGGCGTGATCGATTTGCACGGCTTGATTGTGCGCGGCTTATTTTCTCGACCTACCAATGAAGGCGTGATCGATTCGCCCGTCTTAGCGGTGCGTGGCTTATTTTCTCGACCTACCAATGAAGGCGTGATCAATTTGCACGGCTTTCTTGTGGTGGTGCGCGGCTTATTTTCTCGACCTACCAATGAAGACGTGATCGATTTGCACGGCTTGGGCCTCGGGGGGCCTTGGTGTCACATTTGTGTGACCAGGTTTTCCGTGGACGCTGGCTAGACCAGTTTCGTCCGGTGGGCGCAGGCCTTTGGAACCCATATGTGACTCGCTGCCTATTGGCGCACGAGCTGGGCGGCGAGCGTGACCACACCATCTTATGAGCGCGGCACCCTTGGGTGCGCGTGTCACATGATAGGCGGGATTAGGTGTAGACTTGATCCCCCGGGGAGTGTGGCATCTTAGTGCACTGGTCGCATTTTCGGGTTGAGTCTCTTGGGTCGAGTCTGTGTCTTTGTGAGCGTGATGCCATGACGCGCGTGTCAGGTTTGGGGACTCAACTGGCCCACTATTTTTCTCATGAGAACGTCGTGTAGCGAATTTTGGTCCGCCGTTAATGGCGACTTAAGCACGTCGTTAGGGATGATTTTTGTTGCTTGTGGAAGAGCATGTAGATTTATCCTTGAGTCTTGTGAGTCTACCGTTGACTAGTGACTCAAGAAGTCGTGCGTGTTTGACACGAGGACTTTCAAGTTGACTTGTGGGCTTGTGACTCAACTCGGGGAGTAAACTTAACTCGAGGAATCATGCACAAAGTCGACGCGATGTCTCGCCAATTGACCCGGGAATCAAGACTCAACTCGACTTGTGAACTCAACTCAAGAAGTTACTTGTAGAGTTGACACGAGGGCTTGTTGGCCAGTTCGTGGGCTCGGGACTCGACCCGAGGAGCGGACTCGACTCGAGGATTCATGTGTAGAGTCGGTACGAGGACTTATCAGTCGACTCGTGTACTCGGGACTCGGCTCGAGGAGTGAACTCAACTCGAGGAGTCATGTGTAGAGTCAACACGGGGAGTCATAAGTCGACCCGTGGACTCGGAACTCAACTCGAGGAGTGAACACAACTTGAGGAGTCATGTGTAGAGTCGGCGCGGGGAGTCATCAGTCGACCCGTGGACTCGGGACTCAACTCGAGGAGTTATGTATTGAGTCGGCACGAGGACCTATTGGTCGACTCGTGGACTCAAAACTCAACTCGAGGAACGACCTCAACTCGAGGAGTTGTGTGTAGAGTCGGCACGAGGACTTATTAGTCGACTCGTGGACTCGAAACTCAACTCGAGGAGCGACCTCAACTCGAGGAGTTGTGTGTAGAGTCAGCACGAGGACTTATTAGTCGACTCATGGACTCGGAACTCAACTCGAGGAGTTGTGTGTAGACTCAGCACGAGGAATTATTAGTCGACTCGTGGACTCGGAACTCAACTCGAGGAGTGAATTCAACTCGAAGAGTCATGTGAAGAGTCGACACGAGGACTTAACAGTTGACTCGAGGACTCAGAACTTAACTCGAGGAGTGAACTCAACTCGAGGAGTCATGTGAAGAGTCGACACGAGGACTTATCAGTCGACTCGTGGACTCGGGACTCAACTCGAGGAGCGACCTGAACTCGAGGAGTCATGTGAAGAGTCGACACGGGGACTTATCAGTCGACTCGTGGACTCGGAACTCAACTCGAGGAGTTATGTGAAGAGTCGACACGAGGACTATCAGTCGACTAGTGGACTCGGGACTCAACTCGAGGAGCGACCTCAACTCGAGGAGTCATGTGAAGAGTCGACACGAGGACTTATCAGTCGACTCGTGGACTCAGAACTCAACTCGAGGAGTCATGTGAAGAGTCGACACGAGGACTTATCAGTCGACTCGTGGACTCGGGACTCAACTCGAGGAGCGACCTCAACTCGAGGAGTCATGTGAAGAGTCGACACGAGGACTTATCAGTCGATTCGTGGACTCGAGACTCAACTCGTGGATTGAACTCAACTCGAGAAGTTATGTGTAGAGTCAACACGAAGAGTCATCAATCGACTCGTGGACAGAGATTGCTTCTTTTTGGGGCCTCCGGCCTAACCATCGGCCCCTTGAGACTTTCTTAAACTTTTGTTTTTGTTTTGTTTTGAGTATTGCTCCCTATTAGTGTAGGATGGATCGAGCGCGCATCGGACACGAACGATCGCTCCGATGCGACTCGTTTGAGATGATTCCACCATATAACCATATTAATGCGGAAAAATAATTAATTACGCTGATCATAAGCTAATTAAATTATGGTTATAATTAACAAGATCTAGTTATGTTTAATTAATTTAATTCACGAGAGCATATAAGTCAAGCAACCGATATAAGAGTAAACGAGTACTTACATTGATTTTCGGTTCAGCTACAGAACGCTCAAATCCAATCGTGTACTCCTTGCGTCGTCTTGATGAAGGACTCGAGGATGACACATTAGTCTTCCGAAACGTAATCTCCAAGACGAATAAGAAAGATGAGTGGGCACAGTCTTTATCTCACTAGATCACGAAACTAAGTGTTTCGAGATCTCTCTCTTATTTTACTAAGAATGGAAACGAATTTCCGAGGGGAGGGAGAGGCAGATGCACGGCCAACAGAGGCTAGTGATGCACGAAATTTCTCTCAAATTTCTTAAAAATAATTGCTTATTTTTGCCTTCTCATGAACCCCTATTTATAGTAGTAAAAGGAGATATTCATGGAATCTTCCAGAATATTTTATTTTCCTTTTATTGTGTTCACACTAGATGATTTAATCTAGGCCATTGGATCTCAACAAGTGAATCCTACTTTTTCTCTCATCCATCAGATCAATATCTATGAGATATTATTCTTTTATTTAAATAGAGAATAATTTATTTAGTGAGATAATAAAGGAGAATATATTATTCTCCTAAATACTTTCCTTTAAATAAGGAGAAAATATATATAGGACAATATCTTATATTTTTCTCTCTCCTTTATTTAAACAACTAAAGAGAAAATATTGATAAATACCAATATTATAAAATTCGAATTTTAGGCACACGGCCAAGGGGGAATTTGCGCAAACCCTAGTGCCAAAAATTCCCAAATCCGATTTTCATATTTTGTGCAAGGCCCAATTGCTTAAAACCCAATTAATTATTTATTTACTTGGTCCAACAATAAACAAATAATTAATAATTGTTTATTTACTTGATCAAACAATAAATATGTGACGACCCGACTTTTCGGACCGTCTTACTTATCTTACTTTTTAAACTTTCGAAAATCCTTTAGAAAACTTGGAGGAATTTTTTTTTTAAAACATATCATACAAAGGTGAACCAAAATTGTGAACATTTTAAAAAGAAACAAAGGCATTAAATAAAAAAAATAGATTGCGTTTCAAAATATCTTGAGAAGTAATTAACCAAATATGAAAACTATGAGATACTCAATTTAAACCAACATACTAGAAAAATAAAACGTAATCCATAAAATAACTTTAATGAACTAGAAAATCTTAACTTGTAGCGGAAGACTTATTTCTTAATAAAGAAAACAAAAACCTTAAAATTTATTTATTAATAACTTGTAGCGGAAGACTTATTTCGTGAATGGAAACCATGACCCGCCCTCTCGCTATCGACGCCGCTAGTCCACCCTACTCAGTTCTTTGCGAGTTGTTTACCTACAACACAGACGCATATTTTTTCGAAAAGATGAGCTTACGCTCAGCGAGAATAATATAAAGCTCACAAAATAAAGTAATGCAATGCATGAACCGTTTATTAGTATTTTGAAACTACTCGGTAACTTGATCTTTCTTATCTTGATTCTATCAACTTTTAGCTCGGGGTGCCCCTAGGGTAGTCATACATATTTCAGTGATCACTTTAGAGACAAAGATATGGGGTTGCAAAGCCCACACTTCGCTATGTCTAGCTAATTAACTTATTAGGGCCTCGGCCCGAGAAATTTCCCCATTTGAGCCTCGGCCCGAGAAATTCTCCATAATACCTCCGTAGCTCGAGGCGGTATGACTCCCTTGCTTAACTTTATCTTTTCACTTTGAATCTTACGTTACATACTGATATGAGATGAGCATAAAAACTTTTATATATATTCTCATACCAAAAACATGACTAGAATAAAACATATATCTCAAATATACTTTAACGTAACATCACATGGCATACAACACATAAATCACAAACTACTTCAACTAGTCACGCAATCAAATAACAAATCGCATACTCAAACATATAAATTTGTAAACAAGTCATATCATGAATAAACACTCATCAAATTTATTTTGAACTAATCTGTGTTGCAGTGAGATTATTCTCACCTGGATATCGAGAGTTACGATCGTAGATCGTCGAAGGAATTGTACGCTCTATGAGATTTGGAACCTAATCGGAAAAAGACTATTGGGATCAGCTGAGAAAAGTATTCAAGACATACTGTAGGTTCTGGAAATTTTCAGAAACGACATTCAAAGTGAAATTACGAAAATACCCTTGGCTATTAGGGTTTCGGCGAAAAATTAAAACTCTGAGAAAACTTCTGTAAAAATTCCAGTACGTATGAAACATAATTTGGATCACTTCTTGTAAAGGCATCATGGCCAAAATAATTTTTTAACTATTTATTAAAAATAGAAGAAGTGCTAAAATCTAACTTTAAAATTTTTGTCAAAAACTGTCTGCGCACCGTTTTGAAAATAATCAGAACATATTCTGTATTTGATAAAAATATTTTTCGATTAAAGGGTTAGATAGAAGACATTTAAAACTAACGTTTCCAAAAATAATCAACGCAAAACCAAATTTGTTGAATCCACGGTAAGCGTTTAAAGTCTGAAAATCGGGAATAGATTTCAGGTCTGTGCACTGATTTGAAAATAATCATAAAATATTCTGTATTTCATAAAAATATTTTTCGATTAAAGATTTAGATAGAAAAGACATAAACCTAACTTTTCCAAAAAGAATCAACGGAAAAAAAAAATTTGAAACCACCACAAGCGTTTTAAGAAATCGTTTTCAAGAAATCCGAACCAGATAGAAAAGGAAGCATACCTAAAAAGAGCTGCGAATTTCTAAACCAAGAGAGAGATAAGAGAGATAGAGCAGAGAAAGAGCGTTAAAAGAAGATGAGGTGATCTTTAAATATGGCTTAAATAAACCCTAAAAGCCCAAACCCTAATCCTACTTTTATTCATAAATTATTAATTATTATTATTATTACTATTATTAATATATATACAGTTATGTATATGCTAACCCCAAAAAGCTGAATCGTTAACATTTAAATTTTTTTTTGAAAAATATTATATTATATAATATAACCTACTATATATATATATATATATATATATATATATATATATATATATATATAACTTATACGTACATACATGAACTTATATATATTAACTTATATATATTAACTTTACTTTAAAATCATAATATATATATATATATACATATATATATATATATATATTTATATAAGATAGGTTAAGTACGTATATTTATACACACATAAATTATTTATAATATATAACTTATATATATTATATCCCTATTTTATAATCTAAAGAGTATATTAAATTCAAAAACACTCTAAAGAACGCAAAAAAAAAAAAAAAAACTTCAAAAACTACCACATAAATAAATCATTCACTACTACTTTATAAAAAAAAAAAAAAAAAAAAAACTAACGTAACTCGAACACAAAAAATTTAACTTTTTAATTAAGCTAAAAAAAATTGGGATTTCACAATCTCCCCTACTTATTAGAATTTTCGTCCCGAAAATTAACAAAAAAAAACGGTGAGAAGAACTGCGAGAACTATTACTCGGACATAGCAAGTCCCTCTAGAACGAGCTCGGGATATTGCGTTCTCTTGTCTTATTCTCATTCTAAAGATAGCATCAAAAACTTTCATCTATAAGACGATGAAATCGATCCTTAGCTTCTGACCACTAATTATTATCGACAATGTTTTAAGCATTACTATGATAATGATAAAACATCACCGGACGGTAATGTCACGTCCTTAAAACTTGTCTAGTTTTCTCTACACTATTGCCTAACATCGTAACTTTTCCACACAAAAAATGTGTATTGCTCCAGCGTTAACCAATATAAAGGCATCATGACGGACTAAGTAATCTGACCTGTTACTACATTCGAGGTGCTGGCTAGGGCATCTACATTAGTGTAGGCGTAGATGCGACCTTGAGGAGGCGGTGGTGTATGAGTTGTTGGTGGTGTTTCTAGTCGACCCTGGAAAATCTGTGGCCCTTCAATTTCAGATTGAATGAAGTTAAGTCGCCCATTATGATTGTTCTGCTCAAAATTCTGCTTCGGACAATCTTTAAGGAAGTGTCCTGGCTGACCGCACTTGTAACACGTTATACTGCCCATCTTACATTCTCCTGGGTGTATCCTCCCACATGTGTTGCACTTCGGAAATGACCTATTTTCCATCTTGACTTTGTAATTTGCATTATTACCATTTTCAGGATAGCTCCTCTTCCTCCCGTGTTCATTCTCGAGGTATTGCGCTTTGCCAACTTGGTCGTTGAGGAGAAGCTGACCGGCCTTCTTATTGTTATCTAGTCCTCTATTTTGAGTTATCTCTTCCTTCCTTGCCTTGATGTACTGGTCTCGCTCCTCCTTCACTTGAATCAAATGGTATTCAGCACGCATTGCACGTTCAAGACAGTCTGCAACAGTGGATGGTGGATGACTTCCACTATCAATAGCTAGAGCCAGTTCCGGTCGGAACATTCCTATCATTCTTTGAACTCTTTATGACTCGATCGGAACAAGATGAGGGCATAATCTTGCCAGCTGGTTGAACTTCCTCACAGCTTCAGTCACAGTCATCGTCCATTGCTTCAGCTCCGCAAACTCCTTCTGCTGAGTGTTCATCGCTCACGTGTTGTAATACTTATTGTTGAACTCCTCAACAAAGTCATCCCACGACATAGCACGTGTGTCTCTTCTCATAGCTACTGTCTCCTACCAATAGCGCGCATCTTTCTTCATGACAAATGAAGCGCATATCACCTTCTTGGTCTTCGATATGTTCATGAAGTCGAAGATCGTCTTAATCTCTGACATCCACTCATCGGCCACCAAATGATCAGTCGGTCCTTCAAAATTTGAGGCTCTCATACTCCTGAACTTCTCGAAGAGATCATCCATCACAATGACTTGTCCCACACGAGGTACATCCTGAGGAGGTGCTGCTGGCGCTCGTTGACCTTCGTCCAAATTTTCATTCACTTGGGGGAATTTGGTTCCTCAACTCTTGTATCTCAGCTCCTTGAGCTTCGATACGATGCAGCACTGTAGCCAGTAGCGCCGCTAGGTCCAGTTGGGCTGCTGGCTGAGGTACATGGGTAGGACCATGGGGATTCTGTGCGCCATCTTGTTCGGGATATGGAGCAGCATGATGAACATCTTGCACTGGAACCTCCGTGGCATCTCTGTCCCTTCCTCTACCTCGGCCTCGTGCTCTTCCTCTACCACGTCCACGAGCAACTTGAAAGTTTTCCGTCTAAGAAAAAAGAATACCTAACATATAAACAAAAAAAGTACTAACTTACTTGAGTAGGGGGTAGCCGTGCGATCGAATAGCGAAGGGGGTCATAGGTTCGTTGCTCTGATACCAACTGTGACGACCCGACTTTTCGGACCGTCTTACTTATCTTACTTTTTAAACTTTCGAAAATCCTTTAGAAAACTTGAAGGAATTTTTTTTTTTAAAACATATCATACAAAGGTGAACCAAAATAGGCCAAATCTCTGGTCTTCTCCTTCTACGATCCAATCCTTAGCTAGCAATTTCATATGTTAAGAATCACTTGACAGTTGACATATACATGAATTTCTTTCTTCAACTCAAAATTCTCTTTCTCTAGCTTACTCTCCAAGTATATCTTAACATATTTCATTGTTTGTGATTGTCTTCTTTATCACATAAATATACACTAATTAAACTTAACCCCAATTTTTCTTATAACGCGTATTAATCCATTCGGTATATAGTCAATTTAAACGTTTGCTTTTGTAAAATAATCAACGTTTCGTAAATCTTAGGTAAATCGCCACTGCATTTTATTTACGCTTATTTACAAACGTATATTTATAAAAATACCCATAAATACCTAAAAAAATTTTGAACTTATTTATGGGTATTTTTGTAAAAATACATTTATAAATAAAATGCAGTGGTTATTTACCTAAGATTTACGAAACGTTGGCTTTTTTGCTAAACTCAAACGTTTAAGTTGACTATTTTGCTAATTTTTTGATTCCCACCACTAGGGAAAAAAAAGACTTTTAGAAACTGTCTTTTTTTTTTAAGACCGTCTTTTTAATCCCTCGGAGATTAACTTAAAAGTGACAGGCCGCTTCTAAAAATGAAATGTCACTCTTAATTAAAAGCGACTTGTAACTGTTCTTACGTGTGTGGGCTTATTTTTTTTTTGTACAAATTTGTTCGGCAAGATGTCTTGAAACATGCTCCAGAATATGTTAAGGCATATTGACCAGTATTTGCAGAATTGTATTTCTGGCAGGTTTCTTGTTTCGCCAAAATATTCGCAGAAGACCTTCTACATATATTTTCTCCGCGTGAATGGAAAACTCTATTTCGACTTCTAGAGGTGTTGACTACTATAAAAAGGAAAATTTTTGCCCTTAGTTAGCGCTTACATTCACACAATCATGATTCTTAGACGAGCACAATCGGCGGATTGAGAAATTATTTGTGTGGTGTGTGTGGTCTAGACGCTATTTCAGATTCATTGGGCATTAGAGTGTTGTGTGGATTTTGTGATTTCGTGATTGAGCACGAGTGTTGAGATTGAAGAAAACCAAACACTTGGGAGAGTGTTTGAGAGTGGAAGTGCTGGGATCTCAAATTCAGGGTGAGCTTGAGTTAAAATTCATGGGTAGTAATAGGAAATAAGCCTTGAGACGAGGATCGTTCATAACTTCATATAACACAATTGTGTACTATTGACTACTTTTCATTTGGAGATTTTTTAATTTCACTTGGAAAATTGTCCCCCAAAGTAGGTGACGTTGCACCGAATCGTATTACAATTATTTGTGTCATTTATTTTACACACTGATTTTTATATATTTCATCTACTGCATCGGAACAGATTACTGCATACATTATCTCTATACGTTGTGTACAACATTCTGATTAAATATAATTTCAGTAACTTCTAAAATACTTTTTATAGTAATATTACCCATAATTATAGCAGCTAAATATAAGCTACCATCATAACGACAAAATAAAAGTTAAAAACACTCATTCTCATCTATTCTATAAAATAGAAAATAAAAAATTATTTCATTAAGGATATTTTGGGGAGTTCAAGAAAAAAATTAAATTAAAAAATTTATTTATAAAAAGTAAAGGATTTTTTTTAGAAAGAGATTTTGATTTTTTTAATAAAATAATAAATAAATATTTCTTGTGACATTTTTTTTTCTTGATTTCTGATGAATTCATGGAAATAAATTTTAAATAATGAATTTCACTGTATTTTTAATAATCTAACTTGCTTAAAATCATAAGAAAACACGCAAAACATAGAGGAAATATTTGTGAAGAAGTTGACTCAGACTAACAAAATTGAGTCGCTAAAGAAACAGAGCAAAAACATGATCAGTAGTTCAGTACATGTAAATAAAAAAATAAAAATAAAAAAATAAAAAAATAAAAAAAGTGAAATTTGTTGTAACTAGCCAAGTTTGTCATTCTTATTTGGGGAATAGCCCAAGTTTCATTTTATTAAGCAAATAGCCCATATTTTCGGCTCAGACCATAATGCCCTTGGCAAATTCGCGAATTGGTTAATTAATTAACCTACTGGAGTGAGTTAGATTAATTAATTAACTTATTGGTTGAAATATTAGTTTAGTTTCTGATTTTTTGTGAGTAAAGTTAATTTACTAAATGATTGAATTCGGAATTAGGTTAATTAATTGAATGCTTTGAATATCAATTGACTTAAGTTATGATTTTTGTAAATTTTTTGTGAATTTCAAATCATTCACGAATTAACCTAACTCACTCCAGTAGGTTAATTAAATTAACCGATTCACGAATTTACAAAGTGCCTCTCCTCAATCCCCTCCATCGCCGCCGATTTCCTCTCCGCCGCCGATTCCTCTGAATTCAGAATTATGTTAATTAATTGAATGTTTTGAATATCAATTGACTTAAGTTATTATTTTTGTAAATTTTTTGTGAACTTCAAATCATTCACGAATCAGTTAATTAATTAACCTAACTCACTCCAGTAGGTTAATTAATTAACCAATTCGCGAATTTGTCAAGTGCCTCTCCTCAATCCCCTCCATGACCGCCGATTTCCTCTCCACCGCCGATTCCTCTCCCCCCGCCGATTTTCGAGTTAATCTGAGCCGTCGTCGCCATCGAGATCCGTACCCAAAGAGCAAAACAAAAGAAAGATGGCTCAACAAGCGATGAGCGTGAGAACAAGAGCAGCAACACCAGCAAAGGACGAGGCAGAGCTGGCTGAAAAGAAACCGTTACCGGCGGCACCACCGGCGTCGGCGATGTCGGCGGCGCTGTCGACGACGGCGAACCTGGCGAAGGTGCTTCCGACGGGGACGCTGGTGATCCACGCGGTGCTGTCGACGATGGTGTTCGCAGTGGTGGCTGTGAAATGGATGAGGACAAGGACCAGACAAGTTTAGGTTTAGGGTTGGGTAAATTTAGTGCGAGGGTAATTTGGGTAGTCAATTATTAATTGGGCTATTCCCTTAATTTATTCAAACTTTGGCTATTCTACTAATATTGGTGGGCTGATTGGACTAGTATGCTCATTCTCCCATAAAAAAAAGTACATCAAACTATCTGTTATAGCGAGGTTGGGGAGAGAAACATTAATATAGAAAGTAAACATGCAAACATTTTAAAAATAACTTCTGAATAATCAGCATATTGATTTTAAGAATGACATATATAACTAATATAAGATAATTTGTGAGATAACAATACTCCAAACAGAGAAGCCTACATAGAGTATAATGGGAAATGTAAAACTCTTTCCAATAATAACTGCCAATTGTACATCTTACCTAAGAATTCGTACTTGATCACACATCATATATCCACTGAAATGAAATCAGAGATCAGAGAGAAGAGTCTAATAACTTCCCAGCAAACATCAAGTCTAAGAGAATTTTACAAGTTGAGTAATCAGCTGAAAAGCCCTTCCCAACCATCTCCTAGGTAAGTTGAGCAGCTTTCAGAAACTCGTTATTACAAACACACCCTCGGATCATAATGTTGTAAGTTGTTAGACAGTCAGCTGAGTCAACATCCACGTCAACGAGTAAATGGGAGCAAGTGGATTAATGAGTTGTTAAGTTAGTTATGAATTGATAAGCGTATATATGTGTACAGTTGTAATAACATAATTAGTTAATGAGAATTCATCACAGAGAAGATTTTCTCTCTGTCATCCAAACACCATTTTCAGAATCTTTCATGGTATCAGAGCTCTATAATGGCGTCTGAAGCTTCATGTTCCCCGCCATCACGAGTGAATGATCTTTCCGCACAATCGCTCATGAATTCTCAATTCACTCCCACTCTGAACACGGCGATTTCGGTCAAACTCGATCGAGACAGCTATTCCGTGTGGAGATCTCAAGTACTTCCTGCAATCAATGGACATAATCTCAGAGGCTTCATCGATGGTACCAAATCATGTCCATTAGAGCTCATCGAGGCTGTCAACGACGAAGGAAAGAAGGAAGCTCGTCGGAATCCTGAGTTTGATCGATGGATGAGAGAAGATCAGCTACTCCTCTCTTGGCTTCCGTCTTCTCTGTCTACAACGATCCTCAGACTGTGACGAGAGTCATCACATCGCGTGGAGTCTGGAAAACGTTGGAGAGTCGATTTGCTGTAAACTCGAAAGCCAGAGTTATGCCACTCAAGCTTCAGTTGCAATCGATGAGGAAAGGTAATCTTTCGATCTCTGACTACTTCGCGAAGATGGAGGCAATTACAGATTCGCTCTTTCTTGCTGGTTATGATGTCTTTGAAGATGACCTAATCACGTCGATTCTTATGGGATTACCATCTGAATACGATGTGATTGTGGCAATGATAAGCAATCGATTGCAAAATGGTGATCTGACTCGTCCTGAAGTCACGATTCAAGAGGTGCTCGCTATGGCACTCAAGGAAATTCCCGACCAATCTGCCAAATCTGCAACAAACAAGGCCACATTGCCTCGGCTTGCTGGCACTGACTTGATGAGTCTTATCAGCCACAACCTCTCTCATCTTCAAATGTCTCGTCTCAAGCACCAACACCGGACCAATCCAAACAGGCATTCTTTGGTGGAGTTGAGTCAGTAATGGATCCTTCCTAGTACATGGACTCGGGAGCTACGAACCATGTTACAGATGCTCTTGACAATCTCCAGGTCAACTCAACATACAGGGGAAAAGAAAAGCTTATGGTTGGTGATGGTAAGTGTCTAAAAATCACTCATGTTGGTTCCAGATTAATCCTTAACCCAACAACCAAACAGCTTGTTCTCAAAAATATTCTTAGAGTTCCAAAAATAAAAAAAGAATCTCACTAGTATATCAAAATTTACTTCTGAAAATGATGTCTTTGTTGAATTTCATCCTGACACTTGCTTTGTGAAGGATCTGAGAACAGGTGTGATCTTGCTTCAAGGAATGCTTGACAATGGACTATACCTCATAGCACGGCCTGGAGATGCTGAAACAGGTCCTTGTAGTGAGTCAAAAACACCATGCCTTGTTGTCTGTAAAAACTAATTTTCGTAATTGTAGTCCTGATTTTTCTTCAACTCAATGTTTTGTGTCTAGCACTACTGATCAGTATGAACTCTGGCATAGGCGTTTGTGTCATGCTTCGAGTAAAGTTGTTGAGTTAGTGTTAAGACGATGTAATATTCAAAACATTATGAATGAAAATAAAGCTGATTTTTGTGATGCCTGTCAATATGGAAAGAGTCACTCACTTCCTTTTCAATTGTCTTAGTCAAAATCTACCAAACCTCTTCAATTAATCCACACAGATGTTTGGGGTCCTGCTCCAATCACTTCAACTCTCGGTTTCAGATATTATATCAGTTTTTTAGATGATTTTTCACGATTCGTTTGGATTTATCCAATGAAACTAAAATCTGATGCAATATCTGTGTTAAAAAGTTTTAAAAAATTCGTTGAAAAATATCTGGGAAATAGCATTTTTGAAGCTCAGAGTGATTGGGAGGAGAATATCGAGTGTTCAAGTCTTTTCTTGAGGAGCACGGTATCAATTTTCGTCACTCTTGTCCTCATGTTCATGGTCAAAACGGTAGAGTGGAGAGAAAACATAGGCATATCGTTGAATTAGGTGTGACTATGCTAGCTCAAGCCAACATGCCCCTATCTTTCTGGTTTGATGCTTTTCACTCAGCAAGTTTCGTCATAAATTCCATTCCTACACCTGTCTTAAACAATCTCAGTCTTGTTCAAGTTCTTTATCACAAAAACCCTGACTTCAAATTTTTGAAGCTCTTTGGCTCTACTGTTTTCCCACATCTCAGACCATACAATACAAACAAACTTCAATTTCACTCAGCCAAATGTGTTTTCATAGGTTACAGTCTGTGTCATAAAGGCTATAAATGTCTACACTCCTCAGGAAGAGTATACATCACTAGAAATGCTATTTTCAATGAAACACAATTTCCTTACAAAGAGCTTTTTGCTGAGTCATGTTGTCTTATTTTGGAGTCAAATAAAATTGTTTTACCTTCGTTTGAATTTGGATCGGTGGTCAATCAGCAGTCTCTGGGGCTAGAGGTACCCAGTCCGAGTGTTAGTGTTTCCCTTGATGCAGGTACACCAGCTGTTCAGGTACAACCAACCTCAGTATCCAGTCCCAGTCATGAACCTCTAGGTAATAACCACACTGTTTCTGAACCACTGGATAATACACCAAATCCCACAAATAACCACAACCAAAGCTCCACAAATAACCACAACCAAAGTTCCACAACACCTCAGCTTGTCTCTTCACAGCCTTCTCCCAACACAGAAATCACCGTTGTCATGGAACCAAAAATTACCACAAATGCTCATTCATATGGTAACCAGATCCAAAGTAGGTTTTCACAAACCCAAATTGTTCAATGTTACCAAACACCCTCTGTCCATTGATCTGGGACCAACTGAGCTTGACACGATGGTCAAGACATTTACTGATCAGAATTGGGTTACTGCGATGAAAGATGAGCTGAAAGCCCTTGCTGACAACGATACGTGGGATCTTGTGCCAACTAATGGTTCTCATAATCTAGTTGGGAACAAATGGGTTTTTAAGCTGAAATATAACCCGGATGGCTCTCTGCAGCGACACAAAGCTCGGTTAGTTTCTCAAGGTTGACTTCTTGGAAACCTTCAGCCCAGCCATTAAGCCGGGGGTTGACTTCTTGGAGACCTTCAGCCCAGTCATTAAGCCGTGTACCATCAGAATTGTTCTCACCCTCGCTATGTACAGAGGTTGGGACACCAAGCAACTTGATGTCAATAATGCCACTAGTACAATTAATAGCATCAGGTGCGACAAAAGTCGCACCTGAAAGCATCAGCGTCGCACCTGAATGTATCATCAGGTGCGACTTTAGATGCGACAACGTCGCATCTGAAAGTGCGCACCTGATGATTTTAGGTGCGACTTGTCGCACCTGAAAGTCATCACTATCAGGTGCGATATTTTAGGTGCGACTAGTCGCACCAAACGTCGCACCTAAATATCCCTCAAAATAAGAAATTAAAGCGTGAATTATAGTATCAGATGCGACTAGTCGCATCTGATACTTTCGCGGGAAGAGTATCAGATGCGACTAGTCGCATCTGATAGCAATTCCCCGCGAAATATTTGGCGGGTGTTAGTACAATCAGATGCGACTAGTCGCATCTGATACTCTTCCCGCGAAAGTATCAAATGCGACTAGTCGCATCTGATTGTCTGTAGTTATTTTTTTTAAAATGCTGATTCTAATAGAATCAGCCTATTAAATATATACACTAACCTAACATATTATATATATACACTAACCTCACATATTATATATATACACTAACCTAACTAACTAATATATACACTAATATATATATACACTAACCTAGGACGGCCGGCCGGGGACTCGGGGACAGGGGCTCGGAGGCTGGGACTCGGGGACAGAGGCTCGGTGTGGCTGGGACTCGGAGGCAGCGGGGCCGGGGCTGAGCGCACGGTGAGGTCCGGAGGCATGAGACGACGGCTGTGAGTTTAAACCGAGTTAGAGAGAGCGAGGCAGAGAGGGAGCGAGGCAGAGAGGGAGTGAGAGAGTGAAATACCGAGTGAGAGAGAGAGTCGGTGGTGACTCGGAGGCAGCGGGGCCGGGGCTGAGCGCACGGCGAGGTCCGGAGGCACGAGACGACGTACGGCTGTGAGTTTAAACCGAGCTGTGAGAGAGCGAGGCAGAGAGGGAGCGAGGCAGAGAGGGAGTGAGAGAGAGAAATACCGAGTGAGAGAGAGAGGCAGTGGTGACTGGCGAGGTCCGGTGGCCGGATGAGGCGGAGGTCCGGTGGCCGGGTATGGGTACGTGGCGTGGTGGTCGGCGAAGGAAGAGGCCGAGAAGAGAGGGACGGAGGAGATGGAGCAGCGACAGCGGCGGAGCTCGGTGTGGCTGGGACTCGGAGGCAGCGGAACTTGAGACTCGGCGGCGGAGCTCGGTGTGACTGGGACTCGGCGGAGCTTGGTGTGGTGGTCCGGTGGTGGTCGGCAAAGTGTTCTTAGGCGAAGGAATAGTCGGAGAAGAGAGGGACGGAGGAGATGGATGTGGGCTAATGAGTTTACAACCGGAGAAGAAGAGAAGTTCGCAGGGAGAGAGAGAGCGTTTTTTTTTTAACAGAGTTTGAGCGGCTGGAGAAGAAAGGATCGCGACCTGGGTTTTTAAACAAAACCCTAATAATCAGGTGCGACAGAATCGCACCTGATTATTCTTCAGGTGCGACTAGTCGCACCTGATTATAATAATAATAATAAAAAAATTTCATTCGCCACGTCAGATTAATGAAATAAAAGAGGGGGAGATGAGGCCCGCTCAAAAATTTAAAACTATCTGATGCGACAAAGTCGCACCTGAAAGTTTCAACATATTTTCAGGTGCGACTAGTCGCATCGGATTGTCAAAATCAAAAGACAATTTGAGCGAATTTTTTCGGCTTCTGATTGACTATCAGATGCGACTAGTCGCATCTGATAGTCTTGCGCATCAGAAAATCAATTTTGTAGTAGTGTGCCTTTCTCAATGGCATTTGGCAGAAGACGTGTGCATGAAACAACCAGTTGGTTTTGTTGATCCGCTTCAACCCAATCATGCGTGTAAACTGAAGAAGGCACTATATGGTCTCAAACAGGTACCACGGGCCTGGTTTGAGAGACTGTCTGCAACGCTTGTTACATGGGGTTTTGCAGGATCCAAATCTGACTCGTCTCTATTCATCTATGCCAAAGGGTCGAGCTATATATATGTTACTGTTGGTATATGTAGATGATATTCTACTTACTCGTAATGATGAGTCTGAAATTGAAAGACTCACTTCAGATCTGAATGCTCAGTTTTCCCTCAAGCGACTTAGCTCACTCCACTACTTTCTTGGCATCGAAGTCTTCAGAGATCGGACAGCTCTTCATTTGTCTCAGGCGAAGTATATTGGTGATCTACTGAAGAAGCTCAACATGTGTGGTGCTAAACCGGCCTCAAGCCCTGCTGCTCCCAACTCCACTCTGTCCAAAGAAGAGGGGGTGCCTGTTGCGAAAATAACTCGCGCACGCAAGCGTACGTGTGTCGCCCAAGTAATATAGAATGTAAATTCGAGTATCGATCCCACATAGACTAGTTACTCTAGCGATTTTCTAAACTTGATGCTAATTAATTCCAAGTAAAATTGAGAAGATGGTTGTAACAAAAGAAATAATAAAACTAAAGCAGAAAGTTAAATACGAGTTTTGCAAGATGAGAAGGTATGGGTCACGATTTCACCGGAACTAACTAGGTCGGGGGTTTCGGGTTTGAACAACAAAATCTACTCCTATGGAAGCTAATCTCACTCTATCAAAATTATTCACTAGCCTCTCTTGAGTGTTCTAGCAAACCTATGTAATTGACGGATTATTATCCTCTCGGCATCTAATCCTATTAAAACAATCACACGCAATGAAACAAGAGCTCAAACGATTACATAAATTGCCTAGAGTTTAAAACCTAGGATCAACTATGAAGACATGAACAAAAGCACGATTATTTACTCTCTCTCGAGTAGCTAAACAATCCTAGATAACAGTTCTAATGGTGATCAAGCATAAGAACGCATAATGAACAATTCATATCAAGTAATCCATAATAATGAAGCAAACAATAATTATCTAACCCTAATGAACCCCCTAACCCTTATCAATCCCGGCTACATCGCAACCCCATAAGAAACTTAGCCTCTAATGGAATTCATAATCAACGCTAAACACAAAAGAATAATTAAAAGCGCTAAAATAAAGATTGAAACCAAAACAGAATTCATATTAAATAAAATTGATGTTCAACAATAATTTAAAGCAATGAAATAAATAAAAGAAAGGGAAGAAAGAAGAACGAATGAATTCGGAGAAGGAGGACTCGTCGGGTTGTCAATTCCGTTGAAGAATGCCTGTTTCCTCTTTCAAAAGCTCTCAAGAACAACCAAACAATAAAATAGAAACTAAAACTAAAAGGGAGCCTTTTGTTTTCAGAGCTTAGAGTCTAATATACAGGTCAAGGGGTTATTTTCGTAGCATATTGGGCCTTTGGAATGGGTTGATTCGCTCAAAAACATCAAAAAACGGAAAGTAAGTCCGTCAAAACCCGAAGAAGGGCGCGGCGCGCGGTCCTCCTTGCGCGGCGCGCGGCTCCAGATTCAGGTTATGCGCGGAGCGCGCGTAAGACTTGGTGGAAATTCATGGTTTGCGATCCCGGGATGCGCGGCGCGCTATTGACGAGGCGCGGCGCGCGGTCTCGAATTTCTCCTTAGCGCGGCGCGCGAGGTGTGGTGCGCGGCGCGCGACTGTCGCATCCTTTCTTGCTTGTGCTTTTTGACTCTATTTCGACCGTTTTGTCTCCAAATCCCGTCCTTTTCCACGGAATTGATTGTAGACGCTCTATTGCTCATCTAAACCTGAAATTACTCAAAAACCTACTAAAAATCATTAAATTACTTGAGGACTCGTCGGTTTTTGGTTCGGGAAATAGGAGTTTTACGCGTGATTAACGCACCTATCAGTGCCAATGGACGATCCTTACCAGTACAGAAGTGCAGTTGGAGCTCTCTAGTATGTGACCATTACGAGGCCAGACATCGCTTATATAGTCAACAAACTGAGTCAGTTTTTACAGTGCCCCACAGAGACCAATTGGTTGGCCTGGAAACGAGTTTTGAGATATCTAAAAGGAACAATAACTCATGACATTGTGTTCAGACCAACCAAGGAGGTCAATCTCATCAGTTTTGCTGACTCGGATTGGGGAAGCTGTCTTGGCGATAGTAGGTCAACCAGTGCATATTCTGTGTTCCTAGCTTGGTGTCTGGTGTCTTGGAGCTCAAGAAAGCAAGGTGTAGTGGCTAGATCGAGCACTGAAGCTGAATACAGAGCTCTAGCGCATGTATCAGCAGAGCTTCTATGGATACAGTCACTGCTTGGTGAAATCAAGATAATACTGAGTCAAACTCCAGTGATTTGGTGTGATAATCTAGGAGCAGTAGCCATGGCCGCAAATCCTATTTTTCATGCTCGAACAAAGCATGTAGAGCTTGATCTATACTTTGTCAAAGACCTGGTAATAGGAAAACGGCTTGAAATAAGATATGCACCCATGCTTGAACAAACCGCTGATGTGCTAACCAAAGGTGTTTCAGTTGCACGATTCCTCAAGCTGAAGAACAAGCTTCACGTGGAAGAATCCCCGTTTAACTTTAGAGGGGGTGTTAGAGAGTCAGCTGAGTCAACATCCACATCAGCGAGTCAATGAGAGCAAGTGGATTAATGAGCTGTGAAGTTAGTTATGAATTGATAAGCGTATATATGTGTATAGTTGTAGTAACAGAATTAGTTAATGAGAATTCATCACAGAGAAGGTTTTGTCTCTGTCATCCAAACACCATTTTCAGAATCTTTCATAAGTCATACCACTCGGTAGGCATCTACAACCAATCATTTCTCGGTACATCCTCAAAGAATCCTCAACAAGCCCTCCTCTAAAAAACCCGCCAATCATTATCGTGTACGTTTTCACGTTCGAGCGTAGACCATCCGACGCGAACCTCAGAAAGATATCCCTAGCACTGTCCAAATCTGCGATGTTGCAATAACCGTCCATCAGCGAGTTATACGTCACCTCGTTGGGTCGGATTCCTTGTTCGACCATGGCTTTGAATACCTTCTCTGCATCTGAAGTCGTGCCTTTCTTGCAATGCCCGTCGATCAAGATACTGAAAGTCTGCACACCCGGCGCGATATTTTGCCTCAGCATTTCATCGAACAGCTTCGTGGCATCGCTGAGATGGCCCAACCTGCACAGCCCGTGAGTCAAGGTGTTGTAAGCGATGGAGTCGGAGCGATGCCTCGGCTCTTCATTTTCGAGAGGACATCCGCGGCGTCTGTAATGGAACCGTCTTTGCACAGCCCGTCTATAACTGTGTTGTACGACACTTTATCGGGGTTGCAGTTTCGATCTTCCTCCATGTTTCTCAGCAGCTGAAGGGCTTCTCCGGTTTTTTTGGCCTTGCAAAACCCGTTCATCAGCGTGTTGAAAGTGAAGACGTCGGGCTCGCAGCCTCCTGCGGCCATTTTCAGGACGAGCTCTTTTGCCTCCTTGACCTTGTTCTCAAGCAAAAACCCTCTCAACAGAGTGGTCATGGTTACCTTGGTGGGTTCGCAGCCGAGTTTGAGGAATTTCCTGAAGACAGACAAGCCAAAGCACAATTGTCTGAGATGACAGAAACAGTTGATCAAGATGGTTAGCATGTATTCATCGGGATGGGCTCCGTGTAGACCCATTTTCTGGTGTAAAGAGACCGCCACAGAGTAGTGCGTCATTTTGATGATTTTAGTCAACAGTTTGTTGAAAGCCGTGACAGAAGCAAAGGACGGGTTCGGAGCATTTCGTCGAACGCATGCAAGGCGTGTTCAAGATTATGAGAAGCTTCACTCTGAGTGTACAACTTTTTACACGAATACATAATTTTTTTTGCCGTACCAAGTCCCAGGGTTGCGTCCGAAGAAACTGTTGTACGCTTTCCGAGAATACCCCTGAATCTTCAACATATATATATATATATATATATATATATATATATATATATATATCTCTATGAAGACCCTTAAACTTGAATCCTTAATGAAGTCCAGGAAAGACACTGATATTCTTCATTCGTCTGTTTGCGATCATAAGATGACACGAAAATCGCTCGCTTCTTAGGTCTTTTACTGAAAAGAAAGGCATGGGAGTGCGAAGGTGTGCATATCAGGGTTTTTCTTTTAATAGTGAAATTCTCATTAAGATAAAAGAAAGCACGATATGGGGAGTCCTTCAACAATCAAATGTTCTGAAAAAAACAAATTCGAGAAAAAAATTATCTGAAATAAAAATAAAAAGAAAAACAGGAAAATTAAAATAAAGGAACCAATGGAAGATTCAGCCAACCAAGTTAAGGTTATAATTCGTCAAGAATTTTTTTGGGTCTCTGTTGAAGATCTTCTACAGATCTTGGAACAAGCAAAACTAGTTCTATTAAAAACAGACCAAATCTCGATTTTTATGTCAAATTCGAAATCTCGAGGACCTCCAAACCTGACACGAGTCTAGACCTAAACTAGATTTCCAAAGTTATGTTAGATTCGAATATCACGAGTGAAATCCATCACTTAATTCCATGATCGAATCCTGTTGAATAAATATGAAAACCTAATTCATAAGCGAAAGCGTACCTGATGAATCCATGACGGTTGGTCTTCCAGATCAACACATATATCATAGAGTGTCATTTTCTTCTCTCTTGTTTCACTCTGACGACGGGATATAAAAAATTGACAAGACATTGCGTGTGACCTAGGGACCAGCCGAATTAATAGGCAACCAGGTTAACCTAACGGGTTTCATATTTTAGCCCATCATAGAAATAGAAGCCATAGTGATCTACGCGTTAATGACCCACAACCTAGTAGATACATTAAAGCCAAATATACGTACACCAAATTAGATCACTTTTAAATGATTATCTTTATTGACAATTCACAACACATAATTATTTAACATATAAGCCGAACGTTGGATTAAGGATCCAACATGTTAGATTAAAGATCCAACAATCTTCCACTTGGGCTATATGTTTAACTTTGTAATTATGTATTGCAAAAATAAACGAAGGAGCTCAAATTTACTTTCATTACCAAAATGTATCTCATAACCAATCTGATCCATCAACCATACCAACATAGGATCAAAGGGCATTCGCTACATCTATCGTAGTTATATCCATCAATGGTCACGTATATCGATACAACTGAACGACAAGAATCATGAAGTGGATGTGTAGTATGGAAATTTCATATTATGTGGCCTCAACATGCCTATTTCCATTTGGTCCTCCTTAAACCTTAGTGAGATCAAACCATATACTAGAAAAACAGAGTTCTAAATAAACAAAAACTTAATTTCTGCATAAAACCTCAATAATCATAAATAACACTAAACATGTCTATGACATAAAAACACCAAAAAATAACAAATACCAAAATCTCACTGGAACTGAATATCCGTAGCTGAAATAACACCCATATGAGCAGTGTACTCGTGAAACACTTTGGGTGATAGTTCCTTAGTAAGCGGATTCGCAATCATGGAGTTTGTTCCGATGTGCTCGATAGACAACTGTCTACTTTGAATTCTCTCTTTCACAACCAAGAACTTGATGTCGATAGGCTTCGACTTCGTAGAGCTCCTGCTGTTGTTGGAGTATAGTACAACAGATTTATTGTCACAAAATAACCGGAGTGGTTTTTCAATACCATCTACTATGCGCATCCCGGTGACAAAATTCCACAACCATATCCCTTGATTGGATGCCTGATAACAAGGTATAAATTCTGCTGACATGGTGGAAGATGCTATAAGATACTGTTTAGCACTCTTCCTGGAGATATCACCTCCATCCAATAAATAAATATATCCTGATGTAGATTTCATATTGTCTTGGCATCCAACAAAATCAGAGTCAGTATACCCAACGATCTCGATCTGATTTGAGCTCCGATATGTGAGCATGTAGTCTTTTATTCTTTATAAGTACCGTAGGACCCGTTTAGCTGCTTTCCTATAGTACATACCTGGGTTGCTGAAGTATCTGCCCAACATTCATGTAATGTACGCAATGTGTGGATGCGTACAAACCTGATCATACATCAGACTTCCTATAGACGAAGTATAGGGAATCTTAGGGAACTGATTGAGACTGAATTTCTCTCCCTTAGCCACAGGGATATCACCTAGTTTACTTTCCTGCAGGCCTTATCTTTTAAGAACCTTTTCGATATGGCTCTTTTTTTGATAATCCAAGAAGCCACGATCTCGAAATATCTGGATTTCTAATACAAAAGAGACGTCATCAAGATCTTTCATCTCAAAATTCGTAGCTAGAAATCTCTTGGTTTCGTGCAATTAGCCTATATCGTTGCTGAGCAAAATGTCATCAACATGTATAAGCAGAAAAATACACTTACTCCTATAGAACTTATGGTATATACATTCATCCACCAAGTTTATTTCAAAACCGAACTAAATAATCGCTTGGTGAAATTTGAAATACCATTGTCGAGATACTTGTTTGAGTCCATAGATGGATTTCTTAAGTTTGCAGACCAAATCATTTGCGCCTTTGGACACATAATTTTTTTATTGCACCATATAGATCGTTTCCTTGACGTCACCATTGAGGAACGCAGTCTTCACATCCATCTGATGTAACTCAAGATCAAAATGCGCCACTAATGCCATTATAATTTTAAAAGAGTCTTTCGTGGAAACCGGAGAGAAAATATTTTTATAGTCAATGCCTTCTTTCTGTGTGAAATCTTTTGCACCAAGACGAACTTTATACATTTTCACATCACCTTTTGAATCCATTTTGGTCTTACATATCCATTTGCAACCAATGGGTTTCTCACTTTCTGGTAATGGTACAAGGTCCCAAAATTCATTGTCCTTTTATAGATTTCATCTATTCATTCATGGCATCGATCCATATTTGAGAATCAGAACTTTTCATGGCTTGAAGGAAGTTGATAGGATCATCTTCCTTCACTCCAATATCATCCTCATGTTCTTGAAGAAATACAACATAATTGGGTTTCACACTTTCTGGTAATGGTACAAGGTCCCAAAATTCATTGTGCTTTTATAGATTTCATCTATTCATTCATGGCATCGATCCACATTTGAGAATCAGAACTTTCCATGGCTTGAAGGAAGTTGATAGGATCATCTTCCTTCACTCCAATATCATCCTCATGTTTTTGAAGAAATACAACATAATCATCTGGTATTGCACTTCTTCTTTCTCTTGTGGATCTTCTCAATAGCATATGTTCTTGAGGTGGTAGAGTTTGTTCTTCTGGAACAATTTGTTGAGCAATGGTTCTCTAATATTGTCTTGAATCGGGTCTTGAACAATGTCATGAGTTAAGTCCTGATCATTGTCAATACCACCTATGGGAATACTGACATATTCCTCTTCCAAGACAAATTTGCTTGCTATATCCCCCCTACAAACTCGAAATCCTCAAAGAATTGAGCATTTCTTGTCTCTAAAATTGACCTAATTGTGGGATCATAAAACTTGTGTCCCCGGGATCTCTCAGATTATCCAAAAATAGCAACTCACGGTCTTTGAGTCCAGTTTCTTTTCATTAGGCTTATGAGGCATTGCCTCAGCTGGACATCCCCAAATGTGCATATGTTTCAGACTAGGCTTCTTGCCCGTCCAAAGTTCGTGAGGGATTTTGCTCGCTAGCTTAGTTGGAACAATGTTTAGAATATATTGGTCCAAAACATGACCTTTAAAAAAAGCCCAAAACAGCTCAAACATGCCCAAAACAAGCCCCAAACAAGGCCTAAGATCAAGCTCGAACCAAGCGCAGGACCAAGCCCAAACCCGACCCAAAACCAAACCCAAACCCGGCCCAGGACCAGGCCCGGCCCGTGACCCAAAGGGCCTTGTGCCTGTGCCCGGACTGGTCCTGATGATTATCTACTTTGGGTTGGGCCGACCCGGGCCCCGTCATTATTGGGCCGGGTTGGGCCTAGGCCCGGGCCTGCTAAGGGCCTCATCTTTTTGGGCCGGACCGGCCCGACCCGGCCCAATTGACAGCTCTCAATTCTTTTGTTTTCAGAAAGTCCATTCAACGATCTTGCAGCAACTCAATATTTAAATTAATACGCTAGTCTGCATTATCTCGAATTTTTATTCATATATAATATACCGATAAGGTTCTTAATTCAATGATATGTAGTTTTCAGAAAGTCCATTCAACGATCTTAAAAATCAACATTTATATTGCTAACTTCAATCTTATAAGGCTGTACAGGTCACGATCTAGAGATATTGTATATGTTACCCTTTGAATTGTCGATTAAAAGATTTGATCTTAGATATTAACCAGTACAACTTGAACAAGTAACTAGTCCGCGTTGTTCTTAGTCAAATATTTCTTATTATCCATATATATATATGTATAATGTATATACATATATATATATATATATATATATATATATATCTATGTAAATACATATATATATATATGTATATGTTCAATTTATCTGTTAGATAATTCGTGTAACTAGCTCGTTATTGGTCCATTCCATAAAGTCAAGGGATTTTCAAGCTTATATTGGTCCCTAGCTAGTACCCATTGTACGTGTATTATACAACGGTGTATACTAAAAGGTCTAAAAAAATATAAAACTATACTACGGTGCTTAACGTCATCATGAGATCTCAATCGATAAGATAATCACCAAACAATTTAATGAAATTAAAAGAACAAACAAACAGACAAGATCAGCTCATAAAAAATAATAATATATTTGTAAGGTATCATTTCAATATTTCCCTTACAAATGTCGTCGACCGACCAGTTCTTCACAAAGACATTTGCAGATGATATGTAGGCCTATAAATATAATACATTGGCTTCATGTCATTATCATCGATAACTCAAATTTCCAATACACTACATTAAAAATGAAGTACGCTAAACTCTGTTCAGTGTTTTGTTATACCATCCTCTCTCTACTTTCTCTTTCCTACACCGCTCTGTCTCACAAACATAACTTCTTTCAGTGCTTATCGGACGGATATTCAAACTTTACATCGGTCCCCGATAACCTAATCTACACCCCTAACGACCATGCGTATCTCTCGATCTTGAATGCGTCCATACAAAACCCTAAATTTTCATCTCCGTCAATCCTAAAACCACTATCCATAATTACTCCTCAAGAAATATCCCACATCCAATCCACCGTTTACTGCGCCAGAAAATACGGAATTCATATCAGAAGCCGCAGCGGAGGCCATGACTTCGAGGGCCTTTCCTACGTGTCCAATGTCCCGTTCATCGTGATCGATCTTTTCAAGCTCCGTTCAATCAAAATATACGTCCAACAAAGGTCGGCATGGGTTCAGGCCGGGGCAACAATCGGAGAGCTTTACTACCGGATAGCCGAGAAAAGAAAAACCCTAGGATTTCCGGCGGGTTTTTGCCCGACCGTTGGCGTCGGCGGACACTTCAGCGGCGGAGGATACGGAATCATGATGCGTAAATATGGCCTTGCGGCCGATAACATCCTCGATGCCCACATAGTCGACGCCGAGGGAAAAGTCTTGGACCGAAAATCCATGGGAGAAGATCTGTTCTGGGCAATACGCGGTGGTGGAGCCGCAAGCTACGGAGTTGTCGTTGCATGGAAAGTGAAGCTGGTTCAAGTCCCTCAGAAATTGACTCTCTTTAGCATCCCAAGGGATTTGGAGATCGAAGAAAACAAGAAGATCGTCCAGCAGTGGCAACATGTCGCGAACAAACTAGATGAAAATCTGTTACTCTTTGTTACACTAACAACCGCGAATTCAACTCAAGAAGCGAATAAGACTACAATCCAAGCTTTGTTCATTTCCTTGTACCTCGGCGGGTTGGACGATCTTATGCCCTTGATGCAAAAGAGCTTCCCTGAGCTGGGTCTTGTGAGAGAAAACTGCATCGAGGTCAGTTGGGTTCGAGCCATAACCTATCTAGCCGGGTTTCCAGGTGAAGCTCCTTTGGAAGTTCTTCTCCAGAGGACGCCTCGCGTGACGCTTTATCCTTTCAAGGCAAAACTTGACTATGTGAAAAAACCTATCCCACAACGCGCTTTGGAGGGTATGTGGGAAAAGCTGTCCGAAGTAGAAGAGGTCGGAATGGCGTCGATTGTGATGTACCCTTACGGAGGAATGATGGACAAGATCCCAGAATCTGAGATTCCGTTCTCGCACAGGGCCGGAAATCTCTTCATCCTTGTGTATTACGGCTCTTGGGAAGAAGGCTCGGAGAACGATATGAACTGGGCGAGGAGGGTTTACGACTACATGACTCCGTACGTGTCTGACAATCCGAGATCGGCTTATGTCAACTATAGAGATCTTGACTTGGGAACCAATAATGAAGAGGGCGTCACAACCTTCGCGAAGGCAAGCATATGGGGGGCAAAGTATTTCGGATATGAGAACTTTAAGAGGTTGGTTCAGGTTAAGACTGTGGTTGATCCCGCTAACTTTTTCAAGAACGAACAAAGCATCCCTGTCTATGCTTAGGAGATTAAAGATAGTAATGATACTTTATACTATACCCGTCTACATAGTTAAATAAGAAATGTTACACTGCCGATTGCTTTCTATTTTGTGTCCTTTATTCATACGCACTTGTTTTTGTTGTTTAATATTTCCTTTATGCACACTTGTCCTCTAGCGTGCAAGCACTTACATTGTTATGTATAGATACGAAGTGAAATAAAATGCGCCAGTTGTATGGCGTTGCGTAGAAAATATATGGTAAATAGTTGTGTATTTATATCAGCTTAGTCTAGTATTAAGTTATTTTTTGTTTGGTTTATTTGCTCGATTAGCTTACATGTTTTTCTTCTTTACTTTATCTGACGTGGCTCATATTAGCTCTGTTTGGCAATATGTATGTGCCACTTCACCAGTCTTTGTACAACACAACTAATCAGATCCAAGGCTATTCTCAATAAAGAATTTCTTTTTGCCATCTTTTTCGTTTCTCTATCTTTATTTTCCTGGAACAATACGATAGCTCAAACGCGACATGATACCTATTGAAAGTTCAGCTCCAACAGTTGCCTTGCAGTACACGTCATGAAGATCAACAATGTGTACAGCGTCCAGGTGCATCTCCAAGCTGAAGATTAAGCACGAGCCACTTGCTGATGTGGTCTTCTGAGTGGTCAAGATTAAGAGATCATGGACGGCTGTGATTCGTGCCGGGAGATCAAGACAGTTATTATGTTATATTGTGTATCTATCCTGATTTATGGACTTGTACTAAGTGATAAGTAGAGAGAGTTGGAGAGTGAAAAAACAGATCGAAAATTCACAAAAGGAAAAAGGCAAACTGAGTGTGATTCTCTGAAAAATGCCAAGTTCTTGAGAGGTTGTGAGTTTTGTTGTCGCTCTCGGAGAAGAGTTGTAATCGGATTGATTGTTTGTTACTTGAAGATTAGTGCAAATCGAACTTCCTTGATCTGAAGGAGTTCGCGGAGATGTAGGCTCGTTAACACCGAACCTCGATAAATCTGGTGTTCTTTGTTCCTTTATTTTCATTTTAATTTCCTATTGTTTTGTGTTTGTGCGTTGCGTGATATTCAAGTTTTCTCAAAACTGTGTCTGAGTAGTGTTTGATCTTTACAACAGTGGTATCAGAGCTTGGTCGTCCTCAGAAAAATCGTGTTTTGGCGATCTTCGTGGACTTGAAGATCCTCTTGAATCGCAACACCGGAAGACACGCAGAGGTCGAATCAAGATCCGGCGGAACAAGGCGTATCTCGATCGCCATCTGATTCAAGGATCGATCTCGCGAATCCCTCGGCATCGATGCGCACGTCAAGTACATCTGAGAACCCTGTGCAGTGGAATTCATTCGCAGCAATGAGAGTTGACATCGACAAATTCGACGGCACCGGCAATTTCCGCATCTGGAGGCGCAAGATCTCTGCGCTGCTCGGGCAACAAAGATTGCTCCGAGTGATTACAGATCCGGTGACGTGGCCTTTTGATTTCCCTGAAGATCAAAAAAACGAGATGCTAGAGACAGCAACCGGCACCATCATCTTTCATCTCTCAGATTCAGTCATCTGGCTAGTTGACAAGGAAGACATTCCACTCAAGATATGGAAGAAACTGGATGAGCTGTTCCAGTCAAAGTCCCTCTCGAATAAGATCTACTTGAAGGAAAGACTCTTTGGGTTCTAGATGGACACCACCAAGTCTCTTGAGAAGAATGTTGATGAGTTCTTGAAGATGAATATTGAGCTGGCTAATTCTGGTGAGAAAGAAGAGCCGAGTGATGAGAATCAAGCTATCATCATCTTGAATTCCTTGCCAGACACCTACAGGGAAGTCAAGCTGGAAATCAATTATGGAATATCGGCCATCACCCTTGAAGAAGTGATCTCTGCACTCAAGTCAACGGCCTTGGAGATAAAGTTAGACAAACAAGGTGAAGGAGAGAATCACCTTGTCAGAGGAAGAAGTCAAACCAGGTCTACTAATAAGGACAAAGGGAAGAACAAGGCTCGTTCAAAGTCTGCTACCCCAAATCCCAACGCCAACAAGAAGTGCTACCACTGTGGAAAGGTATGACACATAAAGAAGGAATGTTATTCCTGGATAAAGAAGAACCAGAACCCCTCTAAGCCTAGCTCATCCACTCAAGAAACCACTGACTCAGCCAATCTTGGAGAAGGATATATGAGTGATGGAGAGGTGCTATCAGTCACTAATGGTGATCGAGAATCAGGATGGATTCTAGACTATGGGTGTACTTTCCACATGACCAACTATCAGGCTTGGTTGAGCGAGTTCAAGAGCCTTGAGGGTGGCAAGGTGGTGATGGGAAACAATGAAACATGCCAAGTGACTGGCATGGGAGCTGTGAGCTTCAAGATGCACGATGGAGCTATAAGGATTCTCAAAGATGTGAGGCTTGTGCCTAAGTTGTCTAGAAACCTGATTTCCCTAGGTGTTCTTCATGACTTAGGCTACACCAACAGCATCAAGAATAGCTCTATGAAGATATGCAAAGGCTCCCTGGTGGCCACTAGAGGTCAAAAAATTGCTGGTCTCTATCACATGATTGGTGAGACTCTCACTGGTTAGGCTTCTATGGTCACCAGCTCTGAAGATCAAAATTCCAAGATATGGCACAATAGACTTGGACATATAAGTGCCAGGGGTCTTCAAATCATGTGTGATCAACATCTGTTGGGCAAGGATAAAGTCAGCAAAGTGGATTTCTGTGACCACTGCATCCTGAGAAAGCAACACAGGGTCAAGTTCAGTGTGGGCAAGCATCAGTCAAAGCATCCCCTTGATTACATCCACTCAGACTTATGGGGCCCAGCAAAGGTATCTACACATGGAGGTAACTTCTACGTTCTTTCTATCATTGATGATTTTTCAAGAAAAGTTTGGATTTATCTGTTGAAACATAAGAGCCAAGCCTTTGCTAAGTTTAGGGAGTGGCATACACTCTTAGAAAACCAGTTAGACAAGAAAGTCAAAACCCTTAGAACTGATAATGGTCTTGAGTTTTGTAGTAAGGAGTTCAACAGTTTTTGTGCCAAACTAGGTATCCAAAGACATAGGACTGTTAGGTTGACTCCTCAACAGAATGGGGTAGCTGAGAGAATGAATAGAACTCTTCTAGACAAAGCTAGGTGCATGTTATTTAGCTCATGTCTTTCTAAAGCCTTTTGGGGAGAAGCCATAGTCACAGCTGCATATCTTGTGAATAGGTGTCCCTCTAGTGCCTTGGAGTTCAAAACCCCAGAAGAAAAAACAAACCCCTTGACCTTTGCAACCTTAAGACCTTTGGCTGTGCTGCTTATGCACACCAAAGCATAGGAAAGCTTGAACCTAGATCCCTCAAGCGTATCTTCTTAGGTTACCCTCAAGGCGTTAAGGGATATAGGTTATGGGTGAGGGATGGCTCTGGGTTCAAGACCATTATCAGTAGGGATGTGGTATTTAATGAACTTGAGTTTCCTTGTTTCAGAGAAAATGTTGAGACAGGTACAGCAACTTCAGAAACCAACACCACAAGCACCATGGAGACTATCATTGAGCTTCAGACATGAAGTGATGGTCCTAGTCAGGTGGAGCCTAGTGAAGATGATGTGGATCAGGTGGAGCAGCAGGACAACGCATGCACATCAACTCATGAACCTAGTCAAGATCACTAGGACATAGAATCTGAAGATTGTGATCAGAGAAGTCAAGACCAGGAATCTCAAGAAAATGGTCATGCCTCACCTCACTCCTATCAGCTTTTCAGAGATAGAAGCAAGCGAGTTCCTAAGCCCACTCAGAGATATCGATACAATGTTTGCTTAGAGCTTCTTGCCTATGCGTTCACCGCTACCCTTGAGATTGAGTTGAAGGAGCCATTGTACTACAAAGAAGCTGTGAGTGGCACTGAGTCCAAGCTATGGATCAAAGCCATGAAAGAGGAAATGGAGTCTCTGTACAGGAATCACACCTGGGTCATAGTTGACAGACCAAAGAATCAGAAACCAGTTTCCTGCAGATGGCTCTATAAGATCAAGGAAGGTACCAGCCCTGGTGAACCTGTGAGATACAAGGCTAGGTTGGTTGCAAAAGGGTTCACTCAGGGGGAGGGCGTTGACTACACAGAGATCTTTTCTCCTGTAGTCAAGTACAAGACCATAAGGATCATGTTGGCTGTTGTAGCTCAGTTCAACCTGGTACTTCATTAGATAAATGTAAAGACATCTTTCTTACATGGACACTTGGAAGAAGTCATCTACATGGAGCAGCCAGAGGGGTTTGAAGTTCAAAAAGATAAGGATTAGGTGTGTTTGCTGAAGAAATCCTTATATGGGCTCAAGCAGTCACCCAGGCAGTGGTACAAGCACTTTGATACCTTCATGCTGAAGCAAGAGTTCAACCGTAGCTCATATGATCCTTGCTTGTACTTCAAGGGTCATGAGGTCCACGATTGTGTCTTCCTGCTGCTATATGTGGATGACATGCTGATCATCAGCAAATCCATGAGTAAGGTCTTAGCCTTGAAACAACTTTTGAGTACTGAGTTTGATATGAAGGATCTCGGTGAAGCTATGAAGATTCTTGGTATAAGCATCATCTGAGATAGGGCAAAGGAGAGCCTAGTGATGTCTCAACAAGGCTACTTGGAAAAGCTCATTGACAGGTTCTCTATGAGAGGCTCAAAACCTGTTAGACAGCCTCTTGGTTCTCATTTCCAGCTGTCTAGTGCTCAGTGTCCCAGTACCTTGTCGACAAGGAATAAATGAGCAAAGTTCCTTACTCAAGTGCAGTGGGATCAATGATGTATTCTATGATCTGCACGAGACCTGACCTTGCTCATGCAATCAATACCCTAAGCCGTTTCATGTCAAATCCAGGCAGAGAACATTGGTTGGCTATGAAGTGGTTGCTGAGATATACTGCTGCCACAAGCAATGTAGGCCTGAGGTATTTGAAGACAGGTACACAATTGGAGGTTGAAGGCTATGTGGACTCAGACTATGCTGATGATAAAGACACAAGAAAGTCCACAACTGCCTATTTCTTCTTGCTATGTGGAAATTGTATCAGCTGGAAGTCTCAATTGCAATTTTTGGTGACTTTATCTACAACTGAGGCTGAATATATAGCTGCTACTGAGGTAGTGAATGAAGGAATCTGGCTTAAGGGAATGCTAAAGGAATTGAAGCTTTATGAGGGCTCTATGAATATCTATTCAGACAGTCAGAGTGCCTTGCATTTGTGCAAAAATCCTGTTACATGACATGACAAAGCATGTGGATATCAAATATCACTTCATCAGGGAAAGGGTATCAGATTGAGAGATTGTCATGAACAAGGTGAACACAGATGACAATCCTGCTGACGTTGGCACGAAGGTGGTAACTCTAAGCAAGTTTAAGCATTGTCTTAAACTACTGAGAGTACTTGCCATGTAATCCAGGAGGTATTCGAACAATGATTTCAGAAATGAAAGGGAAGGTTTGCACTAAGTTTTTTACCGAGGTAGGTGTCTGAAGCTGAAGGTGGAGATTGTTGAAAGTTCAGCTCCAACACTTGCCTTGCAGTACACGTCATGAAGATCAACGGTTTCTACAGCGTCCAGGTGCATCTTCAGGTTGAAGATCAAGCACGAGCCACTTGCTGACGTGGTCTTCTGAGTGGTTAAGATTAAGAGATCATGGACGGCTGTGATTCGTGCTGGGAGATCAAGAAAGTTATTCTGTTATATTGTGTATCTACCCTGATTTATGGACTTGTACTAAGTGATAAGTAGAGAGAGTTGGAGAGTGAAAAAACAGATCGAAAATTCACAAAAGGAAAAAGGCAAACTGAGTGTGATTCTCTGAAAAAAGCCAAGTTCTTGAAAGGTTGCGAATTTTGTTGTTGCTCTCGGAGAAGAGTTGTAATTGGATTGATTGTTTGTTGGTTGAAGATTAGTGCAAATCAAACTTCCTTGATCTGAAGGAGTTTGCGGGGATGTAAGCTCGTTAACGCTGAACCTCGATAAATCCGCTGTTCTTCGTTCCTTTATTTTCATTTTAATTTCATGTTGTTTTGTGTTTTTCGTGTGCGTTGCGTGATATTCAAGTTTTCTCAAAACTGTGTCTGAGTAGTGTTCGATCTTTACAATAATATCAGAGCGAAGATTTTACAATTCCTATTTTCCTCTAAGTTTCATTTTTTTTCTTCTGTTCTTCGAAGTTTTTTTATTTCATCTCTCTCCTATAATGGACGCTTCCTCGAAATCGGAATCGGCGAATGTTAGAACTCAAATCGCGGCGGTCAATAAGAAATCGCATATCAATGATCCACTCAGTCTTTATTACCTTCACCACGCGGACAATCCAGGAGAGATTCTCGTGTCTCAATCACTCAACGGTGACAACTATCCGTCGTGAAATCGCTCAATCCTGATCACGATGTTTGTGAAGAACAAATGAGGGTTTCTTGATGTATCCTTTTCCAAACCTGACTCTGCTGATGTCCAATTGGTGAATTTTTGGATGAGAAATAACAACATCATTATTTCTTGGTTCCTGAACTCTATAACGAAGGAGATCTCGTCAAGCATTTTGTTCGGCGATTCGGAGTTCAAAATGTGGATCGATTTCAAAGAGAGATTTCAACAGAGCAACGGACCTCGTATCTTTCAACTCAAATGGGAACTGATGAATCTCTCTCAAGATTACAAGTCCGTGGCCACATACTTCACCAAGCTGAAGTCTCTATGAGAAGAGCTCGAAATTTTTTGTCCTGGCTGCACATGTAGCGGATGTACATGCGGCGGAGTCAAGGAACTGGTGGTGTTCTACAACAACGAATACGTCATGACGTTCTTAAGGGGACTCAATGACAGCTTCACCAACAGCAGAGGTCAAGTCGTTTTGATGGATACAATTCAGGTATTTGACAAAGTCTTTGCCTTGATCTCTCAAGAAAAAAAAGGAAAAAGTGATCGGAAATAATTCTTCTCAATAAGATTCATATGGAACTATGGGAATGGTTGTGAAAGACGACGCTACAAAAGAAAAGACTACAAAGAATGAAGTCGGGATACATGATGAGTGTGTTTTATAGGTACAAATCGCTCATTCTTGGACTTGAATCAAAGCGAATCCTTAGGTGTTTTTTTATATAATTTTGTGTTTTTCTTTGTTATTACAGGTTTTTCATGAGTTGAAAGTGTTTTGAGGGAAATAGAATAATTTTGGGATGATTTGAAGACATTTCGGATAAGTTAAAGCAAAACAAGAAACACGACGCGGTCTTCTGCAGCATTCTGAGATTTTAATTTAATGAATTTGGATATTTCAGTTCCATAATTGGATAGACTTTTCTCTTAGATTTCTGACGCATATTTATTTGCAAAAATCGGACATTGGAGCAAGAAGTTACTGCCCATCCAATATCACTGCGCAACTGTTCAGTTTTTCCGCGTTCCAAAAACACTATTTTTGTTAATTACCCGATTTTAAGCGTTTTTTAGGGCTCATATTGCTCCGAAAATCAACTCTAAGCCTATATTCTTGTAACCTCAAAACACATTATTCATTCATGTTTTTCTTTTCTTTTATTTTCTTAGAGTGTTTGGTTATATTTTAGAGCT
Organism: Urtica dioica subsp. dioica; assembly: GCF_054948205.1. Taxonomy (NCBI): domain Eukaryota; kingdom Viridiplantae; phylum Streptophyta; class Magnoliopsida; order Rosales; family Urticaceae; genus Urtica; species Urtica dioica. Next base: position 7,212,159 of record NC_142766.1, read on the forward strand.
TTTGGAAGAGAAAAAAATGTTCTTTGCCGGAATTGACAACCCGACGAGTTTCCGAACTTCAACTTCAATCGTTCTTCTTTTGTTTTCTCTTTTATTTATTTTATTGCTTGAATTATTGTTGAACATCAAGTTTATTTAATATGATTTCTCTTTTGCTTTCAATCTTTGTTTTATTGCTTTTAGTTATTCTGTTATGTTTAGCGTTGATTATGAACACCATTAGAGGCCAAGTTTCTTATGAAGTTGTGATGTAATCGAGATTGGTCTTGGTTGGGGGGTTCTTTAGGGTTTGATTATGCTTAATTTCTTTGTTATTATAGATTGCTTGATATGAAATATGCTTAATGGTTTCTAGTACTTGATCACCATTAGAATTGTTATCTAGGCTTGTTTAGCTAGTTGCACTACTACAAATGTTGGATTATACAACCCACTTTCTACAACGCTTAAAATAAGTGTTGTAGAAACTAGGGATTCTACAATGCTTATGGATAAGCGTTGTAGAAACTGGGTGTTTCTACAACGCTTATGGATAAGCGTTGTAGAAACTGGGTGTTTCTACAACGCTTCTGGATAAGTGTTGTAGAATTAAATATATTTCAGATTTCCCACAACGCTTAGCCAATCCGTTGTAGAACACTCGCCGCGGCGCCACGTGTTTTATGCCACGGCGAGAACTTTCTACAACGCATAGTGAAAGCGTTGTAGAAGGATGTAATACGCCGCGGCGAAATTTATACCTCGCCGCGGCTAGAAATATTCTCCGCAGCGGCGAGGAGGATACCGTGGCCAAGCAGTTTTTTAAGAAACTGTCTCGCCGCGGCGAGGAAGGAATCTCGACGCGGCGAGAAGCTCCTACAACGGTTATAATATCCGTTGTAGGAGAATCTCGCCGCGGCGAAGTCATATTTTCGCCCCGGCGAGGCGTTTTAGGTTTTCACTATAAAAGGCCGTTTTCAGTTTTTTTTTCTCATTTTTTCCAATACCCACACACGAGACAACCATTTTCGGCCGCATCTCTCCAGTTTTTTTTCTTCCAAAATCCCTCGCCACGTCCGTGCCGCCCCAAATCTCGCCGTCGCCTTGTCCTCGCCGCCGTCTCTCTCTCGCCAAGTCCTCGCCGAGCGTCTCTCTCGCGCCTCTCTCTCTTGCCGTCTCTCTCTCTTTTAAACATTGTAAGGTATGATTTTCAAAGTTTTTTAAGGTGGTTATTGATTTAATTTCGTGTTGTTGATATGGATTTCTTGTTGTTTACCCGAATTGCATATTGTTTGATTTTTTTTAATGCACAAATTTAGGGTTTTGTTTGATTTTCTCTGTTTAGAACACGAAATTAGGATTTTGTTTGACATATTATGAATGAATTTATGTTAGAATGAATTTGAATGAGAATTTGAGTTAGATTGAAATATCCGGATTGTGTTTGCCATATTGTGACATAGGTTAGTGGTTAAAATGGTTATGTTGATTAATGTTGAGATTGAATTGTTTATGAATTTGTGATTGATCGAATTGTTTATGAATTTTTGATTGGTCGAATTGTTTATGAATTTGCGATTGTTGGAATTGTTTTAATTTTTCATGTTTAAATATATAGAGTTGGAATTGATATATAATTTGTTATATGTGTGACGTAATTAGTATTTAAAATGGTTATGTTAATTGTAGAATTGTTTATGATTATGTTTTGTAGGAGCTTGAAAATGCGTCGAACTAAAAATACGGCGGGCTCCACGGTTCCGAGCTCTTCCAGAGGTCAGAGTAAAAGAAAAAGTAAGCGACCTCGTCAACAGTCTCCCGAAGAGGAATACAACTCGAGTATCTTTACTAGCAAGGTCGCGCAGGAACGCTACGACAAAATCTTGCCGTGTAACGTGATCCTTGAGAGAGGATTAAATGTGAGCAATACGTCGGAAATAGGAAAGCTAATCTGCAACAGCATAATTGGTCATGATTGGGGGAGGTACTGTGCTGTACCCGAGTTCGATGCGAACGTCAACTTCGTGTACGAATTCTACACAATCTTGCCGGACTCCAAACGTGATGTTGTGACGATCTGTGGGAAACCGGTCGATATGAGTGTCGAAGCTATCAACGATCTTCTTGGGACCCCAGATGTGCCTTTCGAGAATGAGGGCTATCGAGAATGGCTAAGAAGTGGCAGCCATGAGGAGATGTCGCGGGTGTTGTGCATTCCGGGAGAGGATTGAGTCACTAAAAAAGGAAAAAGGGTACTCAAGCGTGACCAACTCACCAGGGTCGCTAAAGCGTGGATTTACTTTGTTTGCGCTCGTCTATATCCGATCAAGCACTTTACCACTCTCGACGAGGATCATATCCAGGTGTTGTTCTGCATTGTTAAAGGCCATTCCATTATCGATCGGTACAGGATTAGGGAGGAACCACAAGCGGAGGAAGATGGGGAAGAGGAACCACCACTCAACGAGCCCCTATTGCGCTTACCAGCACCTCCGATAGTCGACCTCGCCACCATCGACTACATTGCTCATTGCTCTAACTATCTCGTCGGCGGGTTCCAACACACGCAACAGTACATGCACCAACAAGCGGAGTATGACGCCTCTCACATCAATCAATTGAACGATCTCTACTCTTGGTGGGACAGCAATCAAGAGAATCAGGTGTTATTTCCTCCATATCCTCAGTACTTCGACTATCCGTACCCACCACCACAGTGGCCACCGCATATGACACCTCCTAACTATCCGGCGCACTCGTCACCACCACCACCACCACCACCGAATGACGAGTAAAATTTTAAGAAAAATTTGTTTGATTTAAGTTGATTGGTTTTAAGTTTAAGACAAGTATGGTTTGTTTAATGTGTGTTTGAAACTTCATTCTATGTTTGAGACTCGTTTGGTGTGTTTTATTTAATGTGTGTTTGAAACTTGATGTTATGTTTAAGACTCGTTTGGTTTGTTTTATTGATTGTAGAAATTTTATTTGAATGATCATTTTTAGTTGGAGAACAGGTTTAATATGAGAAAAAAAGTGAATGATTAGGTCGTTGGAGTGCTTCATCGCCGCGACTAGGTACATTTCTCGCCGCGGCATGACTATCCTGGCGCGGCGAGTTTTATACTTTGCCGCGGCGAGAGTTTCTACAACGCTTATAGAAGCGTTGTAGAAGGCCCTCGCCGCGGCGAACCAATCAAGTCGCCGCAGTGAGGTCAAGCATTGTAGATGCCTCGCCGCGGCGACGTATAGTCCCCGCCGCGGTGAGTGTAGTATGCCGCGGCTGATATATTACTTCGCCGCGGCGAGACCAGTTTTTAAAAAACACAGACTCTCGGTATAAAAAAAAACAGGATCTCGTCGCGGCGACTTACATGTCCTACCGCGGCAATGAAACTGTGCCGCGGCATGGAATGGTCTTTGCCGCGGCGAGATCCTGTAAATTTCAAGAACCAACAACACCAACTCTTCCATATAAATTTCAAACTCTTTTTAAATTTAAGTTTCAGTTTATTGTGTTTTATTTGTGTGTTTGAGACTTCAGTCTTTGTTTGAGACTCGTTTGGTGTGTTTTATTTCATATATGTTTGAAACTTGATGTTATATGTTTAAGACTAGTTTGGTTTGTTTTATTGATTGTAGAAATTTTAATTGAATGATCATTTTTAGTTGGAGAACAGGTTAAATATTGGAAAAAAAGTGAATGATTAGATGGTAGAGTGCTTCTTCGCCGCGGCTAGGTACCTTTCTCGCCGCGGCATGACTATTCTCGCCGCGGCACCGTATAGTCCCCGCCGCGGCGAGTGCTCTACGCCGCGGCTAAAATATTACTTCGCCACGGCGAGATTTTGATTTTTTTAATACCGAGAGTCTGTGTTTTTTAAGAACTTGTCTCGCCGCGGCGAGGTGATATTCCTGCCGCGGCGAGGTTTCTACAACGCTTGTTTAAGCGTTGTAGAAAGGTTCTCGCCGCGGCAGGATTTGTATACTGCCGCGGCGAGATTATCCTGCCGCGGCGAGATATTCCTGCCGCGGCGAGAGTTGTACTCAGCCGCGGCGATGTCGGAGAAATGTAATTTTAATGTAAATGACATTGTATAGAGAAATTTTGAATGAAAAATAACGTTGTCCACATGCGAATAACATAAAATCCAAAATGAAAATACATTATCTAAATGTTCAATATCAAACAAAAATAGGATCTATATCCTTACGAAGTAGATGAGAAACATCGTCATCATCAAAATCATCCATCTCTTGATCAATAGGCGGTAATCGCGATGTGAACGGAGGAATGCTAGACATGTCTTCATCTTCTTCTTCGTTACCGTTTCTCGCTTTCATATGAACCACTAACGATAACTCAGGATTAGATGGATCCGAAACATAAAACACTTGACTTGCTTGCGAAGTCAAAATAAATGAATCATTCTCGTAGCCAATCCGTCTAAAGTCGACAATTGTAACTCCTTCATTATCAACTTTAACGTGATTATTGTCTGCCCATTTGCACTTGAATAATGCGACTCGTAACCCGCAATAATCAAGTTCCCAAATATCTTCAATGTATCTGTAATAGTTCATAAAAGCATGTTTTGGATTCTTATCTTTGGCCGACGAAACATGTAAAGCTTCGCCAAACAATGTAACACCACTATTTTGTACGGGATGCTTGTTTTCTCGTTCTCTTGTGTAAAATGTAAAACCATTAATAGACCAAGCAGTGTACCTTGTAACCATTGAGGAAGGCCCGCCAGATAGTTTACTCAACGTAGATGAATGTCTTGCCTCTTTAAATAAGCGTTTTCCAAGCGAGTTTTGAAACAAACAATTGTGCTCTTCTTGCAACCATTTTTCATTTCTACCTTTCTTTGGATTATTCACTCTCAACTCATTCAAATGAATATCCACAAATGGCGTGACATCGGAAACGTTGTGTAGCACATGGAGACTGGCTTGCTCCCATTCTTTTTGGTTGACGCTCGAATAAGTACCTATAAAGAAACAAATACTTAAAAAGAATGTTCATATATAATTTAAATAAACAAATAAAGTGTAACTAGTAACGTAGCCATTTTGAAACATGGTTTTTGGAATCTAGCCAACGTTTGGTAAATTTTGCAATCTAGCCATTTACTGAAATTTACGGATATAAAATACTTAATTGACCCTTTTTCTTATACTTACTTGATCAAAGCACTAGCCCACGTTTGACCGGTTTGAATTGTATACAGCTAATTAATTTCAGATTTTTTCGCAATTTAATTGGATATTCCATTCAAAATTTGAAAATAAATTTGGAAAAAGAAAAGAAATTGGTTTATTTGATATTATGCGTGTGAATCCAGTAATGCAATAAATGCACAAAAAATTTACCATATTTAACAGAAATTAAAAAATCAGCGGAGATTAACAAAAATTTACAAACATTTACACTGTATTTGCTTACATGACTATACTGTTCATTAAAGAAAAGCAATTTAATTTCAGCTTTTTGAATTCATAATAGGAGATTCGGTGATGTAATTAAAAGGGAAAGGACATATTTATTGATTGAATAAGTCGAACAGGATAATGAATACACGTAATTACTCATGACCCGTTCAAAATTAGAAAATAAATTTAAAAAAAAAATACCGTATTAAATGCGTATCGGCTCTACCTGCACATATGTAAATTTACCATGATTAACTGAAATTAACAAAGCAACAGAGATTAACAAAAATTTACAAACATTTACACTGTATTTGCTTACACTGCTATAATGTTCATTAAAGAAATAAACGCTCAATAACCAACTTTGCCAAATATAGAATTTTTTTTAAAATTCGAAATATAAATCGAATATAACAAATTCGGCTACAAACCCAAGTTTCAAAACGTGGGCTAGTATTTTTGAAACCAAACCAACGCTAATATAGTAAATACCATCTTACATAAATATGACACGTCATCAAATTTGGCTAGATTCGAAAATTAAACGAAACGTTGGCTAGATTACAATTGCAACGTTTGATGTGGCTTAGATTGACTAATTTTTCATACCTGTAGATAGAGCTTTTGAATCAAAATTGGTGTTCTTGGGTAACCCTATTTCGTCTGTTTTAGCTAAATACTTAGAACAAAACTCAACCGACTCTTCTGCTATGTAATTTTCAACTATGCTTCCTTCCGGCCTATTGTAGTTCTTCACGTAGCTTTTCAACACTTTCATATAACGTTCGATTGGATACATCCACCGTAAAAACACGGGCCCTCCTAATTTCACTTCACGTACCAAGTGGACGATTAAGTGGATCATGATGTCGAAAAACGAAGGTGGAAAGAACTTTTCGAGCAAGCACAGAGTTTTCACCAATTCTGATTGCATTAAATCCAATCGAGTTGGATCGATGACCTTCGAGCAAATCGAGTTAAAGAATACACATATCTTTGATATTGCGAATCTCACATCTTTTGGCACAATTCCTCACAAAGCAAGAGGCAACATTTGTTGTAGCAGCACATGCGAATCTCACATCTTCATTCCAATAAGTCTCAAATATTTCAAAGACACGAACCTCTTATAGTTTGACGAATGACCTTCGGGGACTTTAATAGAAGCAAACCAGTTACACAATTTCTTTTTCTCCTTTCGATCTAGAGTGTACTTTCCCGGTGGTAATTTTTTTTCCCACCCCCTCCTCAGGATGCAAAATGCTTCTTATATTCATCTTTTTGAGATCCAATCGAGATTTTATTCCGTCTTTCGATTTATTTGGATCATCAAGAAGTGTACCAATAAGCGATTCGCAAATATTTTTCTCAATGTGCATAACATCCATACAATGCCGGACGTAGTGTGTCTTCCAATAAGGAAGGTCGTAGAAAATCGATTTCTTCTTCCAAGGATTCTCTTTGAACGATTCTTTAGTACTAACACTCCGCTTTCTTTTCCCAAGCACTTCATTGGCGTTTTTAACCATCTCATAGACATCTCACCAGACAAAATTCTAGGAGGGGGTCATTCTTCTGAATTTACATCAAATGCTTGTTTCAATCTTCCATACGAGTGATCTCTTTGTAAAAATCTTATATGACCAAGAAAAACAGTTTTCTTACCATGCTTCAAACGGATGGAAGATGTGTCTTTGATGCAAATCAGACAACCAATCGAGCATTTCACAGAGTATCCTGACAAGTTTCCATAGGCCAAAAAATCGTTAATAGTCCACATTAACATTGCCCTTAAGTTGAACGAATCTCCACGGTAAGCGTCTTTGACTTCCATCCCTTTCTCCCATAACATCTTCAAATCATCAACCAACGGTGCCAAATAGACATCAATATCATTTCCTGGTTGATTCGGTCCTGAAATCAAAAGCGTTAACATCAAGAACTTTCTCTTCATACACAACTTTGGAGGGAGATTGTAGTTCACATGTATAACCGGCCAAACAATGTATTTACTGCTCATCATGCTTAACGGGTTCATACCATCATAAGCTAGACCAAGACGCAAATTTCGAGTATCAACACTGAAATCCTTATACTCTAAATCGAATGATTTCCACTGTGCAGCATCAGCAGGATGTCTCAACATACCATCATCGATACGCTTTTCGGAGTGCCAAACCATGTTCTTCGCGTGTTTGACACTATTAAACATTCGACGAAAACGCAGCATTGGAGGAATGTACCATAACGACTGAAATATATTTAACGAAAATCAATAATAAATAATGAATATGAGCTACATGTATTTCCTAATCAAGTGATGAAAATGTACGTACCTTGACTGGAACTCCTTTAACCCCGTTACATGGAATTTTTCCCTTCTTCCACCGCGACTCTTTGCACATCGGACATTCATCTAGATCTTCATACTCGTGTCTATATAAAACACAATCATTTGGGCACGCATGAAATTTCTCGTACTTCATGCCTAATGTACCCAAAGTCTTCTTTGCTTTATACATACTTAAATGTATTTTATTGTCTTTCGGAAATGCTTCTTCCAGTGTTTCCAACAATAGAGTACAACTAGTGTTTGTCCAACCCCCCGACGCCTTCAAATGAAATAATGTAACTAAAAATGACAACTTCGAATAGCTTGTGCACCCTTCATATAATGGTGTCTCCGCATCATTCATCATGGACTCAAACAATTCCGGGCGCTCAACAAAATCGTCCTCCAAATCGTTCATCATTCCGCACATATCATCAATATCATCTTCAACATCATCCTCGTTTGCCGTAGAACAAAAAACCTCACCATGGTAGAACCATCTTTGATACGAGGTCATTATTCCATATGCAAACAAATGGGTCCGAACGACATCAATCGAAAAATGTCTATGATTTCCACATTTAATACAAGGACAACGAATAGATTTCACATCTACCATGTTCTCTCTAGCAAAATCACAAAACTCATCTACACTTTTTCGATATATCTCGTTCAATCTATTCTCCCACATCCACTTTCTCATCTTCATAGAAAAACCCTAATTATACAAAAAAAAAATTGCCCATTCTAATTAGTAAACTATCAAGAGAACAACATTTGGAACAAGTTAAAGAAGAACTTACAAGATTTGAATGTGTAGATGAGACTAGTAAACGAGGACGCGGTAGAATGAATCGGAAAGGTACTGGAATTTTTTTTTCGAGTGAGGTTATGAGAGTTCTAAGTGAAAAAGACAAAAAATCGTACCGAGAGCACCATGTTTCAGACACATACCGCCGCGGCGAGGTACACGTCTTTGCGGCGGCCGGAACACGTCTTCGCCGCGGCGAGAATCTTACCGAGAGCACCATGTTTCAGACATATAGTCTCGCCGCGGCAACATACATTGTATGCCACGGCGACAGTATTACTCGCCGCGGCGACAAATCTCTTTCGCCGCAGCGAGGATCCTACAACGCTTAGGTAAGCGTTGTAGAAGTATCATGCCACGGCGAGATTTGTAAATCGTTGTGGCGATGACATCTAGGGTTATCCTCGTCGTGGCGAAGGCACATTTTCGCCGTGGAAGAGTTTTCTGGGTAAGTCTCGCCGCGGCGAGAATTTGTTGTCGCCGCGGCGAAGCTCCTACAACGCTTATTCTAAGCGTTGTAGAAGCATCTTGCCGTGGCGAGAAATCAACCTCGCCGCGGCGAGATCCTATACTTAGCGTTTTTCAATTTTTAAACTACCCGCCCATTTCATTTTCTATACTTAGCGTTTTTTTTTCAATTTTCCCTCATTCTCATTCATCTTCTACTTCATTCTTCTCATCTCTCTCTCCACTCCTCTCTCTCGCCGCCCCGCCCCTTTCTCGCCGCCCTCCGGCCCTCACCTTGCCGCCCGCCGTCCTTCGCCGCCATCGCCGTCCCTCACTTATCTCTCTCGGTGCCCCGTGCGCTCTCTCTCTTTCTCTCTCTCTCTCTCCGGCCCTTACCTCGTTGCGCCCCCGTGCCCCCGCCCCGCTGTCCCTTTCTCATCTCTCTCGGCGCCCCCGCCCCCTCCCTCACCTCGCCGCGCGCCCACCCTCGCGCCCTCCCACGCCGCCCTCGCACCCTCCCACGCCACCCTCCGGCCCCCACAAGAAGAGTAGTAGTGTCTATTTATGTACATTTGATGTCATATAGTCTTACGAAGACTCTTGCTTGTCATTGCCTATTCATTTAATAATAAAGTTGAAACGTTCATTCATACTTTCTTTGTTTGAAGCTTTATGATAAAACTTTAGTCTTTTAGTCCATAAACAAACCTAACAACTTACGAAGAGACAAATGTAGATTTGCATGAACAAATTCTTCGTAGTTTGCTTAAAACGATATATTCGCAATCTTAGGGTCAAAGGACTATTGACCTCAGTACGATTGTTAGAAGGATCTATGATGTCTGGTTATGAGGCATTGAGAGTTGGAGACTCTATAGTTCTTCTAGGTATCTTCCGAAGGTACTGAATTGACCAGTGCACTTCTAGAGACAAGATAAGAACAAACCATTTAACCTCTTATGTCTCGAAGTCACTATGTATGAATTGCATCATGCTTACCTTAAATCCTGAAATGAGACATGTCATTTCACACCTTAGTATTCTCATTTGAGAAAGTCAGAGTTCGGACTCACTATGTGATTCCGAACAGGGCATATTGGTGAAGTACTAAGTTGTGAGAATGTCATGAGTAACTTTGTGAAGTTCTCATAGATATGGAATTCATGTACAAGATTGCTGAAATGCAATGTATGTCACCTCATGCTTTGTTCCTTGGAGTGTGAATAAATGAACTGGCCAGTGTCCAAATTGAGTCCTGACTCTTTTGGATGAAACAATGTGACTTGTTAGCTCCTCGTCAATACATTGTTTCTAACTTATTCACAAGCGACAATGGAGTTGAGGAAATAACAGCTAGAAGGGTAAAATGGTAATTTAGTAAATCCCGACTAGCTGATGACATTCATGAAGGGTAGCATAGATAATATTCAGTGGATCCGCTCATTATAATTAGGTGAATTCTTGAGTAGAAAATAAATTAATTTGAACCGAGAGATTTTCAGTGTCAACTCTTTAGTGGAGTCAGTTGGCATTAAGCTAAACTTGGAAAAGGTTTGTGAACTTTTGAGTCCAAGTGTTTAGCTCAAGCTTTGTTCATTTGGGTCCATGAGGTCACTGTCACGAATCACATCGATAGGAATAGTTAAACTGGAAGCTAAGTCAAAACAAGAACGAAAATTGTCAAAAGGGTATTTTTGTCTTTTGAGACATATGATGAAATGAATGTCAATAAATTTTTTTTGACAAGGTCATTTGATGACATGCATCACTCGGCCAATACTAGTTTTATTGGGCCTTGTGAATTAATTTCATTTCATAAGAATTTTATTGAAAATTCTTAATGGGCTTTTCTCATGTTGTTATGAACAAATGAAGAAGCTTCTAGAAGCTCCTTCTAGATGAGGATAGGCGCCCAAATACCCAAGGAAAAGAGAGAATATTTTGTGCATGAATGTATGAAGATTCTTGCCAAAAGAAAAAGAGGAAACAAATTTCCCCTAAGAGCAAATAAAAGAGGAAACAAATCCAAGGACTTGCTTGGCAAGTCTTGGCCGTGTGCCTCATAGAAGAAAATGGGAAATTGGCTCATTAATATGTGATATTCTATAGAAGAGGAAACTACCTTATTGAAGGTAAGACCTCTCCTATAAATAGGAGCCTCATTCCACACTTTTCATTCATCCAAGTTTAAGAGATTTGAGAGACTCTCTCTCTAGAACTTTGGCCGCCCCTTCCCCTCTCTCTCTCTAGTTTATTTTCGATTTTTTGTTTTGACACCTAGGTCCTCATTCGACCTAGTGTTTAGCTCTGCGACTTCAAGACTCGTTCTTAAGTCGTAGTGTTTAAAAGTGCCCACTCACTAATTCCTTTTCTCTCGAGTGATTTAGTGATAGAAACTTTCGTGGTTGCTCGAGGTGCCGAGGAAAGAAAGAGGGACGTGCTGCGAGGGGAGACGAGCGTTGCAACTTTCTAAGAGCTTCTCAAAGATCAAGCTTCAAGAAAGGTTAGTAAACTTCTTAGCTCATAATAGTTTTTAATTACGTGTACTTGCTCTTTGTCTAGGTTAGTAAAAACTGTTTTTACTTGTAAAAGAAAAATTTTAAAATTCCGCCGCTTCCCGAAGCGTTAATTATTTTCTTAAACCCTAGATCGATTCCAACACCTCGCCCCTCGAGTTGAGACTTGGTTCAGTCTCCTCGAGTCGGGCCTCGCTCCTCGAGTTGAACCTTGAATCGGTCTCCTCGAGTCGAGCTTCGCTCCTCAAATCGAGCCTTGAGTCGGTCTCCTCGGGCCGAGCCTCGCTCCTCGAGTCGAGCCTTGAGTCGGTCTCCTCGAGTCGAGCCTCGCTCCTCAAGTCGTGCCTTGAGTCGGTCTCCTTGAGTCGAGCATCGTTCCTCAAATCGAGCCTCGGCTTGAGCCCTATCCGTCGACAAAACATTTGTGTCATAAACCCGAAATACCAAGTCCACAATAGTTCAACGGGCCCGGAAGCGAGACGATCTCGAAAAGCCCGCAAAGACGAAGCCCAGCGCGCGCCGCGCCGGCAGGGCCGCATGCCGCGCATTGAGCAGCGCTGCCCGCGCGCCGCGGGTCGCGCGCCGCGCCCGGACAAGGCCGCGCCGCGCGCTGAGCAGCGCAGACCGCGCGCCACGGGTTGTGCACCGCGCGCCGCGGGTCGCGCGCCGCGCATGGTGCGCCGCTGCTCCTTTGTGCGCCTCTTCTTGAAAAAGGGCGCGTTCCTAGTCCCACATGGACGCCAAAGGACCCCCTTAGGGTCCTCAAACGCCTATATAAACCCCCTCCCACTGAGGGGAAAAGCATTTCTTCATCTCCTATCGATACGCCCGATTTCTCACTCCCCTCTGCTTCTTTTGATGCCACTTTTGGCCTGAAGCATTCTCGCAAGTCTCTCTCGTTCTCAGAGGTTCCGAAGCACTCACGGGGACTTCCCGGACGTCGCGCCCTCTTACCGAACGCCCCCTGGTGCTCAAGCACGCCCCTAGGGTTCTCGACTAGAGTTCCCCTCGCGCGTCTAACACGCTAGACGCACACGTGATCTCCGAAGTTCCGAGACGTCGCCGAGGACTCCTCCGCGCCTCGTCTCCTTCGTTGAGCACGTTTCTCCACCAAGGCTCCACGCCTCATACTGCGCTACACACGCCTGAACTACGTTCTGACCTGATCCCACGCACGGGTAAGTAGGCAGCCAACACCCAAGGCACGGTCACTTCTCTTCCTCACCCCCTACCTCTCCCGAGAGGCGGGTTGATCGGAGAAAGCCTAGCTCGAGACTTTCGAGTTCACACTCTTGGCCCGGGCGCGATCACTTGGTCCGGCCTTGGATCGAACCGCCCGAGCTTTTCAATAGTTGTTCATTTTCGTGCGACAACATTTTGGCGCTAAAAGGAGGGGGACTTCCCGACCTCTTCAGCCCGAAATCCCTTTTGTTCATCTTCTTCTTTTCGTCTACAAACTCAATTTTCTCGAACTTGAGAAAAGATGAGTAGTCAACCACCCGTACGTTCTGAGGGCGTTAACAACCCCGATAACGTCACTGGGACAAAAAAGTACTTCTTGCGCTCCCGAGCCCATGGTGACGAAGAGTCGCTCCACGAAGAAAGCTCGACCCGCTCACCATCTCCATCTCCTGATAGCAGGGACAACCGCATCATGGAGTTGGAGGAGAGTATCCGCCGACTAAAGGCGAGGAACGCAAGGTACCACAGCCGACTGGCTGCGAAGCAACCTGTGCGTGACACGGTGATCCCCAACGAGGATCCTGAGAACCTCAACGAGGAAAGCCGGGACCGCGACCCTGATTACGAGGGTACTAGTGAGTCGGAGGATATCGAGACTTCTCTCACGAAGGACGGGGGACTCCCCGCCGTGTTTGAAGCCGGTCCATCGAATCCCTTACCCCGGACAGGCGACGCGCCGGCAGCTTCTCAAGAGGGGAATTCCCGACGTTCAGCCCACGACCGACTAGGTCCGAGGGAGAATGTTGCGGAAAGTCAGGGCACGCGGAGAGCGCGCCGTCGCAGACGAAGCCTGCGCCTCCGTACGACCAGCCCTGACCTTAGGGACCGCCTCACTGCTCAGCGCATTGGGCGTGGCAATGATCTGAGAGAGCGGCTAAGCTCTAGACCCAACATCCCGCTGGCAGCCCCAACTAACGGGGACCGCCGCGCAGGTCAAGGGTCTAACGAGAGGCTACAGGTGACTCCTCCCAAACAAGGGGTTACTCCAACGACCGGTCTCGATGTGGTCACTATGATCCACAACCTTTGAAATGAGGTACGAGATCTCCGAGAATACGGAATAGGTGGAAGCGCCTATGGGGTCGTTGAGGAGAATTCCTCGCCTTTCACGGCTCAGATATTGGCTGAGGTTTGTACGGGGAATTTCAAACTCCCGAACCTCACTCCCTATGATGGGAAAGTAGACCCCGCTTACCACATCCAGCACTATGAAACCTGGATGACAATGCAAGGTGTTTCTCCTGGCGCCATGTGCCAAGCTTTTAGTTTAACCCTCGCCGGACCCGTTTTTGAGTGGTTCAAAAACTTAAGGCCAGGAAGCATCCATTCATTCAAAAACCTGAAGGACATGTTCCTGGCACGGTTCGCTTCATCTATGGTCCAAAAGAAGACCAAGATGTACCTGTGGTCAATCAGGCAAGAGAGTGGCGAGTCTCTTAGACGATACCTCGCCCGATTCACTGAAGAGTCGAACAAGGTCGACCGCTTTGACGACGGTGACGCAATTGCCGCTATTATAGAAGGCTTGCGCACAAGTGACTTCCTCAAGTCAGTCGTCGGCCGTGTCCCTTCGACCATGGCCGAGTTAATGACTCGAGCTAAGACCTTCATGAGAGTCGAAGATTACCTCGACGGCCGCAAGAGCACTAATCAAAGCTCTCGTCGTCGAGAAGAACCTAGCCACGATCAAGGCGAACCCCGTAAAAGACGAAACAAGGGAAATCACGTTTCTAATAACCAACCCCCTGTACCCCAGAAGCCGCGACTTGCGGAAAACTTCAAAGGATACTCGTCGTTCACACCTTTGAACACGGCGCCAGAACGGATCCTGGCTCTGGCACGTGACAAGTTCACGCCCCCGGCTCCAATGAAAAAGGATCCCGCGACTCGCGATCGATCTAGATATTGTGAGTTCCATAGGGAATACGGTCATTTGACCTCGGAATGCTACAACCTTAAAAGGCAATTCGAGGCTTTGATCCAACGGGGTGAGCTGAAAGAGTTCGTGTTGCGCATGATTAGCGCTGCGGGCCCCACCACGAACAGACAACAGTCTGGTCAGGGAGGAGGAACAGCCGCTTCTGCCGACCGAACTGCGGCTGCCGCCAACGCCAATCCACAGCTCCACGTGGTGACCACCATATTGGGAGGACCACAAGATGGAGACTCGGCCCGACAACGGAAGAAATTCCTTAGGGCCGTAACTCAGGAAGACGCTGCTATGCACGTTAACTTCACGTATGAAGAACCTCCGTCCGTACCTCACGAGATGATGTATTTCACCAATGAAGAGGCCAAGCGAGTTGTGCGCCCGCACAATGACGCAATCGTGCTCAAGGCCCAAGTGACCAATAACTTGGTAAAAAGGGTTCTCATCGACAACGGCAGCGCTGCCGACATAATTTTCAAGTCCGCCCTAGAGCGCATGAAGCTCGGGGGGCTGCACCCGACTCCGACCCAAACGCCCTTGTTTGGGTTCACTGTGGAAAAGGTTATGACCGAGGGCATCATCGACCTACTGGTCACCTTTGGGACCCCTGGAGGAATTGAGGCTGTTCACATGGTCCCATTCTTAGTGGTCGATTAGGAATCGCCCTATAACTTAATCATCGGGCGATCCACGTTGAACCGGCTAAGGGCAATCACTTCCACGTATCACCTACTGGTGAAATTCTCCACCAAAGAGGGAATTGGCATTATGGCCGGAGACCAATCCCAAGCCAGAATATGCTATGTGCAAGGAGTCGATGGTAAATCCGAGGGAAAAACAGTCAACACAATCTTCCAACTGGAAAACGATTACCCATGCGACCCAAGGGACGCAAGGAAGTTCGGAGAACTTGACCCCTGGGATGAAGTCGAAAGACTCAAGCTGGAAACCTTTGATGATCTTGTGCCAATCGTCCTGGACGAATCTAAGCCTGATCAGGTTGTAAAGGTCGGCAACCGGCTTCCACTCGCCATCAAAACTCAGCTTACTGCCTTCCTCAGGGAGTTCAGGGATGTTTTTGCATGGACTCATGCGGACATGCCCGGAATTGATCCCGAGGTAATAGTGCACCGATTTAACGACGACCCAAACGTCGCCGAAAAAGTGCAGGCTAGACGAACGTTCAACCCAGAACGATACCTGGCCATAAATGAAGAGGTCGAGAAACTCCTCACCGTAAACTTCATTCGAGAGGCTAAGTACCCCAAGTGGGTTGCCAACGTGGTAATGGTGAAAAAGCCCAATGGGAAGTGGCGAATTTGTAGACTACAAAGATCTTAACAAAGCCTGCCCTAAGGACTGCTTTCCACTCCCGCGCATCAAACAACTGGTGGACGCCACGGCTGGCCATGAGCTGCTCAGCTTCATGGACGCCTATTCGGGCTATAACCAAATTCGAATGCACGAGCCCGATCAAATTAAGACAACCTTTGTCACGGATCGAGGTCTCTATTGTTATAAGGTCATGTCTTTCGGCCTTAAGAACGCGGGAGCAACATACCAGCGCTTGGTAAACCGGATCTTCGCCGATCAAATCGGCAAGACAATGGAAGTGTACGTGGACGACATGCTCGTTAAAAGCCTACTGGAAACCAATCACGTACACGACCTAAGGGAGATGTTCATGATCCTCCGCCAATACAAAATGAAGCTCAACCCCAACAAATGCGTGTTCGGGGTTGAATCCGGGAAATTCCTCGGATACATCGTCAGCCGACGAGGCATAGAGGCGAATCCCGAAAAGATCAAGGCGCTCCTTGAAATGAAGTCTCCAAGACGAGTCAAAGAGGTGCAAAGCCTGACCGGTCGGATTGCCGCTCTGACACGCTTCGTGTCTGTTGTCAATGGTGCCCACAAGAAGAGTTGTAATCTTTATATTCTACATTTGATGTAATAAAGTCTCATGAAGACTTTTGCTTGTAATTGCTTATTCATTAATAAAAAGTTGAAACGTTCATTCAATCTTCCTTGTTTGAAGCTTTATGATAAAACCTTAGTCTTTAGTCCATAAACAAACTAAACAACTTACGAAGAGACAAATGTAGATTTGCATGAACAAACTCTTCGTAGTTTGCTTAAAATGATATATTCGCAATCTAAGGGTCAAAGGACTATTGACCTCAGTATGATTGTTAGAAGAATCTATGATGTCTGGTTATGAGGCATTGAGAGTTAGAGACTCTATAGTTCTTCTAGGTATCTTCCGAAGGTACTGAATTGACCAGTGCACTTCTAGAGACAAGATAAGAACAAACCATTTAACCTCTTATGTCTCGAACTCACTATGTATGAATTGCATCATGCTTACCTTAATCCTGAAATGAGACATGCCATTTCACAGCTTACGTATTCTCATTTGAGAAAGTCAGAGTTCGGACTCACTATGTGATTCCGAACAAGGCCTATTGGTGAAGTACTAAGTTGTGAGAATGTCATGAGTAACTTTGTGAAGTTCTCATACATATGGAATTCATGTACAAGATTGCTGAAATGCAATGTATGTCACCTCATGCTTTGTTCCTTGGAGTGTGAATAAATGAACTGGCCAGTGTCCAAATTGAGTCCTGACTCTTTTGGATGAAACAATGTGACTTGTTAGCTCCTCGCCAATACATTGTTTCTAACTTATTCATAAGCGACAAAGGAGTTGAGGAAATAACAGCTAGAAGGGTAAAATGGTAATTTAGTAAATCCCGACTAGCTGATGACATTCATGAAGGGTAAACATAGATAATATTCAGTGGATCCGCTCATCATAATTAGGTTGAATTCTTGAGTAGAAAATAAATTCATTTGAACCGAGAGATTTTCAGTGTCAACTCTTTAGCGGAGTCAGTTGGCATTAAGCTAAACTTGGAAAAGGTTTGTGAACTTTTGAGTCCAAGTGTTTAGCTCAAGCTTTGTTCATTTGGGTCCATGAGGTCACTGTCACGAATCACATCGATTAGGAATAGTTAAACTGGAAGCTAAGTCAAAACAAGAACGAAAATTGTCAAAAAGGTATTTTTGTCTTTTGAGACATAGGATGAAATGAATGTCAATAAATTTTTTGACATGGTCATTTGATGACAAGTAACACTCGGCCATAATATGATTAATGAGCCTTTTTCATGTTGTCGTGAACAAATGGAAAAGCTTCTAGAAGCCCATTCTAGAAGGACATAGGCGCCCAACATACCCAACCAAGAGAGAATATTTTGTGCATAAATGTATCAAGATACTTGCCAAAATAAAAAGAGGAAACAAATTTCCTCTATGAGGAAACAAAGAGAATCGGCCAAGGCAACCAAGAGGGAAACAAAAGAGGAAACTAATCCCTTGGGGATTGACTTGATGTAGGCTACCATGTTGGAGATTTGGGCAATAAGGGATTGCTCATAAAGGCTTGGAAAATAAGAGGAAACTACTTTTTTCCAAGGCCAACCCTTCTCCTATAAATAGGCACCTCATTCCTCTCATTTCACTCATTCCACATAAGTTAGAGATTAAGAGCCTCTCTCTCTAGAACTTGTGGTTGCCGCCCCTTCCTCTCTCTCTCTCTAGTTTATTTTCGATTTTTGTTTTGGCACCTAGGTCCTCATTTGACCTAGTGTTTAGCTCTGCGACTTCAAGACTCGTTCTTAAGTCGTAGTGTTTAAAAGTGCCCACTCACTGATTCCTTTATTTCGAGTGATTTAGTGATAGAAACTTTCGTGGTTGCTCGAGGTGCCGAGGAAAGAAAGAGAGACGTGCTGCGAGGGGAGACGAGCGTTGCAAACTTTCCAAAAGCTTCTCAAAGTTCAAGCTTCAAGAAAGGTTAGTAAACTTCTTAGCTCATAATAGTTTTTATTTATATGTACTTGCTCTTTGTCTAGGTTAGTAAAAAACTGTTTTTACTTGAAAAGAAAATTTTTAAAATTCCGCCGCTTAACGAAGCGTTAAACTTTTTCTTAAACCCTAGATCAATTCCAACAGTGTCTAAAGTCACCGACAAGTGTCAACCGTTCTTCAAAGCTCTAAAGAAGGCGGACGGCTTTGAGTGGACAGACGAATGCGAAGATGCCTTCCAGGAAATGAAGGCTTACTTTGGGTCCCCACCATTCCTCTCTAAACCAAGAGAAGGCGAGATGCTATACGTATATCTCGCCGTCTCTGAAAAAGCTGTAAGTGTTGTTCTTGTCCGCGAAGAAGACAAGGTCTAATGGCCGGTCTACTATGTGAGCAAAGCCTTACTTGACGCGGAAACGCGCTACACCGAGATAGAGAAACTTTCTCTGGCTCTCGTAACGGCGGCTAAGAAGCTACGGCCGTACTTCCAAGCTCACCTAATCGCGGTGCGAACCGAACATCCGATCGGTAAAGCTCTTCAAAAGGGAACATCGACTCGCATGGCGATCTGGTCCCAAGAATTGAGTGAGTACGGGATTGAGTTCCACCCAAGAACGGCTATAAAGGGGCAGGCCTTAGCCGACTTCGTGGCAGAATTCTCCTATACTCCCGATATGGGAAGAGCAGAAACTGACCTAAACGATGATGCGTTAACTCGGAAAAGGAAGGTAGACCCGACGGGTCCCATCTGGGAGTTATACGTAGGCGGAGTATCTAATGCTCGGGGGGCTGGCGCCGGAATAATCATGATTAACCCCGACGGGGAAAGATTACGTTACGCCCTCCACTACGGCTTCCAGGCCTCCAACAATGAAGCCGAATATGAGGCGCTCATTGTAGGGATAGAGCTAGCTCAGAAGCTTGGCTCCCATAACTTACGAATACACTGCGACTCGCAGTTGATCGTAAACCAAGTAAAAGGAGATTACACCGCCAAGGAACCTAATACGGTTGCGTACCTGGCTAAGACAAACTCCAAACTCGATGCCTTCTCTTGGTTCGAGATTCACCAAATCCCGAGAGAACAAAATTCAGAGGCTGACGCACTTGCTCGCCTCGGATCTGGCATCGACAAAGACGGATTGGGGACCGTACCCATTGAATTTCTCCCACGGCCATCCGTCTCCCGAGATGAAATCGGGATCATAGAGGTGGCATCTCAGCCAACTTGGATGGACTCAATTGTCGACTTTCTGCGAAGAGGGGAACTCCCCGAAGACCGCAAAGAAGCCGATAAGCTGAGGGCCTTAGCATCCAAATACACGCTCCGTGAGGGCGTACTCTATAAGCGCGGTTACTCAACACCGCTGCTCCGATGCCTCGATAGCGTTGAGTCGACCAAGGTCCTCCGCGAAATTCATGAGGGCATCTGTGGGAACCACGCAGCTGGAACTTCCCTCGCACTCAAAGCGCTTAAGCAAGGCTATTTCTGGCCTACCATGAAGCGAGATGCTTGCGAATGGGCAAGGCGTTGCGACAAATGCCAGCGCTTCGCGGAAATTCCGCGACAGCCTCTGACCCCATTAAGCAGCATCGTTGTCCCACGTCCCTTTGCTAATTGGGGCGTGGACATCATTGGTAAGCTCCCTAGAGCGGCAAGGCAATACGAGTATGCCATTATCGCCATTGACTACTTCACTAAGTGGGTAGAGGCCGAGCCGCTTGCCAGAATAACTGAAGCGAACACGACAAACTTCATCTGGAAAAACATCATATGCAGGCACGGTATCCCCGCCTCGATTGTGACTGACAATGGCGCCCAATTCGACAACGCGCGAGTAAGAGATATCTGCGATCAGCTAAAGATTAGCAAGACCTTTTCCTCGCCGCGTCACCCTCAGGCCAACGGCCAGGTCGAAGCAGTCAACAAGACTATCAAGGGCAATCTTAAAAAGAAGCTCGAAGATAAAAAGGGCGCCTGGGCCGAGGAATTGCCATTCGTCCTATGGGCGTACAGGACAACCGTGCGAAACGCCACCGGCGAAACGTCATTCTCCCTCGCGTACGGGATCGAGGCTGTGGTCCTAATCGAAACTGAGATACCCACGTTTCGAGTCGACACGTTCGACGAAGCGAACAACGACGAGGCCATGCGCCTAGAGTTGGATTTGATCGACGAAAAGAGATCAGAAGCGTTCAAACGCCTCGCCGCACAGAAGCGCAAAGTCGAAAGATACTACAACTCCAAGATCAAAAGGCGAACATTTGCCGTCAGAAGCCTTGTACTCAAACGAGTGTTCCAGAATACACAAGTTCAAGGCGCCGGTGTCCTAGGCCCGAACTGCGAAGGCCCCTATAGAGTCCGCAAAGTCATTCACGACGGGACCTACTACATCGAGCACACGGATGGGACTCCGATTCGCCACCCATGGAATGCGGAACATTTGAGGCAGTACTACCAGTAGCTAGCATTCCCCACGTTTTTATCGCTTTTATTCCCTATCTTCAATAAGGCGTACGAGCCAATGTTTTAGGATTTTAAATTTCTCGCAAATTTTTCGTAAACATAATAAAACTCGAGTTTTCCGTTTCAAATTTCGTTTTGTGCAAGTTTTCCGGTTATCAAAAATTAACTTATAACCCTAAAACTTGGGGGGGCTAGCAATGGTAAGGAAACCATCAAAAGAACACGCTCCACCAAAAGAACACGCTCCACCAAAAAATTTATAAGACGCCTACATGGCGCACGTAAGACGCCTACATGGCGCAACCCAAGACGCATACATGGCGCACGTAAGACGCCTACATGGCGCAACCCAAGACGCCTACATGGTGCAACCCAAGAGGCCTACATGACACACGTAAGACGCCTACATGGCGCAACCTAAGACGCCTACATGGCGCAGGTAAGACGCCTACATGGCGCAACCCAAGACGCCTACATGGCGCACGTAAGACGCCTACATGGCGCAATCTAAGACGCATACATGGCGCAACCTAAGACGCCTACATGGCGCACGTAAGACGCCTACATGGCGCAACCTAAGACGCCTACATGGCGCACGTAAGACGCCTACATGGCGCAACCTAAGACGCCTACATGGCGCAACTAAGACGCCTACGTGGCGCACTTAAGACGCCTACATGGCGCAACCTAAGACGCTTACATGGCGCAACTAAGACGCCTACATGGCGCAACCTAAGACGCCTACATGGCGCAACTAAGACGCCCACCTGGCGCACTTAAAACGCCTACATGGCGCACCTAAGACGCCTAAATGGCGCAACCAGGACGCCTACCTGGCGCGACCTGAGGCGCCTACGTAGCATGGCTGACTCACAGTTGAAAAAAAGCTTACGGAACGCAAACCACTCAAGAGATTGGCGCGCCCGAAGTAAAATCCTGCTGAGATGAAAGAACTAGCAAGACCGTTGACACAAAACTTGGCAAGCACCTGAGAAGGCAAAAAGATGATTCAGCAAAAGATAGGTTCCTAACGAACAAAGAAAGAGAAACTTACTCTCTGTGCATCAGAAACGCCGTGACGAAAGAACTCCACGTCGCTGCTGGCCACGACGTTCTTCCACATCTTCATCGAGGATTGAGCGAGACCCAGGGAACATTCCCCTCTAACCTCCGCGGCCTCCACATCAACCATCGAGTTCACGCGCTTCGAGTCGGAAGACGTGTCTGGTAGAGCCGAGGAGGAGGGTCGCTTCAAAGAAGCGCGAGGACCGCTCTCCGTCCGATGTTCGGTATCAGGTTTCTCCAGACCGTTCCGCGCGGCAATCCGACAACGGACCTCCGCCAATGACTTCGGGTCCCGGGAAGCCTTCGCCAAGCGCGCCCGAGCCCTCGCCCTAGCCGAAGAGACTACAAAGTCAAAACCCTAAACTAAGAACAAAAACAAAAAGTGCAACACGTCGACATACCTTGAAGACTGCCGCTCGAGAGAGATGATGCGGCACTGGTAGCACTCTCGGTCCGCTGACTGTCACCACGGCTAGCTGGAAACGGCGGGAAACACCCGGTGGAAGCCATAAGCTCAGGGCAACGAAATCGTTCGACGGCCTTCCAAGCCTCCGACATTCCCCGGATCTCCTTCACGAAGTCGAGATCATCGGCCCCCGCGTCAGCAGAAAACTCGGCCAAGGGACCGAACCGGAGCGGCGCGTCGCCAAAAGCCTCCGCCGAGACCCACACCCATGGTCGTCGGTTATACTTCTCTGAGTCCATGATCAGCTTTGTGTTCCGGCGATCGTGGGCCATGAAGAAACTGGGTTGCCCGGGCGCAGGGAAGACCGCGACGAGATTACGAAAGTCGCTCACGGTCATCACCCGCTCAGTCTGGCAATGCCACTCCATGTGACACATCGCCACGATGCGGTAGAACGCCGGACTCATCTGACATGCATGCACCCCCAGACGGGCGAAGAGCTGCTGAACGATGGGTGGAAACGGCAACCGCAACCCGCAGTTAAGACTCGCAACTGAAACTACGGTAAACCCACGACGAGGACGGAAAGGACGGTCGCCCTGTAAGGGACGGAGAAGCGCCACGGACGATGGAATGGCGAATGCCTCCTTGAGACCAACGAATGTCTGGTAGGTGAGCGAGCTCGAAGCATCGACCCCCGAACAATCGAAGCCCTCGGGAGCAACAACGCCCTCCTCGGGATACCACTCCGTCCTAGCAAGCGACCTCGCCGACACTATCGCCTCTGCGTCAGGGGTCTCGGGCTGAGTACCCCCTAGCTCTACGGAAGGGCCCCCGCCCTCCGGCACGGCCGCGGTAGCCGCCGATGGCGCCTCGGGACACTCCGATGCGAGGCCTTCAGCCCTCGGACATGCCTCTGACTCACCTCGGGATCTTCAGACTCGGGACCAAAGTCGTCCACGTAATCAATCTCGTCGAGGACCGACTCTAGCGGAGTCACTGCATCCACGCCCGCAATATCTCCCGGCGCACCATGAGGGTCCAAGTCGGACTACGGCACGTCGAGGCAGGCTTTGTCGCGAATCCCCTCACCAACTAAGTTGATCACGAGGCGAGGGGCGGGTTCCCCGGACGTGGGATGATCAAACTCCACACCTGTGTCGCGCCCAGCTGGCGCGCACTTTTCTTGAGGCTGAGGAACGGGCGCGGTCGCGCCCAACTCGACTCCTTCGAGCCACTGCTCTACTCCACTTGGATTCTCTTCCACGTGCAGAGGAACTTCCCCCAATCTCGTGAAGAGATCATCCTCTACATGTTCAGAGTCCTGAAACAAGAGAGAGAAATCAATCTCGGGACCCTCGGTTGAGAAAAGGGAAGGAATATCCATGAATGCAAGCGGTAGAAAAGAAAAAAAGTGTAGAGAAGAGAGAAAAAAATAAAGTGGAAAAATGAGGAGAAGGGGAGGTCTATATATAGACTCCTAAGGGAGTAGGAGTCGAAATCCTACTCCCACAAAGAGAAAAAACGGAGAAAACCTCCAAAAAGTCGGAGTTCCCCCGCGCGAAGCGAACCAGCCCCGCACACAGGGCGCGCCGCGCGCCAGGACCGCGCGCCGCGCGGGTCGCGCCGCTTAGACCGCGCGCCGCGCCATCCAGGGCGCGCGCCGCACGGCTGCTCCAAAAAAAAAAAAAGAGACTTCCTTGGGCGATGGGGGTTTTGAAAATATTTTCCTCAAACACCCAACGGGAAAGACAAAAAGTTCGCCGCCGGGAACATCCCGAGCGACGAACTTGGGGGGCTAATGTTGTCGGTCATTTTCGGAAAATCCGAGACGCCGAGAAGGCACGTCGCTCAAAGGGCCGATGGTCAGGCCGGAGGTCCTGAAGAGTGGCAAGCCTTCAAAATCCTTGCCCCAAACTCTTGACTCCTTGAGTCGAGCGGAACCCCTCGAGTCGAGACTTGAGTCGGCTCCTCGAGTCGAGCCTCACCCCTCGAGTTGAGACTTGGTTCAGTCTTCTCGAGTCGGGCCTCGCTCCTCGAGTTGAACCTTGAATCGGTCTCCTCGAGTCGAGCTTCGCTCCTCAAGTCGAGCCTTGAGTCGATCTCCTCGAGTCGAGCCTCGCTCCTCGAGTCGATCCTTGAGTCGGTCTCCTCGAGTCGAGCCTCACTCCTCGAGTCGAGCCTTGAGTTGGTCTCCTCGAGTCGAGCCTCGCTCCTCGAGTCGGGCCTTGAGTCGGTCTCCTCGAGTCGAGCATCAATCCTCGAATCAAGCCTCGGCTTGAGCCCTATCCGTTGACAAAACATTTGTGACATAAACCCGACATACCAAGTCCACAATAGTTCAACGGGCCCGGAAGCGAGACGATCGCGAAAAGCCCGCAAAGACGAAACCCAGCGCGCGCCGCGCCAGCAGGGCCACGCGCCGCGCCCGGACAAGGCCGCGCCGCGCGCTGATCGGCGCAGACCGCGCGCCGCGGGTTGTGCGCCGCGGGTCGCGCGCCGCTGCTCCTTTGTGCGCCTCCTCTTGAAAATGGGCGCATTCCTAGTCCCACATGGACGCCAAAGGACCCCCTTAGGGTCCTCAAACGCCTATATAAACCCCCTCCCACTGAGGGGAAAAGCATCCCTTCATCTCCTATCGATACGCTCGATTTCTCACTCCCCTCTGCTTCTTTTGATGCCACTTTTGGCCTGAAGCATTCTCGCAAGTCTCTCTCGTTCTCAGAGGTTCCGAAGCATTCACGGGGACTTCCCGGACGTCGCTCCCTCTGACCGAACGCCCCCCGGTGCTCAAGCACGCCCTTAGGGTTCTCGACTAGAGTTCCCCTCGCGCGTCTAACACGCTAGACGCGCACGCGATCTCTGAAGTTCCGAGACGTCGCCGAGGACTCCTCCGCGCCTCGTCTCCTTTGTTGAGCACGCTTCTCCACCAAGGCTCCACGCCTCATACTGCGCTACACACGCCTGAACTACGTTCTGACCTGATCCCACGCACGGGTACGTAGGCAGCCGACACCCAAGGCACGGTCACTCCTCCTCCTCACCCCCTACATCTCCCGAGAGGCGGCTTGATCGGAGAAAGCTTAGCTCGAGACTTTCGAGTTCACACTCTTGGCCCGGGCGCGATCACTTGGTCTGGCCTTGGATCGAACCGCCCGAGGTTTTCAATAGTTGTTCATTTTCGTGCGACAACAGATTGAATTAAGTTTCAAATTATGTTTTTCTTTAGGGTTTGAGCTGAAATTTTGATTACATTTGAGTTGAAATTTTGATTACATTTGAGTTGAAAAGTGAAATTATGTTTTGAATTTTGTTTATTAGATTTAATGTCGTCCACTACTACTACTTCTAGCGATTGTAGTAAAAGAAAAATTAGAAGACAACTAGCACTAAATTCCGATGAAAAAGGAAAAAGAAGAAACACTCTTATGAGTCGGGTTAATAAGGTCAAAACTCTAGGTAAAAAAATTCCGGTACAATTTGATGATAAGGGACAACTAATGGGTAAGGATGGTGACGAGTTGTCGAGTTACTTTGGCATGCTAGCTAGAGAATACGTTCCATTTTCGATGCGCGATTGGAGATGTAAAGAGAATAATCAAATTAAAGAACTGATTTGGAACGAAATGTTAGAAGGATTTACGATTCCTATTGAACAAAAGCACGATTGCCTTATGAGAGTCGGAGAAGCGGCAAGGTTATTTCGTCATGAGTTATACAACGATCTACTCAAAGACATCATCAACAATCCAATTGCCTTAAAGAGACCGGCTTGTGTTTTGAAATTCTACACAAGTGTCACCGAAGAAGATTGGATAGCATTTGTTGAGTATAGACGAACCGAAGTGTTCAAACAAACATTGGAACATGGAAAAGCAAATACCGGAAAAAGTGTGTACAAATCTCGAACGGGCCGAAATGGGTATCGAAAGCTTGATCAAGAAAAGGTTAGGTTTATTTATTTATTTTAGTTATTCCAAATTTGCCATTATTTTTTAATTATTGTATAATTACTTCTTACTAGCACGACGAAACGGAGGAATGGCCTACGAAAAAGGAACTTTGGATTGACTCGCGAATGAAAGACGTAGATAACTACAAGGATGAGAAAGACAAACTAATGGGAGAAAAAATCGTAAGTACTTTACATTTGTTATAACAATTACTCTTGTAATTTTATTTGCAAATAATTTTGTGTGTAGATAACGTTATCACAACAAGCAACGCAAGGGACATGGGTGCCGGAATCGGGAAAGAGCATTTTGCAAGAAGCTTTGGGAACGTCGCGAGTTTGCGGTCAATCCAAACACACTTCGCGTTTCAAGTACTTTGTTCCTCCAATGCCGAACAAAGAATTAATTAGGATGCGTCGGGAGATGAGCGAGTTGAAATCTTTGGTGATGAAAACCTTCGGTGGTAATGGTAGCATTAATGTCGGAGATACTAATATCGAGTCGCCTAGTGTCGAGCGTGTGGAAGAGAATCTCAAGGACAAGGTTGTTGATGATGAAGAGATGGCAAATGTTGAAGAACACATTAATGAAGCGGTCTCTTTAGGTATGTTCATTATTATTTTTTTATCTATAAAGCTAAATATTTTGGTATTAAGATATTGATATATATTCGTGATTTTCTTAAAACACGACAATGTTGGCGATCGTCCGAAGATCGATCCTAACATCGTTGATGATCGTCCGAAGATCGATCCTATCGTTGTGGAAAAACCCAAAAGTGTTCGTGCTAGTTGCTCATTGAATCCAACCACGCCGGTGACACCGAGTTCGGATGAAAGCGTCGAGTGTCTTCTTTTCATTGATGATGTTGTGAAAGGAGGCACAATTCATGTTGCAAATGGGCGAGCGTACATGAATGGAGGCGTAGTTCACTTCTCACCTTTGGAGGAAGGAAATTTACGCGTGTCCGTTTTGGGGGTTTTGATTAAAAGAGCAAAATTGCCAATTCCCACCGAAGAAGCTCAAACCATTGAACATGCTATAGGGGAGTTTGTCTCGTGGCCGAAGAGACTCATAGAAATGGACACGGGAATAGAGAGTCGCGGTCCGGTTGTCAAACAACTCTCAAAGCTCGGTTTTGAGAGTGAAGCTAGCATCGATGATGCTAAGAAGATTTCGTACAAGGTGATTAATCCCAAGTATCGATTGCTCGCTCAACATGCCAACAAAGTAATGTTACCAGAATGGGATGTGATTATGGTCAATGTTAGTCCAAGTCTCGCGTCTATCCCGATTCCGGTGTCATTTGAAGATGTTTCCGATTTTTTGCAATACTTGGAAATTGGCGCGGTGAGCATAACGGTTTATATGGAGTAAAAGTTTTCTTTTATGCGTTTTTTAATATTAATATTCAATATTTAGTGTTTTGATCAACTAAATATTTGTTTGTCATAGCTATCTACGCTCGAGGCTAGAAAAGGCGAAGAAGACTCGAAACTATTGTTTTATAAATCCGAGCTTAAGTTTGTACATCGTAAATGACGACGAGGAGGCTTATTTGTCAAAACGAGTCAAGGACGCTGGAAACGTGGTACGACAATGCAAATTTGGTGAACTAGTTTTGATGCCGTATAACAAAGGTAATCATTGGATGCTCGTTGTCCTCGACCTTTGGAGAGATAGCGCTATGTTCTTTGACCCGTTGAAAAATAAAATCCCAATCGATTTAACTCGATTGATAAAAAGGTAATATTTTGATTTCTTAAATAATTTTTATTATAAATCGTTCCAGTGGTTTTTTCTCTTATAATCTCTGTGTTATATAGGGTTCTTGTGGATTTCAAGCTCGAGCATCAAAACGCCCATAGTAACGGGCAATCAACGTACATCAAGGCTTGGGACGCTCCGAGACAAACCGGAAACACGGAATGCAGGTATTTTGTGATTTCTTATATGCGTGATATAGTCGTAGGAGGTGTAGGAAAATTAGAAAATAAGAAATCCTATACAAAAGAGGATTTAGAGAGAGTTAGGGAAGAATGGGTAAGTTATGTACAAACATTTATTAACTGTGATGATTAGTTAGTTTTTTTTATTTTATTGAATTTTGGATTGGTTGTAGATGTAAATATTTTCTTTTGAATGTTTTGAAGATGAAGATATTATTTTTTGGATTGAAGGTTATTTTCAGGTGCCAGTTTTTTACAACGGGTTTCAGTACCGTGGAAAAACAGATTTTGGATTAAAAAAATGATTCTCGGCGCGGCAAGTAATTCGAGCCGCGGCGAGAAATATTATTCACCACGGCGATAAAAGATACTGAGAGCAGGCAAATTAGAAATCTTACTCTAGCCGCGGCGAGATTTTTTCGTCGCCGCGGCGAGTTTTTTTTTTTAAAATTTATGCCCTTTCTACAACGCATGATTATCCGTTGTAGAAGCATCTCGTCGCGGCGAGTGTTTTTTAATTATTTGAAAATTTCACAATGGATGTCTACCGTTGTAGGAGGTTCCACAACGCTTAGATATCCGTTGTAGTATCTTGGATTCTACAACGGATATTTAAGCGTTGTAGAAAGTTCTTGGATTCTACAACAGATATTTAAGCGTTGTAGAAGCTTCTACAACGCAGGATTCTACAACGCTTGACAAGCGTTGTAGAATCATTCAACATCTGTTTTTAAACGTTGTAGAATCCTTCACTACTACAAATGTTGGATTATACAACCCACTTTCTACAACGCTTATGACAAGCGTTGTAGAAACTAGTGATTCTACAACGCTTATGACAAGCATTGTAGAAACTTGGTGTTTCTACAACGCTTACGGATAAGCGTTGTAGAAACTTGGTGTTTCTACAACGCATATGGTTAAGCGTTGTAGAAACTTGGAGATTCTACAACGCATATAGTTAAGCGTTGTAGAAACCTGGTGTTTCAGATTTCCCACAACGCTTTAAAAATCCGTTGTAGAATCCACGCCGCGGCGTCATGTGTTTTATGCCGCGGCGAGAACTTACTACAACGCACAGTGAAAGCGTTGTAGAAAAATGTAATCCGCCGCGGCGAAATTCATACCTCGCCGCGGCGGGTGGTTTCTACAACACTAAACAAAGGCGTTGTAGAAACTCGTCGCCGCGGCGAGGTATATACCTCGCCGCGGCTAAGATATCTCGTTGCGGCTAGAAATATTCTCCGCCGCGGCGAGGTGGATAACGTGACCAAGCAGTTTTTTAAGAAACTGTCTCGCCGCGGCGAGTGAGGAATCTCGCCGCGGCGAGACGTTTCTACAACGGTTATAATATCCGTTGTAGGAACACCTCGCCGCGGCGAAGACATATTTTCGCCGCGGCGAGGTTTTTTAGGTTTTCACTATAAAAGGTCGTTTTCATTTTTTTTTCTCATTTTTTCCAATACCCATACACGAGACAACCATTTTCGGCCGCATCTCTCCAGTTTTTTTCTTCCAAAATCCCTCGCCACGTCCTCGCCGCCCCAAAATCTCGCCGTCGCCTTGTCCTCGCCGCCAACTCTCTCTCGCCTTGTCCTCGCCGCCATTTTTCTCTCGCCGAGTCCTCGCCATGCTTCCTCTCGCGCCTCTCTCTCTCTCTCTCTCTCTCTCTCTCTCTCTCTCTCTTTTGCCGCCTCATTGTAAGGTATGATTTTAAAAGTTTTTTAAGGTAGTTATTGATTTAATTTCGTGTTGTTGATATGGATTTCTTGTTGTTTACCCGAATTGCATATAGTTTGATTTTTTTAATTCACAAATTTAGGGTTTTGTTTGATTTTCTCTTTTTAGAACAAGAAATTAGGGTTTAGGTTAGTGGAATTTGAATGAGTGAATTTAGGTTAGTGGAATTTGAATGAGTGAATTTAGTGAAATTAGGGTTTTGTTGATATGTATGAATTTGAATGAGAATTTGAGTTAAATTGAAATGTCCGGATTGTGTTTGACATATTGTTACATAGGTTAGTGGTTAAAATGGTTATGTATATTAATGTTGAGATTGAATTGTTTATGAATTTGTGATTGATCGAATTTTTCATGAATTTGTGATTGGTCGAATTGTTTATGAATTATTTGTGATTGTTGGAATTGTTTTAATTTGTCATGTTTAAATATATATTGTTGGAATTGATATATAATTTGTTATATGTTAATTGTAGAATTGTTTATGATTATGTTTTGTAGGAGCTTGAAAATGCATCGAACTAAAAACACGGCGGGCTCCAAGGCTCCGAGCTCTTCCAGAGGTCAGAGTAAAGGAAAAAGCAAGCGACCTCGTCAACAGTCTCCCGAAGAGGAATACAACTCGAGTATCTTTACTAGCAAGGTCGCGGAGGAACGCTACGACAAAATCTTGCCGCGTAACATTATCCATGAGAGAGGATTCAATGTAAGCAATACGTCGGATATAGGAAAGCAAATCCGCAACAGCATAGTTGGTCATGATTAGGGGAGGTACTGTGATGTACCCGAGTTCGATTCGAACGTCAACTTCGTGTACGAATTCTACGCAAACTTGCCGGACTCCCAAGGTGATGTTGTGACGGTCCGTGGGAAACCGGTTGATATGAGTGTCGAAGCTATCAACGATCTTCTTGGGACCCCAGATGTGCCTTTCGAGAACGAGGGCTATCGAGAATGGCTAAGAAGTTGCAGCCATCAGGAGATGTCGCATGTGTTGTGCATTCCGGGAGAAGATTGGGTCACTGAAAAAGGAAAAAGGGTACTCAAGCGTGACCAACTCACCAGGATCGCTAAAGCGTGGATTTACTTTGTTTGCGCTCGTCTCTATCCGATCAAGCACTTCACCACTCTCGACGAGGATCGTATCCAGGTGTTGTTCTGCATTGTTAAAGGCCTTTCCATTAACGTCGGTCGATTCATCTATTGCGGTTTGCCATATCCGTCGATCATTACCGGCCTTTGTACAAATGCGGGGGTACCACGCTCGAAAAAGGGATACGATCAACAGTCCAATGAGGCCTATTACGGATTCCATTATCGAGCGGTACAAGATTAGGGAGGATCCACAAGCGGAGGAAGCGGAGGAAGTTGAGGAAGAGGGGGAAGATGGGGAAGCGGAGCCCCTATTGCGCTTACCAGCACCTCCGGTAATCGACCCTGCCACCATCGACTACATTGCTCATTGCTCCAACTATCTCGTCGGCGGGTTCCAACACACGCAACAGTACATGCACCACCACAGTGGCCACCGCATATGGCACCTCCTCAATATCCGGCGAACCCACCACCACCACCACCGAATGACGAGTAAATTTCAAGAACCAACAACACCAACTCTTCCATATAAATTTCAAACTCTTTTTAAATTTAAGTTTCAGTTTAAGACTCGCTTGGTTTGTTTATGTTTATGACTAGATTACTGTGTTTTATTTGTGTGTTTGAGACTTCAGTCTTTGTTTGAGACTCGTTTGGTGTGTTTTATTTCATATATGTTTGAAACTTGATGTTATATGTTTAAGACTAGTTTGGTTTGTTTTATTGATTGTAGAAATTTTAATTGAATGATCATTTTTAGTTGGAGAACAGGTTAAATATTGGAAAAAAAGTGAATGATTAGATGGTAGAGTGCTTCTTCGCCGCGGCTAGGTACCTTTCTCGCCGCGGCATGACTATTCTCGCCGCGGCACCGTATAGTCCCCGCCGCGGCGAGTGCTCTACGCCGCGGCTAAAATATTACTTCGCCACGGCGAGATTTTGATTTTTTTAATACCGAGAGTCTGTGTTTTTTAAGAACTTGTCTCGCCGCGGCGAGGTGATATTCCTGCCGCGGCGAGGTTTCTACAACGCTTGTTTAAGCGTTGTAGAAAGGTTCTCGCCGCGGCAGGATTTGTATACTGCCGCGGCGAGATTATCCTGCCGCGGCGAGATATTCCTGCCGCGGCGAGAGTTGTACTCAGCCGCGGCGATGTCGGAGAAATGTAATTTTAATGTAAATGACATTGTATAGAGAAATTTTGAATGAAAAATAACGTTGTCCACATGCGAATAACATAAAATCCAAAATGAAAATACATTATCTAAATGTTCAATATCAAACAAAAATAGGATCTATATCCTTACGAAGTAGATGTGAAACATCGTCATCATCAAAATAATCCATCTCTTGATCAATTGGCGGTAATCCTGATGTGAACGGAGGAATGCTAGACATGTCTTCATCTTCTTCTTCGGTATCGTTTCTCGCTTTCATATGAACCACTGACGATAACTCGGGATTTGCTGGATCTGAAACATAAAACACTTGACTTGCTTGCGAAGCCAAAATAAATGAATCATTCTCGTAGCCAATCCGTCTAAAGTCGACAATTGTAACTCCTTCATTATCAACTTTAACGTGATTATTGTCTGCCCATTTGCACTTGAATACTGCGACTCGCAACCCGCAATAATCAAGTTCCCAAATATCTTCAATGTATCTGTAATACTTCATAAAAGCATGTTTTGGATTCTTATCTTTTGCCGACGAAACAAGTAAAGCTTCGGCAAAACAATGTAACACCACTATTTTGTACGGGATGCTTGTTGTCTTGTTCTCTTGTGTAAAATGTAAAACCATTAACAGACCAAGCAGTGTACCTTGTAACCATTGAGGAAGGCCCGCCAGATAGTTTACTCAACGTAGATGAATGTCCTGCCTCTTTAAATAAGCGTTTTCCAAGCCAGTTTTGAAACAAACGGTTGTGCTCTTCTTGCAACCATTTTTCATTTCTACCCTTCTTTGGATTATTCACTCTCAACTCATTCAAATGAATATCCACAAATGGCGTGACCTCGGAAACGTTGTGTAGCACATGGAGACTTGCTTGCTCCCATTCTTTTCGGTTGACGATCGAATAAGTACCTAAAATGAAACAAATACTTAAAAATAATGTTCATATATAATTTAAATAAACAAATAAAGTGTTAAAAAAATACCTGTAGATAGAGCTTTTGAATCAAAATTCGTATTCTTGGGTAACCCAATTTCGTCTGTTTTAGCTAAATACTCAGAACAAAACTCAACCGACTCTTCTGCTATGAAATTTTCAACTATGCTTCCTTCCGGCCTATTGTAGTTCTTCACGTAGCTTTTCAACACTTTCATATAACGTTCGATTGGATACATCCACCGTAAAAACACGGGCCCTCCTAATTTCACTTCACGTACCAAGTGGACGGTTAAGTGGATCATTATGTCGAAAAGCGAAGGTGGAAAGATCTTTTCGAGCAAGAACAGAGTTTTCACCAATTCTAACTGCATTAAATCCAATCGAGTTGGATCGATGACCTTCGAGCAAATCGAGTTAAAGAATACACATATCTTTGATATTGCAAACCTCACATCTTTTGGCACAATTCCTCGCAAAGAAAGAGGCAACATTTGTTGTAGAAAGGTGTCGCCGCGGCGAAAATTGTATAATACCGCAGCGAGGACATCTAGGGTTACCTCGCTGCGGCGATGGCACATTTTCGCCGCGTCGAGAATTTTCTGGGTAACTCTCGCTACAGCGAGAATTTGGTTTCGCCGCGGCGAGGATCCTACAACGCTTATTATAAGCGTTGTAGAAGCAGCTCGCCGCGGCGAGAAATATACATCGCCGCGGCAAGCTCCGTTGTAGGAGCGTTTTAAAATCTGAAAATTTCAAATTTTTTTAACTACCCGCCCATTTCATATTCTATACTTAGCGTTTTTTTTCAATTTTCCCTCATTCTCATTCCTTATTCTACTTCATTTCTTCTCATCTCTCTCTCCACTACTCATCTCTCTCGTCCATCTCTCTCTCTCCGCCCCTCTCTTGCCGCCCCGCCCCTCTCTCGCCACCACTCTCTCTCTCTCGGCCCCTCTCTCTCTCCCTCTCTCCAACCCTCACCTCATTCATCTCTCTCGGCGCCCCCGTCCCTCACCTCGCTGAGCCCCCGCGCCCTCGCCCCGCGCGCTCTCTCCCTCTCTCCGACCCTCACCTCACTCATCTCTCTCGACGCTCTCTCCCTCTAGTGTTTCTTTTCATTGTTTCATTTCTCATTGCCCCGCCTCCACATCGCCCAGCCCGGCCTCCACCTCGCCCAGCCCCGCCTCCACCTCGCCCAACCCCGCCTCCACCTCGCCCCCTGCCCCGCCTCCACATCGCCCATCCCGGCCTCCACCTCGCCCAGCCCCGCCTCCACCTCGCCCCTGCCCCCGCCTCTACCTCGCCCAGCCCCGCCTCCACCTCGCCCCTGCCCCGCCTCCACCTCGCCTCTCGCTCGCCACGTCCTCGCCTTCACCGGGTATGTTATTTCCCAACTTGTTTTGAATTTAATTTGATTTATGTTATTATTTAGTTAGAATTTGGTATTTATTTGAAGTTAGGAAGAATTTGTATTGGATTTTAGTATATTGGATTTGAATTCGTTGTATATGAGTTTGATATTGATTTGAAGTTGTATTTAAGTTGGAATCGGATTGGATTTGAGTTAGAAATTGAGATTATGTTTTGAATTTTGTATATTAGATTCCATGTCGTCCACTACTACTACTTCTAGCGGTAGTGGTAAAAGAAAAATTAGAAGACAACTAGCGCTTAACTCCGATGAACAAGGAAAACGAAGAAACACTTTTATGGGTCGGGTTAATAAGGCTAAAACACTTGGTAAAAAAGTCCCGGTACAATTTGATGATAAAGGGCAACCAATCGGTAAAGAGGGTGATGGGTTGTCGATTTACTTTGGCGTGTTAGCAAGAGAACACGTTCCACTTTCGATGCGTGATTGGAGATGTAAAGACAACGCCCAAATTAAAGAACGGATTTGGAACGAAATGCAAGAAGGATTTACGATTCCTATCGAACAAAAACACGATTGCCTTATGAGAGTCGGAGAAGCGGCAAGGTTATTTCGTCATGAGATATACAACGATCTACTCAAAGACATAATCAACGAACCAATCGCCTTAAAGAGACCGGCTTGTATTTTGAAATTCTATACAAGTATCACCGAAGAAGATTGGATAGCATTTGTTGAGTATAGACGAACCGAAATGTTCAAACAAACATCGGAACATGGGAAATCAAATATCGGAAAAAGTGTGTACAAATCTCGAACGGGCCGAAATGGGTATCGAAAGCTTGATCAAGAAAAGGTTAGATTCATTTTTTTCTTTTAGTTATTCCAAATGTTGCAATTATTTTTTAATTTATTATATAATTACTTCTTACTATCATGACGAAACGGGGGAATGGCCTACGAAAGAGGAACTTTGGATTGACTCGCGAATGAAAGACGTAGATAACTACAAGGATGAGAAAGACAAATTGATGGGAGAAAAAATCGTAAGTTCTTTACCTTTGTTATAACAATTAACCTTGTAATTTTATTTTCAAATAATTTTATGTGTAGAAAACGTTATCACAACAAGCATCGCAAGGGACATGGTTGCCGGAATCGGGAAAGAGCGTTTTGCAAGAAGCTTTGGGAACGTCGCGAGTTTGCGGTCAATCCAAACACATGTCGCGGTTTAAGTACTTTGTTCCTCCAACGCCCAACGAAGAAGTAATGAAGATGCGTCGGGAAATGAGCGAGTTAAAGTCTTTGGTGATGAAGGCCTTCGGTGGAAATGGTAGCATTAATGTCGAGTCGCCTAGTGTCGAGCGTGTGGAAGAGAATCTCAACGCGAAGGTTGTTGATGATAAAGAGATGACAAATGTTGAAGAACACGTCAATGAAGCGGTCTCTTTAGGTATGTTTAATTTTTTTTTTATCTATTTATTAATAAAGATAAATGTTTTGGTATTAAATTATTGATAATATTCTTGATTCGCTTAGAACACGACGATGTCGATGATCGTCCGAAGATCGATCCTATTGTTGTGGAAAAACCCAATAGTGTTCGTGCTAGTTGCTCATTGAATCCAACCACCCCGGTGACACCGACTTCGGATGAAAGCGTCGAGTGTCTTCTTTTCATAGATGATGTTGTGAAAGGAGGCATGATTCATGTTGCAAATGGGCGAGCATACTTAAATGGGAGCGTAGTTCACTCCTTACCTTTGGAGGAAGGGAATGTACGTGTGACCGTTTTGGGGGTTTTGATTAAAAAATCAAAATTGCCAATTCCCACCGAAGAAGCTCAAACCATTGAAGATGCCATAGGAGGATTTGTCTCGTGGATGAAGAGATTGATCGAAATGGACACGGGAATAGAGAGTCGCGGTCCAGTTGTCAAACAACTCTCAAAGCTTGGTTTTGAGAGTGAACCTAGCATCGATGATGCTAAGAAGATTCCGTACAAGATTATTAATCCAAAGTTTCAATTGCTCGCTCAACATGCCAACAAAGTAATGTTAGCGGAAGGGGATGTGATTATGGTCAATGTTAGTCCAAGTCTCGCGGCTATCCCGATTCCGGTGTCATTTGAAGATGTTTCCGACTTTTTGCAATACTTGGAAATTGGCGCGGGGAGCATAACGGTCTATATGGAGTAAGTGTTTTCTTTATATACGTTTTTAATATAAATATTCAATATTTAGTGTTTTGATCAATCAAATACTTGTTTGTCATAGCTATCTACGCTCGAGGCTAGAAAAGGCGAAGAAAAGTCGAGACTATTGTTTTATAAATCCGGGCTTAAGTTCGTACATCGAAAACAACGACGAGGACGCTTATTTGTCAAAACGAGTCAAGGACGTTGGAAACATAGTACGAAAATGCAAATTTGGTGAACTAGCTTTGATGCCGTACAATAAAGGTGCGCATTGGATGCTCGTTGTCCTCGACCCTTGGAGAGATAGTGCTATGTTCTTCGACCCGTTAAGAAATAAAATTCCAATCGATTTAACTCAATTGATAAAAAGGTAATATTTTGAGTTTTTAAACTATTTTTATTATAAATCATTGTAGAGGTTTTTTCTCTTATGATTTCCGTGTTATAGGGTTTTTGTGGATTTCAAGCTCGAGCACCAAAACGCCAATAATAACGGACAGTCAACGTACATCAAGGCTTGGAACGCTCCGAGACAAACCGGAAACACGGAATGCGGGTATTTTGTTATTTCGTATATGCGCGATATAGTCGTAGGAGGTGTAGGAAAATTAGAAAGTAAGAAAAACTATACAAAAGAGGATTTAGAGAGAGTTAGTGAAGAATGGGTAATTTATGTACAAACATTTATTCATTGTGATGATTAGTTAGTTTTTGTATTCAATTTTGGATGTAAATATTTCTTTTGAATGTTTTGAAGATGTAGATATTATTTTTTGGATTGAAGGTTATTTTCAGGTGCCATATTTTTTACACCGGGTTTTAGTACGTGTGAAAAATGATTTCGGCTTCAAAATGAAGCCTTCGCCGCGGCGACTTAGACATTTCGCCGCGGCGAATAACGTTTGCCGCGGCAAAAAATAAGAGTCGCCGCGGAAAAAAAGATACCGAGAGCACATTATTCATACATCAAAACCCTGCCGCAGCGATGTTTTGGTTTCGCCACGGCGATATACAACACGCCGCGGCTAAGATACAACGTCGCCGCGGCGGGTTTTTAAAAAAATAATCAGAAAGCTTCTACAACGGATTGTCAAACCGTTGTAGAATCCCCTCGCCGCGGCGCAAAACCTACGTCGCCGCGGCGTGAATCTCGCCGCGGCTCAGTATAATTCCCGCCGAGGCGACGTGATTCTACAACGTTTTGACAATAGGTTGTAAAATGATGTCGCCGCGGCGCGGAACGTACTTCGCCGCGGCAAACAACTCGCCGCGGTGAAGTATAATGTCCGCCGCGGCGAAATGATTCTACAACGGGTTGAAGATCCGTTGTAGAATATCTCGCCGTGGCGAGATATATACTTCGCCGCGGCGAGGTGTTTGAAAATATTTAAAAATTACACAATGGATTCAAACCGTTGTAGAAGCTTCTACAACGCTTAAATATCCGTTGTAGAAGCTTAGTTTCTACAACGGATAATTAAGCGTTGTAGAAAGCTGTTGGATTCTACAACGAATTTTTAAGCGTTGAAGAATCTTCTACAACGCAGGATTCTACAACGCTTGAGAAGCGTTGTAAAATCATTCTACAACTGTTTTTAAGCGTTGTAGAATCCTAGTTTTGTAGTAGTGCTTGTTTTGTAGTAGTGTTGAGAGAGAGTAAAGAATCGTGCTTTTATTCATGTCTTCACAGTTAATACTAGGTTAAACATAAGCAATTTATGTAATCGTTTGGACTCTTCTCGTATTGCGTGTGATTGTTTTAATAGGGTTAGAAGAGAGGATAACAATCTGCCAATTACATAAATTTGCTTGGACACTAGAGAGAGGTTAGTGAATACTTTTGATAGAGTGAGATTAGCATCCATAGGAGTAGATTTTGTTGTTCAAATCCGAAATCCCCGATCTAGTTAATTTCGGTGAAATCGTGACCCCTACTTTCCCTTTATGAAAAACTTGTGTTTAATTTTATGCTTTCGTTTCTTTAGTTTTGTTATTCGTCTTAAAACTCCTTTTTTTCTT
Source organism: Urtica dioica subsp. dioica (assembly GCF_054948205.1). NCBI lineage: Eukaryota > Viridiplantae > Streptophyta > Magnoliopsida > Rosales > Urticaceae > Urtica > Urtica dioica. The sequence continues at coordinate 7,251,096 of NC_142766.1, forward strand.
GGAATCAATTCGCTAAAAGTTAGGATAAATCATGAAAAATTGCTAGTTCTCGTGGGATCGATACTCGTACTTAACGTACACTATATTACTTTGATGACATGTGCGCTTGCCTATGTGATTTATTCGCAACAATATAAACAGAGGTTAAAAAACCAGACAAAGCCAAAAGTGATGAGCAAGGAGGAGGAAGAGGAAGTCTCATACCGGCTCAAATGTATCAAATCATTGGCATGCTCCTAATCCAGCTATCAGGCGCATCCAGTTCCAACAGTAATGTTGTTACTGATAGGTGCGTTTTGTATGCGTTAACCTCCCATTTTCGACTTGAATTTCACGCGTTCTCAAGTGATTTTGTGTAATTTAATGTGGTTTTGAGTTGATTTCACGTTTTAGAAATTATTTGAGTATTAAGAAGGTTAGTAGAGCATCACGTGACGTTATGGAGCAATTTTGAGGTGATTCAAAGACTTTTTGAGCAAGTAGAGCGGAACATGAAACACGACGTCCTCTTCTGCATGATTTTGAGATTCTCTATCAAATATTCTAGAATAATAGATTTCTCTCAGCTTTCTAAAGCATATTTATTTGCAAGAATCGGACGTCGGAGCTAGGAGTTATGACCGATTCAAAAAGGTGCGCGCCGGGAAAAAAGTAGCGCGCCGTGCCAGAAGAGGCGCGTTGCGCCAATGAGATAATCGAAGAAACAAGCACCCGAGCAATAAGAGCGGAGCACGAGGAAGCTAAAATCGACTTGGCACGCCGCGCGTGTTGAAGGGCGCGCCGCATAGCTCCGAAAACAACAATTTCCAACTTTGCATTTTTTATGTTTGACAAAAGTGGCTATTCCATTATATTTCCTCATTTTAAATTCTGTCTTTTTATATAAATAGTCATATTTTAAAACATTTATATAACGTGTATATATATTTATATTTATATTTTTTTAGATGGGCTTAGTTAGTATCCATTTATGATGATTTAATAAAATTTGAAAAGACGTTAGAAATTCTCGTCCATCGTTTTCAAAAATATTAATTTTTTGTGACTTGTAAGGAATTTCATGTCAAAGCATAAATGATGCACAAACACAAAAGAAGCCCAATTCGGGCCCACAAAAGCGAGAAAGTAAAAAAAAAAAAAAAAAAAGAGTAACGCATAAGCCAACAGCACGCCGCGCAGACGAACACGGGCGCCTATGTTCATCGTGCGCGCGAGGCCTCTTGCGCGCGCCTTGCCTTCACTCCTTTTGATGTTTTGGGCTCTTTTCGGCCCTCTCTTCAATATAAATAGACCCATCAACCAAGGGAAAAATGTAATTAGTTCTAAACTCTCTATACTCGATTCTAGAGTCTTGAATCACTCTGAATCTCTCACAAATCTCAAATATCCCAATAAGGATATTGGGCCCTCCACCTCACTCATATCAATCAGATTAATATTGAGCGTCGGAGCGCGCGCCAGAGGCACAACCTATGCGCCATTCGTGCTTATTTTCTTCTTCTTCTTCTTCTTCTTCTTATTCTTGGATCCTCCGCGATAAACGAAGAACGTTTTTGAGCTAGATGAGCGATACTCGAGACTTTCGAGTTCAACACACCTTACTCGGGCGCGCCCACTTAATCTGTCATTGGGTCGACACGCCCGAAGTCTTCAACTGTGTTCAATTTTCAGCGACAACCGAAATAATTTTGTAGTGATTTCAAACAATGTTTTTCTAATTTTTGGATTTTTGTTTTAAATTACTTAAACAAATACTTATCACTAAAATTTGGCCACGAGTCGTAAGAATTGTTTAGAAGAAAAGATTTTGGTACTCATAAATCGTAATTAATTTAGAAGAAACGGGTAGTGGAAAAATTAAAACATGACAACCTAAAATAGTTTATATTGCATATTCAATGTAATTTATCTAGAAGGTGCGATTTCTCTGTAAAGAAAAAAATAGAAAAAAGAAATTATCAACAGTATTCCTTGTGCTTAATCAAAATACGAAATTTATCCTTTCGATTTATAAAAATAACAAACATATTCATTCAGTTTAATATAAATGACATATACCGCACTTGAAAAAAATGTTATATTACAAATATCATCATTTTCGTTTATTTTTTACAAAAAAAAAAAAAAAAAAAAAAAAAAAAAAAATTGAACTCCCCAAAATATCTTTAATGAAATAATTTTTTATTTTCTATTTTATATGAAAAAAATTAAATTAAAAAATTTATTTATAAAAAGTTAAAGATTTTTTTTAGAAAAAGAGATTTTGATTTTTTTTTTAATAAAATAGTAAATAAATATTTCTTGTGACACTTTTTTTTTCTTGATTTATGATGAATTCATGGAAATAAATTTTAAATAATGAATTTCACTCTCTTTAATAATCTAACTTGCTTCTAAAATCATAAGAAAACACGCAAAACATAGAGGAAATATTTGTGAAGAAGTTGACTCAGACCAACAAAATTGAGTCGCTAATGAAACCGAGCAAAAACATGATCAGTAGTTCAGTACATGTAAATAAAAAACATAAAGTAAAAAATTAAAAAAAAAAAAGATAAAAAAAAGTAAATCAAACTATCTGTTATAGCGAGGTTGGGGAGAGAAACATTAATATAGAAAGTAAACATGCAAACATTTTAAAAATAACTTCTGAATAATCAGCATATTGATTTTATGAATAACATATACAACTAATATAAGATAATTTGTGAGATAACAATACTCCAAACAAAGAAGCCTACATAGAGTATAATGGCAAATGTAAAACTCTTTCCAATAATAACTGCTAATTGTACATCTTACCTAAGAATTCGTACTTGATCACACATCATATATCCACTGAAATCAGAGACCGGAGAGAAGAGTCTAACTTCCCAGCAAACATCAAGTCTAAGAGAATTTTACAAGTTGAGTAATCAGCTGAAAAGCCCTTCCCAACCATCTCCTTGGTAAGTTGAGCAGCTTTCGGAAACTCGTTATTACAAACACACCCTCGGATCATAATGTTGTAAGTCATACCACTCGGCAGGCATCCACAATCAATCATTTCTCGGTACATCCTCAAAGCATCCTCAACAAGCCCTCCTCTAAAAAACCCGCCAATCATTATCGTGTACGTTTTCACATTCGGGCGTAGACCATCCGACGCGAACCTCTGAAAGATATCCCTAGCACTGTCCAAATCTGCGATGTTGCAATAACCGTCCATCAGCGAGTTATACGTCACCTCGTTGGGTCGGATTCCTTGTTCGACCATGGCTTTGAATACCTTCTCTGCGTCTGAAGTCGTGCCTTTCTTGCAATGCCCGTCGATCAAGATACTGAAAGTCTGCACACCCGGAGCGATATTTTGCCTCAGCATTTCGTCGAACAGCTTCGTGGCATCGTTGAGATGGCCCAACCGGCACAGCCCGTGAATCAACGTGTTGTAAGCGATGGAGTCGGGAGCGATGCCTCGGCTCCTCATTTTCGAGAGGACGTCCGCGGCGTCGGAAATGGAACCCTCTTTGCACAGCCCGTCTATAACTGTGTTGTACGACACTTTATCGGGCTTGCAGTTTCGATCTTCCTCCATGTTTCTCAGCAGCTGAAGGGCTTCTCCGGTTTTTCCGGCCTTACAAAACCCGTTCATCAGCGTGTTGAAAGTGAAGACGTCGGGCTCGCAGCCTCCTGCGGCCATTTTCAGGACGAGCTCTTTTGCCTCCTTGACCTTGTTCTCAAGCAAAAACCCTCTCAACAGAGTGGTCATGGTTACCTTGGTGGGTTCGCAGCCGAGTTTGAGGAATTTCCCGAAGACAGACAAGCCAAAGCGCAATTGTCTGAGATGACAGAAACAGTTGATCAAGATGGTTAGCGTGTACTCGTCGGGATGGGCTCCGTGTAGACCCATTTTCTGGTGTAAAGAGACCGCCACAGAGTAGTGCTTCATTTTGACGATTTTAGTCAGCAGTTTGTTGAAAGCCGTGACAGAAGGCAGAGGACGGGTTCGGATCATTTCGTCGAACGTATGCAAGGCGTGTTCAAGATTATGAGAAGCTTCACTCTGAGTATTCAATTTTTTACACGAATACATACTTTTTGTGCCGTACCAAGTCCCAGGGTCGCTTCCGAAGAAACTGCCGTACGCTTTCCGAGAACACCCCTGAATCTTCAACATCTCTCTCTCTCTCTCTCTCTCTCTCTCTCTCTCTCTCTCTATGAAGACCCTTAAACTTGAATCCTTAATGAAGTCCAGGAAAGACACTGATATTCTTCATTCGTCTGTTTGTGATCATAAGATGACACGAAAATCGCTCACTTCTTAGGTCTTTTACTGAAAAGATAGGCATAGCCGCATAGGAGCGCGAAGGTGCAGGTTTTTTTTTTTTTTTTTTTTTTTTTTTTTTAAGTGAAATTCTCATTAAGATAAAAGAAAGCACGATATGGGGAGTCCTTCAACAATAATCAAATGTTCTAAAAAAAAAAACAAATTCGAGAAAAAAAATTATCTGAAATAAAAATAAAAAGCAAAAAACAGGAAAATAAAAATAAAGGAGCCAATGGAAGATTCAGCCAACCAAGTTAGGTTATAATTCGTCAAGAATGTTTTTGGGTCTCTGTTGAAGATCTTCTACAGATCTTGGAACAAGCAAAACTAGTTCTATTAAAAACAGACCAAAGCTCGATTTTTATGTCAAATTCGAAATCTCGAGGACCTCCAAACCTGACACGAGTCTAGACCTAAACTAGCTTTCCAAAGTTCTGTTAGATCCGAATATCACAAGTGAAATCAATCACTTAATTCCATGACCGAATCATGTTGAATAAATAAGAAAGCCTAAATCATAAGCGAAAGCGTACCTGATGAATCAATGACGGTTGGTCTTCTAGATCAACACGCATATCATAGAGTATCATTTGTTTCTCCCTTGTTTCATTCTGATGACGGGATATCAGAAAATGACAAGACATTGCGTGTGACCTAGGGACCAGCCGAATTTATAGGCAACCAGGTTAACCTAACGGGCTCCCTATTTCAGCCTATCATAGAAATAAAAGCGCCATAGTGATCTACGCATTAAAGGCCCACAACGGTTGTGGCACAACCTAGTAGATACATTAAAGCCAAATATCCGTACACCAAAGTAGATCACTTTTAACCGACTATCGTTATTGACAGTTCACAACACATAATTATTTAACATATAAAACGAACGTTGGATTAAGGATCCAACATGTTGGATTGAAGATCCAACAATCTCCCACTTGGGTTATATGTTTAACTTTATAATTATGTATCGCAAAAATAACCGAAGGAGCTCAAATTTACTTTCATTACCAAAATGTATCTCATAACCAATACGATCCATCAACCATACCAACGTAGGATCAAAGGGCATTCGCTACATCTATCGTAGTTATACCCATCAATGGTCACGTAGATCGATACAATTGAACGGCATGAATCATGAAGTGGATGTGTAGTATGGAAATTTCATATTATGTGACCTCAACATGCCTATTTCCATTTGGTCCTCCTTAAATCTTAGTGAGATCAAACCATATACTAGAAAAACAGAGTTCTAAATAAACCAAAACTTAATTTCTGCATAAAACCTCAATAATCATAAATAAAACCAAACATGTCTATGACATAAAAGCACCGAAAAATAGCAAATAACAGACTCCCACTAGAACTGAATATCTGGAGCTGAAATAACACCTATATTAGCAGTGTACTCGTGAAACACTTTGGGTGGTAGTTCCTTAGTAAGCGGATCCGCAATCATGGAGTTTGTTCCGATGTGCTCGATAGACAACTGTCTACTCTGAATTCTTTTTTTCACAACCAAGAACTTAATGTCGATGAGCTTCGACTTCGTAGAGCTCATGCTGTTGTTGGAGTATAGTACATCAGATTTATTGTCACAAAATAACAGGAGTGGTCTTTCAATACCATCTACTATGCGCAACCCGGTGATAAAATTCTGCAACCATATCCCTTGATTGGATGCCTCATAACAAGATATAAATTTTGCTGCCATGGTGGAAGATGCTATAAGATACTGTTTAGCACTCTTCCTGGAGATATCACCTCCATCCAATAAATAAATATAGCATGATGTAGATTTCATATTGTCTTGGCATCCAACAAAATCAGAGTCAGTATATCCAACGATCTTGATCTGATCTGACCTCCGATATGTGAGCATGTAGTCTTTTGTTCTTTATAATTACCATAGGACCCGTTTAGCTGCTTTCCAATAGTGCATACCTAGGTTGCTTAAGTATCTGCCCAACATTCATGTAACGTACGCAATGTCTGGATGCGTACAAACCTGCGCATACATCGGACTTCTTATAGACGAAGCTTAGGGAATCTTAGGGCACTGATTGAGACTGAATTTGTCTCCCTTAGCCACAGGTGTATCACCTGGTTTACTCCCCTGCACGCCATATCTTTTTAGAACCTTTTCGATATAGCTCTTTTTTTATAATCCAAGAAGCCACGATCTCGAAATATCTGGATTTCTAATACAAAAGAGGCGTCACCAAGATCTTTCATCTCAAAATTCTTAGCTAGAAATCTTTTGGTTTCGTGCAATAAGCATATATCGTTGCTGACAAGCAAAATGTTATCAACATATATAACCAGAAAAATACACTTACTCCTATAGAACTTATGGTATATACATTCATCCACCAAGTTTATTTCAAAACCGAACTAAATAATCGCTTGGTGAAATTTGAAATACCATTGTCGAGATAATTGTTTTAGTCCATATATGGATTTCTTAAGTTTGCATACCAAATCATTTGCGCCTTTGGACACATAATTTTTTGATTGCACCATATAGATCGTTTCCTCGATGTCACCATTGAGGAACATAGTCTTCACATCCATCTGATGTAACTCAAGATCAAAATGCGCATATGTTCTTGAGGTGGTAGAGTTTGTTGTTCTGGAACAATTTGTTGAGCAATGGGTTCTCTAGTATTGTCTTGAATCGGGTCTTGAACAATGTCATGAGTTAAGTAATGATCATTGTCAATACCACCTATGGGAATACTGACATATTCCTCTTCCAAGAAAAATTTTCTTACCCCCTTCCAAACTCGACATCCTCGAAGAATTGAGCATTTCCTGTCTCGAAAATTGACCTAACTGTGGGATCATAAAACTTGTACCCCCGGGATCTCTCGGATTATCCAAAAATAGCAACTCACTGTCTTTGAGTCCAGTTTCTTTCCATTAGGCTTATGAGGCCTTGCCTCAGCTGGACATCCCCAAACGTACATATGTTTCAGACTAGGCTTCTTGCCCGTCCAAAGTTCGCAAGGGATTTTGTTCGCTGGCTTAGCTGGAACCATGTTAAGTGTTGTCGGCCCGTCCCGGGTCCACACCGCCCTTAGAGGCCCGATGGAACCCCACTCGGCCAATACCCGGGCCATGGCCGAGAAGGCCCAAGACCGGTCCACCCGGTCGGGGCTCGGCCGGCACCTGAGAAGACAAAGGCCCCGCTCTCGCCCTCTCGGCCTCCACTCGACCAGCGCTCGGCCGGCGCTCGGGAGGTCGAGGCTTGCCCTCTCGGCCTCCACTCGGCCAGCGCTCGGACGGCGCTCAGGAGGTCGAGGCTCGCCCTCTCGGCCTCCACTCGGCCAGCGCTCGGCCGGCGCCCGGGAGTCGAGGCTCGCCCTCTCGGTCTCCACTCGGCCAGCGCTCGGCCGGCGCCCGGGAGGTCGAGGCTCGCCCTCTCGGCCTCCACTTGGCCAGCGCTCGGCCGGCACCCGGGAGGTCGAGGCTCGCCCTCTCGGCCTTCACTCGGCTAGCGCTCGGCCGGCGCCCGGGAGGTCGAGGCTCACCATCTCGGCCTCCACTCGGCCGGCGCCCGGGAGGTCGAGCCTCGCCTTCTCGGCCTCCACTCGGCCAGCGCTCTGCCGACGCTCGGGAGGTCGAGGCTCGCACTCTCGGCCTCCACTCGACCAGCGCTCGGCCGGCGCTCGGGAGGTCGAGGCTCGCCCTCTCGGCCTCCACTCGGCCAAGGGGTCCTCAAACCACCCCTTGGTCGCCTATAAATACAAGGGTCCCTCCCTTGGTCCAGGTAATCCATTTTTGAGTCCCGAAATGCTGTCGAACTCATACTTCACTCGTTTCGCTCATCTTTGGCCCCTCACCCTCTAAAACCTCTTTACTCCACCTCAATCCCATTAATGTTGAGCGTCGGAGAGGTAAACAGAGGCACCCCCTCTGTTTCCCCTTTGTACTTCACGTGCTCTTTCTTCCTTTTCAGGTGCTTGCACGAACTCAATGGACATTCACAGTTAAGGAAAGACTCGGGATACTGAGTCCGACACGCTCGTGCCCGAACGCGACCACTTGGTCCAGCCTTGGGTCGAACCGTTTGGGGCTCCTGAATCGTTGTCCGAAAACGAGTGACAACATTTTGGTACTAGAAGAAGGGGATCTCCCGACCTTGGCATCGCATTCCCTCTACTACTCTTCTTCTACCTTCGACGACAAAACTCTCGATAGATGAGTCAATTGTCTGTCACCTCCGCGGCCGACCGAGCGACTAGCTCGAGACACGCCTTGTAAAGCTTGGCACGTCGGATTGGGAATCAAGGGCCTCGTGATAACGAGAGCCTACCCCCCGAACCAGCCACCCATGAATCGGCCGGCGACGCCAATGACGCTCTCCGCGAAGACACGACCCGAAAACTCTCTGAACTGCTCGAGCAGCCAGGGGTGAATAGCGCTCTCATCGCCGACCTCCTCGGCTACAACGTCGTCGACGACGTCAACCACGGCGAGAAAGACCCCAAGCATGTGGCGAAATCAAAAACTAACCCCGACTGCACTATTCACGAAAATGAGCGCGCACGCACGCCTTCAAAGGGACACCCTCAGGCGACCGCGTCAAGATGTCAATCGTCGGGTGAACACACTCATGCGCCCTCGAGGGGACACCCTCGAGAGACCAAATCAAGGCGTCAAAGCTCGCGCAATGCCCGAGGACGCTTAATCTCAGGGTCCTGAAAGGGATGCTCCAAGCTCACCATTTGCGTCCGAAGAGATGACGACATCGATGGTCGTGGCGTCCGTCGAGGACGTCGCTTGAATGGCATACCCTTAACAAGGGTGATAGGGACAGCCTCCGGAGACTTGAGAGACCGCCTCAATTCCCGAAGGGAGTTTCACGGAAGTGACTTGAGAGAAAAACTCAACACCCAACGTGAGAACGCAAGAGAAGTCGTCTTGGGACACCAACCACCAAACATTGTTAATCGAGCATCAAACAAGAAATCCACCTGTCCCGACTCGCGAAGGAAAAGGCGCAGAAATGGTCAGCTCCCTAATGACCATCCTTCTCCGACCCCGAAGCAATCCTTCGTCCCTCTCAACACGACGCCCGACAAGATCCTAAGCGTACACAAAGAGAAGCTGGGATCTCTGCCTCCGATGAGGAGGGACCCCACAACGCGGGATAGAAGCAAACGGTGCGAATATCACCAAGACCACAGACACGTGACAGCTGAATGCTACCAACTTAGGAAGCAAATTGACTCCCTGATTCGAGGCGAGAGTCTCAAAGAGTTCGTGGCATGCGCTAGCAAGGTGACAACCTCGACTGAGCGCCCGACTCGTCAAAAGAAAGAGAACGTCATCACCACTACAATAAGCCCCACGACAGGCAACGTCTCAGAAACCTCGGGACTTAGAGAAGTGAGACGATGAGCGCGATTCATAAACTGAAGGACAAGCTCGCACGATTCGCGGCCATGACCAACACAGTTTTCGCCGTTAAATTCATGCCTGAACTTGTCGCTTTATTTCAAGCATGTTATTTTCTTTTCCCTAAGAAGGCCAAGTGCCATGGCAAGCTATAACAACCTCTTTATTACAATAAAAAGTTGCGCTACCTATGGTGACACATTATTGTATGTCCCTTACACGAGAGTTTCTTGCTTTTCGCCTCACAAACGCAAGAAACTCGGGGGGCTAATTGTTGGGAATATTGCCCACTTGAAGATACTGAATAAATAATTACTAAATTCGATAATAAGGTTACTTTATTAGCATTATATGATTAGTGGGTTGAGTTCTAAACAATTAGAATCAATAACAACTATCTTTCATAGCCTTCGTATCTAACTGAGTCACGTGATGGGCACCTGAGTTCGGGCGGTGTGCTAAAACATGGTCGATGACTGATATACGCCTGGAAAACTATATCTAAAGTCATATATGTGGAACACATAGGTGAAGGCTGATCACTATATGGGAGCATTCTACACTTGTGGTAAGTGTACGACCTGGACAGGTCTTGGTGTAGATGTGTCGTTTAAGGACCGTTGCGACACACTAACCGAGGCCACTATGATGGTCACAGTGAGACTTGATCTAAATCCTGAAGTGATCATGGACACTGGGTTATGTTACTGAGCTCTTTGACTCATTCGCTAAATGGCTATTCATGCTAATCACAGCTTATGTCTTGGGAGTTTTCTCAGAGCATGATTCGAGTGGGAAGTGAATTTACAGATACGGAATCCAGCCTTCCTGAAAGAAGGTTAATGTTCACTCACCTAAGGGTTGATTCCAGAACCGATAGATTGCTAGCACTTTCGAAGTAAGTAACGTTCGAAAGAATCTTTCGCTGGGGAAGCAACAATGCTTAGGGCTGATATGTATAAAAAAAAGTATAACGGAAAAATTGACTTCTCTTAACACTGGTTGAACCTGGAGGATCTTGATCACGAACTGACTATATCAGTGGACACTCGTCACGATGAGTAAATATAATTCTAGTATAAAGAAGAGTTCAGTCTTGGCTTACAAGGTGGAGTATTTGACCAAGATTAGACGAATCGATGGACAAAAGAGAAAGGACTATTTCGTCTTTTTCATCGGATTTGTTAAGCTCCTATTATTAGGTCCATAGTCCCTGATTCGGCTCTGATAAAGGCGGATAAGAAATTTCGTATAATAATGTTTATCATTATTAATCTCACTTGCTGTAATTGTGATTGACAGCATTAATTCTGGAAAACGGGTATTCGCAGAATTAAATAAATATTTATGATAGAATTGTTTATTTATTGTTTGATCAAGTAAATAAACAATTATTAATTATTTGTTTATTGTTGGACCAAGTAAATAAATAATTAATTGGGTTTTAGGCAATTGGGCTTTGCACAAAATATGAAAATCGGATTTGGGAATTTTTGGCACTAGGGTTTGCGCAAATTCCCCCTTGGCCGTGTGCCAAAAATTCGAATTTTATAATATTGGTATTTACCAATATTTTCTCTTTAATTGTTTAAATAAAGGAGAGAGAAAAATATAAGATATTGTCCTATATATATTTTCTCCTTATTTAAAGGAAAGTATTTAGGAGAATATTTAGGAGAATAATATATTCTCGTTTATTATCTCACTAAATAAATTCTTCTCTATTTAAATAAAAGAATAATATCCCATAGATATTGATCTGATGGATGAGAGAAAAAGTAGGATTCACTTGTTGAGATCCAATAGCCTAGATTAAATCCTCTAGTGTGAACACAATAAAAGGAAAATAAAATATTCTGGAAGATTCCATGAATATATCATTTTACTACTATAAATAGGGGTTCATGAGAAGGCAAAAATAAGCAATTATTTTTAAAAAAATTGAGAGAAATTTAGTGCATCACTAGCCTCCGTTGGCCGTGCATCTGCCTCTCCCTCCCCTCGGAAATTCGTTTCCATTCTTAGTAAAATAAGAGAGAGATCTCGAAACACCTAGTTTCGTGATCTAGTGAGATAAAGACTGTGCCCACTCATCTTTCTTATTCGTCTCGAAGATTACGTTTCGGAAGACTAAGGTGTCATCCTCGAGTCCTTCATCAAGACGACGCAAGGAGTATGCGATTGGATTGGAGCGTTCTGTAGCTGAACCGAAAATCAATGTAAGTACTCGTTTACTCTTATATCGGTTGCTTGACTTATATGCTCTCGTGAATTAAATTAATTAAACATAACTAGATCTTGTTAATTATAACCATAATTTAATTAGCTTATGATCAGCGTAATTAATTATTTTTCCGCATTAATATAGTTATATGGTGGAATCATCTCAAACGAGTCGCATCGGAGCGATCGTTCGTGTCCGATGCGCGCTCGATCCACCGACAAGTGGTATCAATTATCAGAGCGATTGTTCGTGTCTGATACCCACTTGATTCCCCAACAAGTGGTATCAGAGCTAGTTATTATGATTAATTAATCGATTCGTTCTTGTAATTAATTTAAATATGGTTTGAATGAAATTATATGTGGATGTGAATTTCATGCAATTCAATATATGATATGTGGATTGCGATTCGTGGTTTGATCGTAGAATATTTGATTCTCGCTTTTCTAGATTTTTTGTAAACCCGAAATTCAAAGGGTATAGGTTTTATGTAATTATTATTATTATTGTTGTAATCCGATGGTGCGACGTTCTTGATCACGACGATCGGCGAGAGACGGACACAAAACGAAGAAGCATGACGGACGAAGAAAGCCTCCACGACTACGCCACAAGAAAACTTGTCACAAAATTTAGTGACAAGTCTCAGCGGTCCTCTTCGTGGCGGGCCGCGCCCTCGTGGCGGCGGCGGTCCGGTGCAGCCTCAAGTCTAATCTTGACCTAGGTCAAGATTAGAGGATTCGTCCGGGCCTCAGCCCGGAAACCCTAGTGGGCCCACGGTCCCACTCATTAAAAAAAAAATTACCGAAAAAAAATTAAGTTTTAAAATGTTTTATTTAATTAATGAGAAATTGCCCCATTTGCCACCAATTTCATAACATTTTCTCATTTTCCACCAAAACACTAATTTGTCCCAAAATGCCACCGAGATGTCAACATTGTTGACATCTATGTCAACAATGTTGACGTCTCATCGTGAAGGAAAAAAATAGATGTCAACATTGTTGACATAGATGGTGGCATTTTGGGAAAAATTAGCATTTTGGTGGAAAGTGGGAAAATGTTATGAAATTGGTGGCAAATGAGGCAATTTCTCTTAATTAATTGTATGGGCTGAGCTCTAATTATTTTTATTTAAAACATTACAAAATAAATGATTATGATATCGATTTATTTTTAATGGGACATTGGAATGGGCCCTTACTTAATTAATTTTTTCGATAAAAATTAGAAAAATTAAATAATTTGATATTGATTTATTTTTCTAAGGGACATAAGAATGGGCCCAATTGAATCCATGGGCCAATATGATTGGGCTCATCTTGATTTACTTTATAGAATCAAATAGGAAACGATCAATCCGAATCAAACCATTCTTGCATGCTCTTGCTTGTTTATTTAATTACTATGCCATGCTTGTATGCTATAACTTAGATCATGTATCATATGTTAATGGTTGTCATGGGCTTTCATTCATTAAAATTGTCTAATTGGATTAGGATAGTTAATTAATGAATGAGTTGAACGGATCGGAGAGCTTTGTCACCAAGCCGATAAGAGGCTACGCTGAGAGGTACTTAAGAAGACCTAGTGTCTCACCTTCTCTACTGGGAGCTTTTCCGTGATGGAATACTTTTAGGATAATCAAGACTAGATGTCACGAATTCCTAATCACTAAGCTATATCGAAACATCTGTTTTTAAGGGTAGCTTAGAAACACTCGAGTTTTTAATATGACTTAGTTAACTCAAGTGGAACACCTAGATTAAAGTTAATGCTAGGAAAATTAAAATACTGAAATTATATTGAGTCGTAGGTCTTCAACATCGACACAACACCGTGAGGATGAAAGATCCCCTCGTGACCGGCGGTTTTCTAAACATGGTGGTCAGTTCCATTCGGAAGGGCTTTTCTGATTCCAATACCAAGGTTGTGTCTCTGACAATAGGTGGGAGGGTTGATCTATGCGTGTACTAGTTACGCTAGTGCGTATGAGCTAGATTTCTTTCACTGAAATGTTGGGTTGACTCATGCATGAACCAACCGGTGGTTGCTCATGTGACCAAAGATTCCTATAAAATTGGTAGTTAGTGAGCATAGTTATGAAGGTGCATGTACTATGATTGCTCACTAATCTGAGATGGTTCTCATTTTCACTAGGTGCACTCCGTTACGTCACCAGAGTGAAACGAACTGTGGCTATTAGTCGAATTACCTTGGATTATAAAAACTGGGTTCTTTTGATTAGTATTTTATCTCGTGCATGTTTGCATTATAGTTTTTATTTCCTAAATTATATTGATAGTTGTTTCTTTTCATATTTTTAATAAATGTACTTTTATGTTTTTAGTAATCATGTCGAACCCTATTATGGCCCTGTTGTCGAAAGACGTCCTGACTGGAGATAACTTCCCTAAGTGGAAGTCGAATCTCAACATTGTGCTTGTGAGTGAAAGCATTCGCTTTATCCTCACTGAAGACGGACCTCATCTTCCTGCTCATGGTGCTTCCAAGAACTTGAGGGAGGACTATGACAAGTGGACTACTGCCAATAACAAGGCGGTGGCCTACATGCTCGCAAGCATATCTGATGCGTTGCGAACTAAGATGGAAGGGAAGGAGACCGCTGTGGAGATCCTTGACTCGTTGCAACAAATGTTTGGGATGCAAAGCGAGCAAGCCCGCATTGAGCTCACCCGTAAGTGCACTAGCACTAGGATGACTGCGGGAACTCCGGTGAGGGATCATGTCATGAAGATGACTAACTACTTCACCGAAGCTGAACTCCATGGGGCACAGATAGATGAGGTTACTCAGGTGAGAATAATCCTGAATTCCCTTTCGAGTGACTTCATACAGTTTACGTCCAACTACATCATGAACAAGTTGACGTATGGACTGTCTCAGCTGTTGAATGAACTACAGACTTTCGAGTCTATCACTCGACATGGGAAGAACAAAGGGTCAGCTCTCTTTGCTGACAAGAGTTCTTCGCCTAAAACCAAGAAGATGTTAACTTCTGGTGCTGAGTCATCTAAGGCACGTCCGAATACTTCAAAGGGGAAAGGTCCCGCTAAGAAGGAAAGGAAGAACTTCAAGAGAAGTGGAAAAGGAAAAGAAAATAAGCGTGAAAGCATTGGTAAATGCCACCACTGCAACACTGATGGCCATTGGAAGAGGCATTATCCTTTGTACTTGGCTGCGCTTGAGAAAAACAAGAAGAATGCTGGTATGGTACCTTAAAATTCATGATTAAAGATATCCTAAAAATGTTTTGAAGATAATTATTCATGAGCATACTTCTTTTCTTGTTGTAGAGCAGATCTGATGGAGCACACATGTGTAGACGAGCTTGCTGAGCAATGTCGGATTCAAGCCCGAATTGTAGAGAAGCTCATGCTCCGTTTGAAGATCTAATTTCCCGCTAGTTTTATTACTTTCATTTTTGGATTTATTTTTGAACATGGGATGTGTCATTTAATAATTCGAGGTTTTTTGGATTGTAGCCTTTATGGCTATTCCAGAAAGGATGAATCTTTCTTTCTTTATGTTTTATTACATTATTTATGAACACGAGGTTGTGTCTTTAAATATTTCCTTCTATTGAATGCCTTGATTGCTTTTATGATATTTGAATATGCATGAATGCTTATGTCCTTATGAAAAAGATATAGAATATGAAGGTAACGTTTTTCCGTTCATATGCTATATAGAAGCACAATAAATAAATATAAATATTTTCTAAGTTATTATCTCTGTTAGAATTTAATTAGCTTTTATTGCTTCATTAAATTCTTATGTTGAATATGTTTAAGAACTATTTAGAGCTTTGAAAACGTCTAAATAATTATTACCATTATTCGACAATGACTTGTGCAAATAATAAGTAATAAAGGAGACACAACTAAGAGTTAGTGTTGATAATGAATTAAATTAGTGGGAGCTTCCTTAATTGGAACCTAGTCACTAATATTCGTATTGATTGAGTGGGAGCATCCTTGAATGGAACCTAGTCACTCTAAATTTATTGATTGAGTGGGAGCATCCTTAATTGGAACCTAGCCAGTCTAAAATTCAATAATCGAGTAAGAGCATCCTTAGCTGGAACCTAGATACTCTTAATGGAAAGACATGATCTTGAGATATCACTCTCGATCATACTAACTTGTCTGAAAGTTATTAGCCCATATTTAATAGATCTACCTGTTAAGCTATTAGCTTAAAGGAATAGAGAGATCTATAAAAGGATTAATGAAATGGTTTAAGCTTTATAAGCTATAAGGTAAGGGATTGAGCCCTTAAGGAGAGACATTATCATCAATGATACTCTTCTTTCTGATACCACAAACCACTTCATTAGGGATCTTCAAAATTGAAGATAAACTGTCCTTTGAGGATGAAGTTCCAATAACATAAAGACATGGATCGAAGTAGTTATACTACTAAAACTTTTGAAAAATGAAAGGTGGATCCTAAGTAGTTAACAAACTAATCATGATTGTACATGGATGTTTGTTATAATCGATATTTTGAGAATGATCGATAAGTGAAGCTCCTAAACAAGTGTCATGAATAAAGTCATTACTATTATAGTTCTAGACCTCATCATGACACAAATAAATTGACTAAGCTAACTGTTTCTGAAATTAAATTTAGAAACGACATGCTCGTTCCATTATGTCTCAAACATACTTATTGATATAAGGTATGAGCTCAATGTTGAGGCTATCAACATTGTCTTTAAAAAAGACTAATAATTAGACCTTAGACAATGTCGTATTTCCGAGAATAACTACATGTGTTGTAAACACTGTAATTTCTGGAAATAGTGAGATACTTAGTTATTTAAATATAGTAAATCCTTAAAGTTCTGTGTATATATTGAATATGAACACGACAAACAAGGATGAACTATAAATAACCAAGTAATGGAAATAGGTCAATAAAGTTCTTATTTAAACACGTTCAATAAATCACACTATAGTAAGTGATGATGAGATCAAACCATGCAATGGTGCAACCTGTTTTGGCACCAAAGGGATGTACACCTTGATAGGGAGACTTGTTATCTTTAGATATAAAGTCTGGTGTATAATCTAAAGGTATGCGAAGTGTTAATTTGTTCTAAAGTAAATTTATTTACTATGGACAATTTGACTTGACCTTAAATGGTAAGTCAAAGATCACTTGCAAAAATGCATGAACTAGAATAATGGGACAAATGTCAGATCGACATAAATGATAGAGTATAGATAAAAAGGGAATCCATATGATGGGAATCTCAATCCTGGGTCAAGGTCTAAACCGTCTACAATGGTGGCAAAGAATTAAATTGGCGGAAGGAAACTTATCTTCTCTGGTCAAAGTGGGAGATTGTTGGGAATATTTCCCACTTGAAGATAATGAATAAATGATTACTAAATTCGATAATAAGATTACTCTATTAGCATTATATGATTAGTGGGTTGAGTTCTAAACAATTAGAATCAATAACAACTATCTTCCATAGCCTCCGTATCTAACTGAGTCACGTGCTGGGCACCTGAGTTCGGGCGGTGTGCTAAAACATGGTCGATGACTGATATACGCCTGGAAAGCTATATCTAAAGTCATATATGTGGAACACATAGGTGAAGGCTGATCACTATGTGGGAGCATTCTACACTTGTGGTAAGTGTACGACCTGGACAGGTCTTGATGTAGATGTGTCGTTTAAGGACCGTTACGACACACTAACCGAGGCCACTATGATGGTCACAGTGAGACTTGATCTAAATCCTGAAGTGATCATGGGCACTGGGTTATGTTACTGAGCTCTTTGACTCATTCACTAAAAGGCTATTCATGCTAATCACAGCTTATGTCTTGGGATTTTTCTCAGAGCATGATTCGAGTGGGAAGTGAACTTACAGATACGGAATCCACCCTTCCTGAAAGAAGGTTAATGTTCACTCACCAAAGGGTTGATTCCAGAAACGATAGATTGCTAGCACTTTCGAAGTAAGTAACGTTCGAAAGAATCTTTCGCTGGGGAAGCAACAATGCTTAGGGCTGATATGTATCAAGAAAAGTATAACGGAAAAATTAACTTCTCTTGATACGGGTTGAACCTGGAGGATCTTGATAATGAACTGACTATATCAGTGGACACTCGTCACGATGAGTAAATATAATTCTAGTATAAAGGAGAGTTCAGTCTTGGCTTACAAGGTGGAGTATTTGACAAAGATTAGACGAATCGATGGACAAAAGAGAAATGATTATTTCGTCTTCTTCATCGGATTTGTTAAGCTCCTATTACTAGGTCCATAGTCCCTGATTCGGCTCTGATAAAGGCGGATAAGAACTTTCGTATAATAATGTTTATCATTATTAATCTCACTTGCTGTAATTGTGATTGACAGCATTAATTCTGGAAAACGGGTATTCGCAGAATTAAATAAATATTTATGGTAGAATTGTTTATTTTGTGAAATCCCAATTTTTTTTAGCTTAATTAAAAAGCTAAAATTTTTGTGTTCGAGTTACGTTAGTTTTTTTTTTTTTTTTTTTTTTTTATAAAGTAGTAGTGAATGATTTATTTATGTGGTAGTTTTTGAAGTTGTATTTTTTTTTTTGTGTTCTTT
Organism: Urtica dioica subsp. dioica; assembly: GCF_054948205.1. NCBI lineage: Eukaryota > Viridiplantae > Streptophyta > Magnoliopsida > Rosales > Urticaceae > Urtica > Urtica dioica. Next base: position 7,269,658 of record NC_142766.1, read on the forward strand.
AGAGTGTTTTTGAATTTAATATACTCTTTAGATTATAAAATAGGGATATAATATATATAAGTTATATATTATAAATAATTTATGTGTGTATAAATATACATACTTAACCTATCTTATATAAATATATATATATATATATATATATGTATATATATATATATATATTTATTATGATTTTAAAGTAAAGTTAATATATATAAGTTAATATATATAAGTTCATGTATGTACGTATAAGTTATATATATATATATGTATATATATATATATAGTAGGTTATATTATATAATATAATATTTTTCAAAAAAAAATTTAAATGTTAACGATTCAGCTTTTTGGGGTTAGCATATACATAACTGTATATATATTAATAATAGTAATAATAATAATAATTAATAATTTATGAATAAAAGTAGGATTAGGGTTTGGGCTTTTAGGGTTTATTTAAGCCATATTTAAAGATCACCTCCTCTTCTTTTAACGCTCTTTCTCTGCTCTATCTCCCTTATCTCTCTCTTGGTTTAGAAATTCGCAGCTCTTTTTAGGTATGCTTCCTTTTCTATCTGGTTCGGATTTCTTGAAAACGATTTCTTAAAACGCTTGTGGTGGTTTCAAAAACAAAAAACATTTTGCGTTGATCCTTTTTGGAAAAGTTAGGTTTATGTCTTTTCTATCTAAATCTTTAATCGAAAAATATTTTTATGAAATACAGAATATTTTATGATTATTTTCAAATCAGTGCACAGACCTGAAATCTATTCCCGATTTTCAGACTTTAAACGCTTACCGTGGATTCAACAAATTTGGTTTTGCGTTGATTATTTTTGGAAACGTTAGTTTTAAATGTCTTCTATCTAACCCTTTAATCGAAAAATATTTTTATAAAATACAGAATATTTTCTGATTATTTTCAAAACGGTGCGCAAACAGTTTTTGACAAAAATTTTAAAGTTAGATTTTAGCACTTCTTCTATTTTTAATAAATAGTTAAAAAATTATTTTGGCCATGATGCCTTTACAAGAAGTGATCCAAATTATGTTTCATACGTACTGGAATTTTTACAGAAGTTTTCTCAGAGTTTTAATTTTTCGCCGAAACCCTAATAGCCAAGGGTATTTTCGTAATTTCACTTTGAATGTCGTTTCTGAAAATCTAAGGGTAGCGGCCACGTCATCCAAGTCTCAGCAGACAGATTCTTCTTCCACTTCGACGTCCTTATTATCATACACACAAAATTAACAAATAATTAAATTAAAGAGAAATAAATCAAACATAGTCCGAAAGATCAACACTCTAGACTTTGCATGTTACAATATTCTATTATTTTAATAGATGATAAACATTAACTAAATGTGGTTTTATTTCACAAATAGTTGTCTACAATTCATAAATATAATGTGTGTGTGGCAACGCCGATTAGGTTGGGTCTATGAAAGAAGTTGCATGCTTTAAGAAACTCATTTTCAAGCGTTGCAATTATGATAATGTTTATGAGCATCATGGTTCCAAGTTCCAACTTCCATGACTATCTCATGACTTTGTAAACTTTATCAAGCCCTTTTTTTTTTATGATATGATATCATTTTAGTTATATCATATAATGAAGATGTTATATCTGATTGAGAAGAGTACCTCGCTAAAATATATAAATCTTATGAGACGTCTTTATTTATCTTTCTTATTTGAGACAAATTAACTCTCCACATAGTAATCTATTAATTTTAATGAACAAAGGAAAGAAAGAGTAACTCGCAACATCGTCTAATAAAGAACCGTAATTCTCTATAATAAAGCCGTACAATACGTGTAAACATAGCGCGATCAAGCCAAACAACATGAAGCATCTTTATTTACTCATCTTTATAGGTAGATGAAAAGCTTGCATACTTGCTTGCAAGGAAAATACATGGCACACGACACACAGACAACAGATGCAGTAAAGGTTTTAGTAATGGAGAGTTCTAGATGGTGGCGGCGACAGCTGGCTCTCCAAAAGGCCACTCGCCTCGGAAGTTGCCCGGAGGATCGTAGCTGCAGATAATGAAGGTTCCCCTGGAGTTGCACCGCACCTTAGCGCAGCCCAAGCGAGTGGAGTCGCGCCACACGACTTGCGTGTAGTGCAAGCAAGCCCATTGGTTTCTCCCGAGGCACGTGTTGGAATTGTAGTCGTAGATGGATTTCTCGGACACCCACATGGCCACCGCGGAAGTCCCCGAAAGGTCCCCGGTGCTCTTCGCGATGTTCTCCCCGAACGGCCCCTGGGAGTGGATCAGAGCGCAGTCGCGGCTGCGAATGTTGGCGTACTTTCTCGCGTAAGCCGCCACGTTCTCGTCCCACCTCATCGGGCCCACGCCGACCTCGGCCCGGGCCCTGTTGTGGGCCGCCAGGAAGTCCCCTGGGGAGTCCTGCGCTTCACTCGCCCCCATTAGGAAGCTCATCATCATCATCATCGCCATTGCAATCGGAAATCTACTCTTCCCGGTCATTTCTTCGAAAAGCTTTTTGTTCTTAATTTATTGAAACTGTGATGTTTGTTCTCGGCGGAGGTTTAATTTATAGTACTAGCCAGCGAGGGCTTTGTGGTTCGTTAAGATTGGCATTTCATCGTTTAATATATCCTAATATAACCCCGAGACGCCACCTTAATGACGTTTAATTAGAAGTTGGTGGTGATGTAATTTGGATATGTTGGCAGAATAGCAACTCGCATAAAACTAAAGCTTTTTAACTCTAATAGACTTCGGATACTTTAATTTTTATTTACTTAGTTGTTTGAATTGATCCTTAAAGTTGAACTATCATTTTAGTATTTTTTTTTATGTAAAAAAATAAAAAATAAAAAATAAAACGTGTTCTGCTATGTGCTATTATGTTGCCACTCTTTAATTCGGGCTACTTATTTCAGAAGACTTGAACGATGGCTGTTCGTACGCACTATAGATTTAAAATACATATGTACTTATTTTTATTTTATATTTCCTGTCTCAAATATGCTTGGTATTTAAAAAAGAATCAACTCCTGCCGGCTAGATTTAAAATGTATACAATACAAGGGTTTTTGTTTAATATTTTTTATTTTTATTTTCAAGTTAGAATATGTTTTTGAAGCTGCTATGAAATATTATTGGCGTTTTTGTAAGAAATAGTCAATCTTACGTAAGAAATGTAAAGAAGGATGATCCAACACAGAACAATCTAATTGGAGGAATAACTAAAAGGTAGTTGTAGATATATGGAGGAATTCAAAGGATAAATTTGAAGGAATGAACGTTAATTAATAAGCTGAAGAAATAACGTTGTCCAAAACATGGTGTAAGATTATTCATCACCACTAAACAATTTTATCAAATATGCTTCGATAATGTTCACAATTTAATGAACATATTCCACATTATAGTTCACAATACACAGTGACTGACAGATCTAGACTTCAATTTTAGCAACACAAAACCATATCATAGCTAGTTAGTTTATATTTTTATAAATAATATATAAAAAAAATAATGAAATATAGTATATGTGATTTTAAAATGAATAATTCATAGATTAAAGGTGTAATTTTTTTAGTTAAATTTGATTGAAAATAAATAAATTAAATTTCAATTTTAAATATAAAAACATTATGAACCGAATAAACAATATGACCTATTTATATTAATTACTCGAAGATTAAAAAATTGGAAATATAGCTAAATATATTAAAATCTATTTTTTAAATTTTCAAACACAAACTATATTTATTTATTCAAGTACATAAAATAATAATATAAAATGTTCAGAATTTAAATATACCGATTTAGATCTTAGTTTCTTGAGTTTTATTTCATATTATAATTTATTTTAAAATTTATAGTATGAACTAATTCTTCTATTAAAATACATATATAAAATACAAATACAGAAATTTTATAATGTAGTTTAAGGAGTTATATCTGTAATTAAATTTTAGTTAAAAGCCAAGCATAATATGTATAATTAAATCATGTTTAGTTATTTTTACATTTGTATAATAAAAAGTATATAAGTTTTATAATTTTAAATTGACTATAAAAAAGAAGAAATTATGTATCAACTAGTAAAATAGCTACCTTCTGATAAAATTATAGCCAAAGTATATAAATAATTAAAGAAATAGCCCAACGTGTATCTATGTCTCCTTTATATGATGCAGACGTCATGTTTTAATCTTAGCTACTTGTTGATGTCGTTTTCGAGTCACAACAATTACGATTAAAACAAAACTTAAATAAATATATGTGTTTGCTTCGATTATAAGAAACAAGTTGTTGATGTCGATTTTCACAACGATCAACAATCAAAAATAAATAAAAGAATTGTTATGATATTATATTTAAATGGGTTTCGAAGGACGTCGTATAAGAAGCAGTAATAAGGCAGAAATTATAATAATATGGGAATATAGATTTAATTCTATTAATCTCGAAATGAGTTACAAGAGGGGCGAGGTGACGGAGACTGAGAAATGAATACAAAATAGAAATAATTGAAAACGGAGACTGAGAATTTGCGTGTGCGAAAATCGTCGTCCTCTCTTCTATTTATAGGTGAGATGGAACCTTCTGGCCGAAGACGTGTTTGTCGATCCACACTCCTCGTCGAGGTTGAAGTCGTTTAAGGTCCGGTCTTCGCGGCGTAGTCTACTCTTTGACCGATCGATCCTTCCAGGGAGACATGGTCGAGCTGGAGTCCATCGAGCCGGGAAATGTTGCTGCATTTGGGCCAAACTGTCGAGAGCGAGCTAGGCCCATAATTGATCTTGTGGACCGGTCTTCACCTGGATCATGTGCTTTAGTCGGGCGAAAGCCCATTAGATATTTGAATTTTTATATGCCCACAATTAGCCCCCAAATATTTTGAAAACATTTCGAATATTTTGAAAATATTTAGCGCGGAGAATTCAAACTATTTCGAGTGAAAAAAGGGGGGAGATCAAATTTTCGGGACCACGTGGTGTCGCATGAGAGCGCGTCTTCTCCACACGTGGCGTGACGTAACCGTATTTTTGCGGGTCGAAGTCGAAGAGTCGGGGAATCTGTTATTTTTGCAGATATCGAGGGAAATATTTCGGATTTGATTCGATTTGTCTTCCGAAATCATTAGATTTCTTCGGGATTTGGTTAGTAATGAAACATATAAATAAGCGACCCAAGAGTCGCTTCTTCTCATTTATATTCTCATCACCCGTGGTTTAAAAGGGTAATTCTTCCTCTCTTTCTAACTTCTCGCTTTCTTTTTCCGTTCGAGTTCTCTCTCTAAATTCTTTAAGCTTTCTTGCATTTCGGCTATTATCGATTTTTAGTTCGGCTAGCGAACTCAAACGAATTCATAGGTTTAAATACTTCGTCTGTAGAACAACTTAGAACTAGATGTCAAGCTCAGGACTTCGTCCATCAGGTTCTCAATCTCTTGGGAATGAGGATATCTTATTACCCTCTGTTGTGACTTCGACCGACCTTAGGAGGATTCGTGAAAAATACCAGATTCCCCCAGAAATTAATATCCTTCTTCCTCCTCCTGGGGCCACAGCCGATACCATAGTGGAGGGTTTCTGTTGTGTATACGAGATCTGGCTAGAGAAATGTGGGCTAAGATTTCCCATCCACCCTCTTCTATTCGACTTTGCCCAGACCTTAGGGCTGACCCTTCCTCAGATGTGTCCAAACTTCGTTAGGATGGTGATGGGTCTTATAGTCGTAGCCTACGAAGAGAAAGTCAAACTCACATTGATGGATTTAGTCCGTTTATGTGTTGTTAAGGCGAATTCGAAACACGATCCGAAGTGTTTCTACCTTTCGAAAGCCGCAAGCAAGGGTGTGATCTCGGGTCTACCCTCGAAGGAAAAATTTTGGGGGAGGCGATACTTTTACTTCGGCGTGAACGAGCATTCACTCGGGGATCGAGCTCATTCTTTCTCGTCAAAATGGGTGAGCTCGCCGAGTATGCACAAGAATTTAGTTCGCCCGAATTTATATTCTACACAATATCTAAATTTTCTCTCTTTTTTTGTAGAAAAAATCAAAGCGCCATCCCAAGGAGTGGAGTTCGCCGAGAAGTTGACATTACTGCAATTGGGCGAAACAGAGTGGTCGAGCTTCTTGTTAGGAATTCTTGCTCACGAGAAGATACTTATGTAAATTCTCGTTGAAATTATTAATAAAATAAAGTTTGACATTTATTATCTATTTGAATTGAAAGCGTTATTTCTTATTTAATGAGATTTATTAAACATTCATTATTTCATAGCCTTCGTATCTAACTGAGTCACGTGCTGGGCACCTGAGTTCGGGCGGTGTGCTAAAACATGGTCGATGACTGATATACGCCTGGAAAACTATATCTAAAGTCATATATGTGGAACACATAGGCGAAGGCTGATCACTATGTGGGAGCATTCTACACTTGTGGTAAGTGTACGACCTGGACAGGTCTTGTTGTAGATGTGTCGTTTAAGGACCGTTACGACACACTAACCGAGGCCACTATGATGGTCACAGTGAGACTTGATCTAAATCCTGAAGTGATCATGGACACTGGGTTATGTTACTGAGCTCTTTGACTCATTCGCTAAAAGGCTATTCATGCTAATCACAGCTTATGTCTTGGGAGTTTTCTCAGAGCATAATTCGAGTGGGAAATGATTTACAGATACGGAATCCAGCCATCCTGAAAGAAGGTTAATGTTCTCTCACCTAAGGGTTGATTCCAGAACCGATAGATTGCGCGCACTTTCAAAGTAAGTAACGTTCGAAAGAATCTTTCGCTGGGGAAGCAACAATGCTTAGGGCTGATATGTATCAAGAGAAGTATAACGGAAAAATTGACTTCTCTTGACACGGGTTGAACCTGGAGGATCTTGATCACGAACTGACTATATCAGTGGACACTCGTCACGATGAGTAAATATAATTCTAGTATAAAGGAGAGTTCAGTCTTGGCTTACAAGGTGGAGTATTTGACCAAGATTAGACGAATCGATGGACAAAAGAGAAAGGACTATTTCGTCTTTTTCATCGGATTTGTTAAGCTCCTATTACTAGGTCCATAGTCCCCGATTCGGCTCTGATAAAGGCGGATAAGAACTTTCGTATAATAATGTTTATCATTATTAATCTCACTTGCTGTAATTGTGATTGACAGCATTAATTCTGGAAAACGGGTATTCGCAGAATTAAATAAATATTTATGGTAGAATTGTTTATTTATTGTTTGATCAAGTAAATAAACAATTATTAATTATTTGTTTATTGTTGGACTAAGTAAATAAATTATTAATTGAGTTTTAAGTAATTGGGCCTTGCACACATGAAAAAATCGAATTGGGAATTTCGGCATAAGGACTTGCGCAAATCCCCTTGGCCGTGTGCCTCCAAATCCGATTTTTTCAATATTGGTATTTACCAATATTTTCTCTTTAGTTGTTTAAATAAAGGAGAGAGAAAAATATAAGATATTTTCCTATATTTTCTCCTTATTTAAAGGAAAGTATTTAGGAGAATATTCAGGAGAATAATATATTCTCCTTTATTATCTCACTGAATAAATTATTCTCTATTTAAATAAAAGAATAATATCTCATAGATATTGATCTGATGGATGAGAGAAAAAGTAGGATTCACTAGATGAGATCCAATGGCCTAGATTTAATCCACTAGTGTGAACACAATAAAATGAAATAAAATATTCTGGAAGATTCCATGAAATCCACTAGTCAGAAATCGAGTCTCTGAGGGGGATGCTCCCGGAGAGAGGAAGAAGAAGAAGAGGAAAGAGCCGGCTCCCGAACTTGTCGGCCGGGACGGGGAAGAGCCCACCCCCGAGGCTCCTGTGACCTCGGTGACTCGGGGAGACAAAGGCAAAGCCACAGTTGAAGGAAGCAAATCTTCCTCGAAGTCGTGGTCCGGGGGCCGTTATGACTCCGCCCCATCTGCTTCCCGGAAAAAGAAACACGTCATCAATTTTCATTATACGCGGGATCACCTGCTGTGTGACGATATTTACTCCTCGGCGGGGTTTCTTCGCCAAGTGACGTGTTCTGGGATGGAGCTCCCGAAGGTCCCTGAGCTCGCCGAGGTGGACTGGTACAGGATGATGGCATCAGCCATAACTGGGGTGAATTTTCTTTTTTTATATAGCCGACCTGTTATACTTGTGAATGGTTGTTCTTTCATGGTCGAACTAACGAGAGTTGTTCTGTCATGGTTGTAAAAGATAAACGTAATTTGGTGATATTTGTAATATAACATTTTTTAAGAGAGGTATATGTCATTTATATTAAACTGAAGGAATATGTCTGTTATTTCTATAAATCAAAAAGATAAATTTCGCATTTCGATTAAGCACAAGAGATACAATTGATAATTTCCCTTTTCCTTTTTTTTAACAGAGAAATCGCACCTTCTAGATAAATTACATTAACTATGCAATACAAACTATTTTAGGTTATCATGTTTTAATTTTTCAACTACCCGTTTCTTCTAAATTAATTACGATTTATGACTACCAACATATTTTCTTCTAAACAATTCTTACGACTCGTGGCCAAATTTTAGTAATAAGTATCTGTTTTAAGTAATTTAGAACAAAAATCTAAAAATTGGAAAAACAATGTTTGAAATCACTATAAAATTATTTATGTTGTCGCTGAAAATTCAACACAGTTAAAGACTTTGGGCGTATCGACCCAAGGCGAGACTAAGTGGCCACGTCCGAGTCAGGTGTATGGAACTCGAAAGTCTCGAGTATCGCTCATCTAGCTCAAAAACGTTTTTCATTTATCGTGGAGATCCGAGAATAAAAAAAAAAGAAGAAAATAAGCACGAATGGCGCATAGGTGGTGCCCCTGGCGCGTGCTCCGACGCTCAATATTAATCTATTGATATGAGTGACGTGGAGGACCATTAGCCTTTTTAGAATACTTGATATTTGTGAGAGATTTAGAGTGATTCAAGACTCTAGAATCGAGTACAGAGAGTTTAGAACTGATTATATATTTCCCTTGGTTGATGGGTCTAGTTACATTGAAGAGAGGGCTGAAAAGTGCCCAAAACATCAGAAGGACTGAAGGCAAGGCGTGCTCGAGGCCTCACGCGCACGATGAACATAGGCGCCCGCATTCGTCTACGCGTCGCGAGCAGTAGCCTGCGCGGCAGCTGTGTGCTCACGCGTTACTCTTTTCTTTTGGCTTTCTCACATTTGTGTGTCCGAATTGGGCTTCTTTTGTGTTTGGGTATCATTTATGCTTTGACATGAAATTTCTTACAAGTCACAAAAATTTTAATATTTTTGAAAACGATCGACGAAAAATTCTAACGTCTTTTCAAATTTTATTAAATCATCATAAATGGATACTAAGTCCATCTAATATATATATATATATATATATATATATATATATATATACACGTTATATAAATGTTTTAAAATCTGACTATTTATATAAAAAGACAGGATTTAAAAATGAGGAAATATAATGGGATAGCCACTTTTTCAAACATTTTCAATAAATAGCCAACGTATGCCCAATACGACATTTATGGTGATGTTGTGTTTCTTTTTGTGGGTGTTCTCAAATTGTGTATCATATATATTTTTAAATTGCACGGTGCAATTTCATTTGAAATAATGTAAAAATACTCACATACATAAGTGAATAATATCTTAATATAAGACACAACACATACCCAAATCATATTGAATATAGCAACAAGTATCGGACTTTGTTATCTTGTGTATTTTAGACATAATGAAGTAAAGAAAACCGCAGACTACTGCCATGAAGAACATGTTTCTTCAAAATTTATAGATAAAACTCTAATGGCATTCCTTTAACAGGATAGTGAAAGAAGTCTAAGTAAATTCAATACAAAACAAAATATCCAGTATAAAACGACCAAATAAAATTAAAAAAAAAAAAGTAATTAGCCAATTAAAATGTTTGAGATTGATATATAGTCAATATTTCGTAAACTTTAGATAAATAGTTATAAAGATGACGTGACATTCCTGGTTCGCCCTTTCATTGAAATAAAATAGTGGGGTCTACGTCCATTTATACATGTAAATACATGAACGTGGCTATAAATATGACTATATATCTAATGAACCCTAAAAACAAATAGATGAGAATGAGTGTTTTAACTTTTATTTTGTTGTTATGATAGTGGTTTATATTTAGCTGCTATATAATTATGGGTAATATTACTATAGAAAGTATTTTAGAAGTTACTGAAATTCTATTTAATCAGAATGTTGTACACAACGTAGAGATAATTTGTTCTGATGCAGTAGATGAAATATATAAAATCAGTGCGAAAAGTAAATGACACAAACAATTATAACACAATTCGGTGCAATGTCACCTAGTTTGAGGGACAATTTTCCAAGTGAAATTAAAAATATCACCAGATGAAAAGTAGTCAATAGTACACAATTGTGTTATATGAACGATCCTCGTGCTCAATCACGAAATCACAAAATCCACATCTAACGCCCAATGAATCTGAAAATAGTTTTAGACCACACACACCACACAAATAGTTTATCAATCCGCCGATCGTGCACGTCTAGGAATCATATGATTGTGTGAATGTAAGCGCTAAAACTACTAAGGGAAAAATATTTCCTTTATATAGTAGTCAACACCTCTGGAAGTCGAAATAGAGTTTTCCATTCACGCGGATAAAATATATGTAGAAGGTCTTCCGCGATTATTTTTGGCGAAACAAGAAACCTGCCAGAAATATAATTATGCGCACAGTGGTCAATATGCCTTAATATATTCTGGGGCATGTTGCAAGACATCTTGCCGAACAAATTTGTACAAAGGTGATAGGAGATACCAAGCAAGAGTCTGATGGCTTCAAGTCTCGCAACAGGGGCAAAGGTTTCATCAAAGTCCACACCTTCCACCTGCGTATAACCCTGCGCCACAAGTCTAGCTTTGTTTCGAGTTATATTGCCATGCTCATCAGATTTATTTTTAAATATCCACTTAGTTCCAATGACATTAACATTGTCAGGTTTAGGAACTAACTCCCAGACTTCATTTCTTTCAAACTGAACAAGTTCCTCTTGCATAGCATTAATCCAGTATTCATCATCAACAGCCTCATTCACATTCTTAGGTTCAATCTTAGAGACAAAGTAAAGATTACCAATCATCTCTCGACTGTTTACAGGAGGTTTTGGGCGAGTCCTCATTCCTTCACTAATTTCGCCAATCACCTCATGAGCAGGATTATTTTTCTGAATTCTTCTGGAAGGGATTCTTCGTTCAGGCACAGGAAGAGACTCCTCATCCGAAACAATTTCATTCACTTTGTCATTAGCATCAGTCCTGACATTAGGGCTCCCAGAGGAGATGTTGTCCAAAGAGTTCTCAGCATCTGTCCTGACATATGTGTTACTAGGAAAAACTTCATCTTCATCATTAGTACTGTTAGAAACAACTTGATCATCATTAACCACCACATTTATGGATTCCATCATAGACTTAGTGCGTTTGTTAAAGACACGATAGGCCCGACTATTTCTAGAGTACCCAAGAAAGATACCTTCATCACTTTTAGGATCAAATTTGCGTCGAGGATCCCTGTCAGCAAGGATATAACAAACAGAACCAAAGACATGAAAGTATTTCACATTGGGCTTTCTCCCCCTCCATATTTCATAGTGAGTGATAACAGTACCTGGGCGAATAGTAACTCTATTATGAATATGGCAAGCGGTATTGAGAGCTTCGGCCCAAAAGTGAGCTGGAATGTCTTTGGCCAACATCATCACTCTAGCCATTTCTTGAAGGGTTCGATTTTTCCTTTCTACAATCCCATTTTGTTGTGGTGTGATGGGAGCAGAGAATTCATGGGCTATTCCTTTTGCAGTACAAAACTTAGTAAAGCTCATATTCTCAAATTCCCTCCCATGATCACTCCGTATTCTGATCACTTTGCCAATGCTTTCTCCCTTTTCTCTCTAAACTTTCTTGCATAAAGCTTCAAAAACAGCAAAAGTGTTAGATTTCTCACGGATAAATCAACCCAAGCATACCTGGAGTAGTCAACCACACACACAAACACGTATCTCTTCCCTCCAAGACTCTCAACCTGCATCGATCCCATCAGATCCATGTGAAGAAGTTCCAGAACACGTGAGGTGGTAAAATGTTGCACCATCTCGTGTGACTTCTTGACTTGTTTTCCAATCTGGCACTCACCACAGATTCTTCCTTCAACAATCTTTAGATCGGGGACACCGACAATGGCCTTCTCAGAAATAATTTTCTGCATGCTCCTAAGATTCAAGTGACCAAGCTTTTGATGCCACAGCTTGGCTTCGTCAACCTTGGTCATAAGGCAGTTGTTGGCCTGAGCGTTTGGGGCGGGAGTCCACATCTAGCAGTTGTCACGAGATCTAGTTCCTTTCATAAGTTCATCTTGTTTCTCATTTATCACCACACACTTATCACGAGTAAAATTGACACGTAAATTCAGATCACAGAGCTGACTAATACTGATAAGATTAGCAGTAAGACCTTCCACCAATAAAGCCTCAGTCAAACAAGACATACCAGGATAATTTAGCTGACCTTTACCAATAATCTTGGCTTTCACTCCATCGCCGAAGGTAACATGATAGTTAGAGTAAGGTTTTACGTTGGTCAGGAAGGTATGATCACCTGTCATGTGGCGAGATAAACCACTATCGAAGTACCAGTCGCTACCGGTGGACGCACTCAGAGATGTGTACGCGATATTGGCATGGTAGGTTGTGTCTTTTACTCTCCATTCCAACCGTGTAGAGGGTTGACGGCGAGGAAGAGCATTCCTGTGAGTGAATTGATGCTGATGAAGATTCCTCCCGTATAATCGATAGCAGAAGGGTCGAATATGGCCCATTCGACCACAATGATGGCAGACCCAACGAGGTCTATTGACAAGAGACCTGGTTGGTCCGGAAGGATGTCGCTAACATTGATCTTGAAACTTGTCATCACCAGATGTTTGAGGCATGTTTCGCGACATCTGGCTAGCAGGCTTTTGCGGAACAAAAGTAGTGTGGGATGAGGAAGCACCATGAGTATATCCAAGCCCCTTCATGTTCTTTGTAGGTTTTCTGATGGTGAGGATTTTGTCAAGGCTGTCGGTGCCGGAGTTCAACATCCTGACTGATTTAGTCATCTGGTCCAGCTCCCCATTTAGACGGTTGACTTCCTTTTTCATATCCATATGGTTTCTAAGAGCGTTGCCTTGTCTTCAGTCAGTGAGAGGATAAGAGCACTCTGCTTGTCGAGAACATGGGACTCTTCAACCCATTTGGTGTGTAAAATATTGTATGCATCATTCATGGCATCATCAGATAGTTCCTCATCTAAAACAAATTTCTGAGATGATTCACCATATTAATTAATAGATTCACGAGTATGAACGGAAGCTGTGAAGGCCACAAAGTTACTTATCTGGTCGGAGTCGCTATCTTCTTCTTCTTCATCAGACAGAGTGGCATTGTATCTCTTTTTCTGCTTTTTGAGGAAGTTGGGACACTCCTTCTGAATATGTCTGAAGCCTTCACATTCATGGCACTGAATGCCTTTGCCTTTTCCAGAGCATTCACCACTTCTACCGTTCCTGTGAGGGTTAGCATTCTTCTAGAATCTTTGTTGAAAATTGTCCTTGACATCTTGGGAGACATTCTTCCCATTCATCTGATTGAGTCTCTTCATAACCCTGCTATAATTTTTTGCCAGCATAGCTATAGTATCGTCAATTTCATTGTCAGAATCCGAGTATATCTGCTCCTTTTGTTCATGAATAGAGCTTTTGAGGGCCATTCCTTTGTGTTTCTTCTCCATCTTGGGCAGTGAAAGCTCAAATGTCATGAGGGATCCCATGAGTTCTTCAAACTTCAGAGTTTTAAGGTCATGGACTTCTTCAATTGCCGTGATCTTCATTTTGAATCTTGGACTTAAAGCCCTCAGAGTTTTCCGAACAAGATCTTCATCGGTCATGGGCTTCCCGAGAGAGTAGGATTCGTTAGCAAGGTCTCGAATGCGAACATTGAATTCAGCGACTGATTCATCTTCAAGCATAGTGAGAGCTTCAAAGTTTGTTGTAAGATACTGCAGCTTCTGCTCACGGACTTTAGTGGTTCCCTCATAGGCAACAACAAGAATTTTCCAGGATTCTTTGGCACTTGTGCAGGTGTTTATAAGCCTGAAAACATTTTTATCAACCCCGTTAAAAATGGCATTGAGTGCACGAGAGTTACCCAGAGCTGCCTCATCTTCAGTAGGGCTCCAATCTTTCTCGGGTTTTGACCCTGTAGAAGCTCATTTGTCATCAACAGTAACTGGGGCTTCCCACCCATGTATCACAGCCTTCCAAGTTCTGCTGTCAATGGATTTCATGAAGGCGCTCGTGCGGGCTTTCCAGTAACCATAGTTGGTTCCATCAAGTACTGGAGGGCGATTGACCGAACCTCCCTCTCTGGAACTATCCATATCTGGTAATCAAAAAAGAAATACCCAGGAAACCACCAAAAGATCTAGGTGCCTGCTCTGATACCAATTGAAATTCTCATTAGTCACAAAGACAAGATGTCGCACACAAAGTGTTGACAGTGTGTCCGAAAACTTGCTTGAACACAGATAATGGATAAACAACAAACAGTGCGATAAATAGAATACACACGATATGGTTACCCCAGTTCGGTGCAATACACATACGTCTGGGGGCACTCTGCCAGTGGAAAGGATTTCACTATCTTGTAGTCAATAGTACACGCAAGGTTTAAAATGATTACAATCACCAAATCAATAAAACCTAGAGACTATTACCACCAGTAAATACCTAACCAGGGACTCCCCCTGGATTTGAGCTCTGCCTCAATTCCACCCTTCGAGCAACCGCCTATGCTCGGATGACTTTCAGTCTTCAAACGATCGTGAGCCTTCAATCACGTGATCACATAACCCAACTCTCACAGACACTCAATCTTTCTGGAATAGTGTTTGAGAGAATACACCGCGATTAACAAAACACAAAGCCTCCCAATCCACCGGTCTTGCACGTCTAGGAGCTCTAAGTATTTTATCAAAAGCGTCGAGGCTGCTAAGGGGGAAGCGCATGGCTTTTATAGCAGCTGTACAGGTTTGGAAGTGTATCTAGGGTTTCCTTACCCAGCCTCACACGAATATCTCGCAATAAAGTCACCAGCGAGGCAATCTGTCAATACTGGAAACTTGCCCGAAATACTGTCAGTACACAGAAGGAAGGATGTCTCACCAGAAGTAGGAGCATGAAGACCGACATCTTTCCAAACAACTTGCACTAAAAAATAAAGTCAACATATAACATAACAACATGATATATAGCCAATGTTTCGTAAATCTTAGATAAATAGTCATAAAGATGACGTGATATTCCTGGTTTGCCCTTTCATTGAATTAAAAGAGTGGGGTCTTTACGTCAATTTACACGTGTAAATACATGAACGTGGCTATTTACCTAAGATTTACGGAAGTTGGCTATATAATAATGTGAAGCTATAAATATGACTATATATCTAATGAACCCTAAAAACAAATAGATGAGAATGAGTGTTTTTAACTTTTATTTTGTCGTTATGATGGTAGCTTATATTTAGCTGCTATAATTATGGGTAATATTACTATAAAAAGTATTTTAGAAGTTACTGAAATTATATTTAATCAGAATGTTGTACACAACGTATAGAGATAATGTATGCAGTAATCTGTTCCGATGCAGTAGATGAAATATATAAAAATCAGTGTGTAAAATAAATGACACAAACAATTGTAATACGATTCGGTGCAACGTCACCTACTTCGGGGGACAATTTTCCAAGTGAAATTAAAAAATCTCCAAATGAAAAGTAGTCAATAGTACACAATTGTGTTATATGAAGTTATGAACGATCCTCGTCTCAAGGCTTATTTCCTATTACTACCCATGAATTTTAACTCAAGCTCACCCTGAATTTGAGATCCCCCCACTTCCACTCTCAAACACTCTCCCAAGTGTTTGGTTTTCTTCAATCTCAACACTCGTGCTCAATCACGAAATCACAAAATCCACACAACACTCTAATGCCCAATGAATCTGAAATAGCGTCTAGACCACACACACCACACAAATAATTTCTCAATCCGCCGATTGTGCTCGTCTAAGAATCATGATTGTGTGAATGTAAGCGCTAACTAAGGGCAAAAATTTTCCTTTTTATAGTAGTCAACACCTCTGGAAGTCGAAATAGAGTTTTCCATTCACGCGGAGAAAATATATGTAGAAGGTCTTCTGCGATTATTTTGGCGAAACAAGAAACCTGTCAGAAATACAATTCTGCAAATAGTGGTCAATATGCCTTAACATATTCTGGAGCATGTTACAAGACATCTTGCCGAACAAATTTGTACAAAAAAAATAAGCCCACACACGTAAGAACAGTTACAAGTCGCTTTTAATTAAGAGCGACATTTCATTTTTAGAAGCGGCCTATCACATTTAAGTTAATCTCCGAGGGATTAAAAAGACGGTCTTAAAAAAAAGGCAGTTTCTAAAAGACTTTTTTTCCCTAGTGGTGGGAATCAAAAAATTAGCAAAATAGTCAACTTAAACGTTTGAGTTTAGCAAAATAGCCAACGTTTCGTAAATCTTAGGTAAATAACCACTGCATTTTATTTATAAATGTATTTTTACAAAAATACCCATAAATAAGTTCAAAAAAAATTTGGGTATTTATGGGTATTTTTATAAATATACGTTTGTAAATAAGCGTAAATAAAATGCAGTGACGATTTACCTAAGATTTACGAAACGTTGATTATTTTACAAAAGCAAACGTTTAAATTGACTATATACCGAAAGGATTAATACGCGTTATAAGAAAAATTGGGGTTAAGTTTAATTAGTGTATATTTATGTGATAAAGAAGACAATCACAAACAATGAAATATGTTAAGATATACTTGGAGAGTAAGCTAGAGAAAGAGAATTTTGAGTTGAAGAAAGAAATTCATGTATATGTCAACTGTCAAGTGATTCTTAACATATGAAATTGCTAGCTAAGGATTGGATCGTAGAAGGAGAAGACCAGAGATTTGGCCTGAAAGGAAAAGTGTTTTGTCTTTAGCCCATACGTTTATATTTTTTCAATAGGATTTTGTTTACAAACATTTGGAATTATCTAAGGGTAGCGGCCACGTCATCCAAGTCTCAGCAGACAGATTCTTCTTCCACTTCGACGTCCTTATTATCATACACACAAAATTAACAAATAATTAAATTAAAGAGAAATAAATCAAACATAGTCCGAAAGATCAACACTCTAGACTTTGCATGTTACAATATTCTATTATTTTAATAGATGATAAACATTAACTAAATGTGGTTTTATTTCACAAATAGTTGTCTACAATTCATAAATATAATGTGTGTGTGGCAACGCCGATTAGGTTGGGTCTATGAAAGAAGTTGCATGCTTTAAGAAACTCATTTTCAAGCGTTGCAATTATGATAATGTTTATGAGCATCATGGTTCCAAGTTCCAACTTCCATGACTATCTCATGACTTTGTAAACTTTATCAAGCCCTTTTTTTTTTATGATATGATATCATTTTAGTTATATCATATAATGAAGATGTTATATCTGATTGAGAAGAGTACCTCGCTAAAATATATAAATCTTATGAGACGTCTTTATTTATCTTTCTTATTTGAGACAAATTAACTCTCCACATAGTAATCTATTAATTTTAATGAACAAAGGAAAGAAAGAGTAACTCGCAACATCGTCTAATAAAGAACCGTAATTCTCTATAATAAAGCCGTACAATACGTGTAAACATAGCGCGATCAAGCCAAACAACATGAAGCATCTTTATTTACTCATCTTTATACGTAGATGAAAAGCTTGCATACTTGCTTGCAAGGAAAATACATGGCACACGACACACAGACAACAGATGCAGTAAAGGTTTTAGTAATGGAGAGTTCTAGATGGTGGCGGCGACAGCTGGCTCTCCAAAAGGCCACTCGCCTCGGAAGTTGCCCGGAGGATCGTAGCTGCAGATAATGAAGGTTCCCCTGGAGTTGCACCGCACCTTAGCGCAGCCCAAGCGAGTGGAGTCGCGCCACACGACTTGCGTGTAGTGCAAGCAAGCCCATTGGTTTCTCCCGAGGCACGTGTTGGAATTGTAGTCGTAGATGGATTTCTCGGACACCCACATGGCCACCGCGGAAGTCCCCGAAAGGTCCCCGGTGCTCTTCGCGATGTTCTCCCCGAACGGCCCCTGGGAGTGGATCAGAGCGCAGTCGCGGCTGCGAATGTTGGCGTACTTTCTCGCGTAAGCCGCCACGTTCTCGTCCCACCTCATCGGGCCCACGCCGACCTCGGCCCGGGCCCTGTTGTGGGCCGCCAGGAAGTCCCCTGGGGAGTCCTGCGCTTCACTCGCCCCCATTAGGAAGCTCATCATCATCATCATCGCCATTGCAATCGGAAATCTACTCTTCCCGGTCATTTCTTCGAAAAGCTTTTTGTTCTTAATTTATTGAAACTGTGATGTTTGTTCTCGGCGGAGGTTTAATTTATAGTACTAGCCAGCGAGGGCTTTGTGGTTCGTTAAGATTGGCATTTCATCGTTTAATATATCCTAATATAACCCCGAGACGCCACCTTAATGACGTTTAATTAGAAGTTGGTGGTGATGTAATTTGGATATGTTGGCAGAATAGCAACTCGCATAAAACTAAAGCTTTTTAACTCTAATAGACTTCGGATACTTTAATTTTTATTTACTTAGTTGTTTGAATTGATCCTTAAAGTTGAACTATCATTTTAGTATTTTTTTTTATGTAAAAAAATAAAAAATAAAAAATAAAACGTGTTCTGCTATGTGCTATTATGTTGCCACTCTTTAATTCGGGCTACTTATTTCAGAAGACTTGAACGATGGCTGTTCGTACGCACTATAGATTTAAAATACATATGTACTTATTTTTATTTTATATTTTCTGTCTCAAATATGCTTGGTATTTAAAAAAGAATCAACTCCTGCCGGCTAGATTTAAAATGTATACAATACAAGGGTTTTTGTTTAATATTTTTTATTTTTATTTTCAAGTTAGAATATGTTTTTGATGTTGGAAGTAAACATGTGTATGGCTGATTTGTGGCAACCTTTTTAGTGGGCTCCACTCATCGGAATTTAATAATTCCAAGTGATACGGATTCCTCGTAACGAGGGCTATAAAATTGAATATTTGTTTGCCAAAATCGGACCTAAGGTGAATGAGAAAGTGACGAGGTCGACTGGACGAAGTGACGAAGTCATTCCAGCTCGACTGGGCGAGGTCGACTGGACGAAGTGACGAAGTCATTCCAGCTCGACTGGGAGAGGTCGACTGGGCGAAGTGACGAAGTCATTCCAGTTCGACTTGACGAGCTCGACTGGGCGAAGTGACAAAGTCATTCCGGCTCGACTGGACGAGCTCGACCGGACGAAGTAACGAAGTGTACGTTTGAGAATTAAAGCCAACGGTTTGTATGCTTCAATTCAATGGTTTTGAGCTTTAAGTGCGCATTATGGCTGTGTAAGAATGTCATTAAGGCTGAAAACGTTGGACTGTTCGCATGGTTTTGAATTCAAAACGGTGTGTTAATGGCTGGGTGTTATAGCCTGCGTTAATGCCTTTATGGCTGGACGTTTTTGAAGTTCAAACCATAGTCTTGGCCTATATAAAGAAGCTTCAGCCCTACATTCAGAAACAAGGAAAAAATCCATCTAATTCCCCACTGTTCCCAAGTATCTCTCCTTCCTAGAAATTTTCTTTTGTTTTGTCGTGGTGATAGTTTTCGCACAGGTTCCAGTTCGTCGCGAGTCAAGTCTTTTGGTGCTAAGCTTGCCTCTGAAGTCGTTGTATCCTGGGAGGCTATCGCTCGTTTAGTCCAGCATCCGTGGGAGAGCGATAAAAAGCTTCAAGGAAACCGTCCAACGGGCCTCGACTAGTTTTCCGTTTTGGTTTTTCCGGTTTATATGTAATTGGTTTTATGTGTTTTTCTTTCCATGCAATTTGTCTTATTTTACATCAATATTAATACAATATTGCTAACAATCTTGAAGCTTTTTACTTTTCTAAGACAGGTTGCAAGGAAGGAAAAATATTTTATTTTTCCATTATTTTGTTCCCGGATTTGTTTTGAAGATTACTAATTTCTGGATTTCTTTTGTAGAAATATGACTAACATGAAAAACTCGATGAACGTGAGTGTTGGAGGGAACGTCAATGACAATCCCTCTTTGGTGAACTCCCCGACGAACGTGATCAACGTTGGCCAAATCCCTGTGGCTTTGGGACAAGGCTCGATGGCGGCTACGGCCGGGAACGGACCTGCAGGTCTCGTTCAACCGATGGCGGGTTTGGGCCTAGATGCTCCAAACATGGGTGTGGCTCGAGGGCCTCCCACGGTGATGCCGACCGAGAGACCGGGGAAGTTTGACGGGCTCAACTTCAAACGATGGCAACAAAAGATGGTCTTTTTCTTGACGACCATAGGACTTGCTCGGTTTTTGACCGAAGATCCTCCGGCCACTCCTCGTGAGGGTGAAGCCGACCCACAAGTGCTTCGGGCCTATGTGGGGTGGAACGAATCCGACTACCTTTGTCGTAACCACGTGTTAAATTGTCTCGCCGACTCTTTATACAACGTGTATAGCTCTAAAGTCTCTTCTAAAGAGCTTTGGGATTCGTTGGATCGCAAGTACAAAACCGAGGATGCGGGCTCTAAGAAGTACATTGTGGGTCGCTTTCTCGAGTACAAAATGGTGGACACGAAGACCATGGTGAGTCAAGTGCAAGAGCTTCAACTCATTTTCCACGAGATTCAAGCCGAAGGAATGACCACTAGCGAGTCTTTCCAAGTTGCTTCCGTGATAGAGAAATTTCCACTGGGGTGGAAGGAGTTCAAGAACTACCTCAAGCACAAGCGAAAGGAGATGAGTCTTGAAGACTTGGTTGTTCGCCTCCGAATCGAGGAAGACAACCGTGGCTCCGATAAAAGACTGAGAACCGTCTCCGAGCGAGCCAATGTCATCGAACATGGCGAGAACTCGAAGGGGAAGAAGCACGCCCACAAGCTTGGAGTCAAGGGAGCGACGTTCAAGAAGAAGTACCAACAAAAGATTGTTGGTAAATGCTACAATTGCGACAAAGTTGGTCACCGAGCTGCCGATTGTAGAAAGCCAAAGAAGAAGAAGGAGGCCAATGTCGTGGAGGATGATAATGACCTCCTCGTCGTTGTGGTCTCCGAGGTCAACATGATTGACTCGAACCCGAAGGAGTGGTGGTTGGACACTGGAGCAACCCGCCACATCTGCGCTGACAAGAACTCCTTCTCCACCCTTGAGCTGCTAGGAGATGGAGAAAAGTTGTTCATGGGCAACTCTGCTACCTCTGAAGTCAAGAGGGAAGGTGAAGTCTTTTTGAAGATGACCTCTGGGAAGGAGATGAAGCTCACCAAAGTTCTCTACGTGCCTGATATACGGAAGAATCTTATCTCTGGGACTGTACTGGATAACCATGGATTTAGGATGGTTTTAGAGTCTCAAAAACTTGTATTGTCTAAAAATGGTATGTATGTGGACAAGGGCTATGTCAAGAATGGCATGGTCAAAATGAATGTAATGGCCATCAAGGAAAAAGAAATGAATAAAGCTTCTTCTTCCACTTATATGATTGAGTCGTCTAATTTATGGCATGGTAGACTAGGTCATGTAAATTATGACACACTGAGAAAATTGATTAATTTGGAATGTATTCCATAGTTTAATATTTACTCAAATCATAAATGTGAAATTTGTGTTGAAGCAAAACTAACGAGAACATCCTTTCATAGTGTTGAAAGAAGTAATGAATCTCTCGACTTAATCCATACTGATTTATGTGATTTAAAGTTCATGCCCACGAGAGGTGATAATAAATATTTTGTGAC
This sequence comes from Urtica dioica subsp. dioica, assembly GCF_054948205.1. Lineage (NCBI taxonomy): Eukaryota > Viridiplantae > Streptophyta > Magnoliopsida > Rosales > Urticaceae > Urtica > Urtica dioica. The sequence goes on from NC_142766.1 coordinate 7,291,680, forward strand.
TTTTATTGATGATTGTTACAGCAAAGATGGAGCAATTGAGAAATTTGTCATATACAAATTGGAAGTTGAGAATCAACTTAATAAAAAGATTAAGAAAGTGCGAAGTGATCGAGGAGGTGAATATGTTGAACCATTCGGTGCTTTTTGTGCACAACATGGAATTATTCACGAAGTCACTCCACCTTATTCTCCTCAATCAAACGGCGTGGCCGAACGTAAGAATCGCACTCTCAGGGAGATGATGAATGCGATGTTGGTGAGTTCTGGGTTACCCCAAGAAATGTGGGGGGAAGCGATCTTGTCTGCAAATTATCTTCTGAACAAGATACCCCGAAAGAAGGAGGATAAGTCTCCGTCTGAGCTATTTATAGGAAAAAGACCTTCCTATAAATACTTGCGAATGTGGGGGTGCTTGGCGAAAGTAATGGCTCCCGCTCCAAAGAAAATGAAGGTAGGACCAAAAACTGTAGATTGTATCTTCATTGGGTACTCACATCATAGTAATGCATATAGATTCCTTGTGTATGACTCGAAAAACCCCGATATACACAACGATTCGATTATGAAATCTAAAAATGCTTCGTTCTTTGAACATGTATTTCCTTATAAGTCTAAGGAAGCTGAACCGAGTTCATCAAACCAATTTCTTGAGGATATTGAGGAAATAACTCAAGATAATGATGAAGAGTCCGAAGAAGAGATAGAGTCCGAGGGACTTAGACGAAGCAAGCGAGCGAGGGTAGAAAAATCTTTTGGTTCTGATTTTTCCACCTATATGTTGGAGGCTCCACCTCTAAATTATAAAGAGGCAGTGAACTCTGTTGAGGGTCACTTATGGAAAGAAGCCATAAGAAGTGAAATAGACTTTATCATGCAAAACCACACTTGAGAGTTGGTTGATCTTCCTCCTGGAAGTCAAACACTTGGATCTAAGTGGATCTTTACGAGGAAGATGAAAGTCGATGGCTCAATTGATAAATATAAGGCACGACTGGTAATCAAAGGGTATAAACAACAAGAGGGTGTTGATTACTTTGATACTTATTCTCCTGTGACGAGAATAACTTCTATTAGATTGATAATTGCAGTTGCTGCATTATGCAATCTTGAAATTCATCAAATGGATGTAAAAACAGCCTTTCTTAATGGAGATCTCGAAGAAGAGATCTATATGAATCAACCTGAGGGTTGTATTGCACCTGGACAAGAAAAGAAAGTCTGTAAACTAGTCAAGTCGCTTTATGGCCTTAAACAAGCCCCAAAGCAATGGCATGAAAAATTTGACAACGTTATGATGTCAAATGGATTTAAGATCAACGAGTGTGACAAATGTGTGTACATTAAAACCACTGAACATGGATATGTGATTCTGTGTTTGTATGTAGATGACATGCTCATAGTGGGGAGTAATGATCGTATGGTCCAATCCACAAAAGATATATTGAACTCAAGGTTCGATATGATATGAAAGATCTGGGAATCACTGATGTAATTCTGGGGATCAAGATTACCCGAACACCCAATGGGATTGTACAGGATCAAACACACTATGTTGATAAAATTCTAGACAAGTTTGGAAATGACGATTCTGGAGTCTCGAGAACTCCCATAGACATTAGTCAACACTTGTCTAAGAAAAAAGTTGAAAGCATCTCTCAAATTGAATATGCTAGAGTGATAGGCAGTCTCGTGTACTTGATGAGTTGCACGAGACCGGATTTAGCCTACACCGTGAGTAGACTAGCTCGATATACGAGTAATCCAAGTGCTGAACACTGGAAAGCAATCGTAAGAGTAATGAGGTATCTACGATTTACTCGTGATTATGGTCTACACTACACTAGATATCCTGAAGTAATTGAAGGTTACACTGATGCAAGTTGGATATCTGATATTCAAGATTCGAAAGCCACGAGTGGATATGTATTCACTCTGGGAGGTGCGGCCATATCTTGGAAATCCTCCAAACAAACTGTGATAACGAGATCCACGATGGAATCTGAGTTTGTTGCATTGGATAAATGTGGAGAAGAAGCTGAATGGCTAAGGAACTTTGTGGAGGATATTCCTAATTGGACAAAACCTATGCCTGCAATATGTGTATATTGTGATAACCAATCTGCTATTGGTAGGGCACATAATGTGATGTATAATGGTAAGTCTAGACATATTCGTCGACGACATAATACCATTAGACAATTTCTCTCATCTGGAGTCATTAGTATTGACTATGTTAGGTCTAAAGAAAATATTGCGGATCCGTTAACCAAAGGGTTAAATAGGGACCAAGTAGAGAAGACATCCAAAGGAATGGGGCTAAAGCCCATGGCAAATAAAGCCAAGGCAAAGGAAACCCAACCATGATGACTGGAGATCCCAAGATCTTGGTTCAAAGGGACAACCTAATTTTCAAAGGCTATGTGAGGTCACTATGGGGGAAAACCCCAAGTCTTATTCCTATATTAAAACAGTGACTCCCGTATGAGGTTAAGCTCAGAGCTTTTAATGATTCTGTGAAATCGGATTGTTAAGATTCCGAATGAGTAATGCGGGATTACTCCTGATAAAAGAATCACCTATGTGAGAGAGAAGTGGGGCCGCTTCGAAAGAGAATTAATTGGGCTTAATTCTTTAGAAACTCTTGCAGAACCAGGTGGATGTTCAGGGCCAAAATGAACATAACCATGAGAACTGAACCTGTGTCAGGGAGATATCAGTGGGGGATATGTTTATCGTTTATAAAAAACGACTAACAGTTCAAGGACAACGTGTCTACTGAGTAGTCAGTAAAGATGGCATATCTTTCCGAGGGAAGGTTCAAAGGCTCTGCCTACCTATCCTATACTGGTATTGACCGTAGAATCTATCACCACATCGAGTCGTGTCTTTATTATTGTCGTCTCAATTTCATTCATGTGGGGGATTGTTGGAATTAAACATGTGTATGGCTAATTTGTGGCAACATTTTTAGTGGGCTCCACTCATCGGAATTTAATAATTCCAAGTGATACGGATTCCTCGTAACGAGGGCTATAAAATTGAATATTTGTTTGCCAAAAATCGGACCTAAGGTGAATGAGAAAGTGAGAAGGTCGACTGGACGAAGTGACGAAGTCATTCCAGCTCGACTGAGCGAGGTCGACTGGGCTCGGCTGGCCAAAGTGACGAAGTCATTCCAGCTCGACTGGACGAGCTCGACCGGACGAAGTGACGAAGTGTACGTTTGAGAATTAAAGCCAACGGTTTGTATGCTTCAATTCAATGGTTTTGAGCTTTAGGTGCGCATTATGGCTGTGTAAGAATGCCATTAAGGCTGAAAACGTTGGACTATTCGCATGGTTTTGAATTCAAAACGGTGTGTTAAATGGTTGGGTGTTATAGCCTTCGTTAATGCCTTTATGGCTGGACGTTTTTGAAGTTCAAACCATAGCCTTGGCCTATATAAAGAAGCTTCAGCCCTCATTCAGAAACAAGGAAAAAATCCATCTGATTCCCCACTGTTCCCAAGTATCTCTCCTTCCCAGAAATTTTCTTTTGTTTTGTCGTGGTGATAGTTTTCGCACAGGTTCCAGTTCGCCGCGAGTCAAGTCTTTTGGTGCTAAGCTTGCCTCTGAAGTCGTTGTATCCTGGGAGGCTATCGCTCGTTTAGTCCAGCATCCGTGGGAGAGCGATAAAAAGCTTCAAGGAAACCGTCCAACGGGCCTCGACTAGTTTTCCGTTTTGCTTTTTCCGGTTTATATGTAATTGGTTTTATGTGTTTTTCTTTCCATGCAATTTGTCTTATTTTACATCAATATTAATACAATATTGCTAACAATGGAATCAATTTTACCTTCAGCAGATATAAATATTCGTAAGTAACAAGAGCACAAGAACACAATTGACACAACACAAGGACATCAATTCCACAATTGTCGAAACGTCGTCGTTTCTATGCGTGTTGTTCATTATCGTTTCATCGGAGTATGTCGTTCAGAGACCGAGCATGTTCCTTTTTTCTTTTCTTTTTCTTTTTTTTTTTTTTGCAGTGTGTTCCTTCTTATTTGCGGCTAGTTAAAAAAAAAGACAAATATAAAAAGAAACCTACACGCTGAAAGAGAGAGGGAGGCTCAAGTGGAAAAAGCCAAATATATTTATATAGCTAACTGAAAAAGTGTATTAACTGTTTTCTTGATGTCTCTTAGTGATGTTAAGAGTTAAGACAAATTACACAACACTTAGACAAGTTACCTGATTATTATAATGAGAATAAAAAGTGTAAATCAAAAGACAACGAATTGGTAACCCAGTTCGGCCAATCGTGCTTATTTTTTGGGGTATGATACTCCCGATCGAAAGAGAACTTCACTAACCAGTAGAATAAGTACAATGGCGGACAATTAGAATGATCACCTTTCAGATTTCCTATAATTCAAACAACCTAATGAATTATAATCCAGGCTCCATCCGTGTTTGAGTTCTCCTAACTTTCCACTCACCAAGTGATTGATCAGTGCTTATAATAGTGCATAATTTACAACATCACAAATACAAGATTCTAACTCTATATATTACACAAACAACGACAATCAATAATGAAAACAGACACAAAGAACAACATATTTTGGGCTCGGCGACTCTCACAAAAACACTAAGTGTGTTACCCTACTCAAGAGGGTAAATATTTCTTTTATATGACACAAACCCAGTTGAGAATGTCTCGATTAGGTTAATCAGTGCAATCACTGACACTCTCATTGGTCGACCAGAAAAACTAAAATAATTTAAATAAAAAGAACTTTGCAAACAAGCCACGTCACCTATCCTGACACGAGACTTTGCCGCCACATGTCACAGTATAGATGTCCCACAATGTAGAGAACATCAATTTTTCCAAAATAACAAAAACAATCAATCCATAGTAACAACAAACTCCCCCTTTGACTTTGGTAAGCAAAACACTCAACAAGCAACAAGACCAAAAACTTCATCAAATACTCACTCATAATCTAAGACAGCAGCAAGTGAGATAGATAGAGGGAGCAGTGCAACAAGTCACACTAAGTGAAAGACACAGAGACTGGGATATTAGCATATTTTCAACACACAGTAAGATTTATACGGAGACTAAGGATTAGATGAATGTTGATGAATCTATAATAGAAATAAAGCTTTCGATTCACATCAATAAAAATTTCATAAGTTAATTTTATTAATAACTTCGATGTCTCAAAGATTACAAATAAATCTTCTTGTGGGCAATAATCCCTAACAGAAAGTATCTACTCAAAAGGGATGAGTAGAAGACATCTAAGTGAAATTTCACGAATAGGACAACAAAGTCTATTCATAAGTCTCTATTTGGCATGTCAAGAAAAAAAAGAGAGGAAATTACATAAATAGGAAGTCTCTCTAAAAAAGAATGAGTAGAAAACGCCTAAGTTATGTCGGTGATTTTCGAAAACTATTGAATTCCTCGTGACTTACAAGGAATTCTACATCATAGCTCAAATAAAGCACATCAAGACCCACACAAAACGGCCCAAAAGTTCAAGTTCAAGCTCAAGCTTACGCACGAAGCAGAGCTAACGCGCGCACCCCGTGATAAGCACACGGCGCGCAAGGGGCGGGCGCAACGCGCCTATCCCTCATATGCCGGTCCACTATGCTCCACAAGAGGAGCACAACGCGCCTAAAAAAATAGGCGCACACGGCACACACAGAACGTGGCGTGCCATGCCATTTACTAGACGTTGTGCGCAAGTACGCGGCCGCGTGTGCGCGCACTCTATGCGCGCCTCGCACTCCACGCTTGCCAAATTCCACCGCCCAACATAGAGAATACACTCACATTGAACTACGTCATGACTTGATCCCAAAACTCGAGTACGTAGGCAGCTCACAAAAAGCGCATTCATCTCATTATCTTTTCGGAGAACGCCTCCGGGCTAGAAGAACGATATCTCGAGACTTTTGAGCCCACACTTGGTTCGGATGCGACCACTTGGTCCGACCTTGAGTCGAACCGCCTGAAGCTTTAAATCATTTTTCATTTTCGTGCGACAACAATTCACGAATAACAACAAAGTTTATTTCGCAGTCTTTATTTGGCGTATCACAGATAAGTTAAAGAGACTTAAGAGATATTTCATGAATAGAAAGTCTCTACTCAAAAGAAATATATAAGCAGAAGACGCTTAAGTGAAATTTCACGTATATGACAACAAGTTCTATTCGGAAGTCTCTATTAGGTATATCACTGATAAAAGAGAATTAGAAGAAATTTCATGAATATAAAGTCTTTACTTAGGAATGAGTAGAAGACGCCTAAGTGAAATTTTCAAAAATAAGACAAGAAAGCCTATTCGGAAGTCTCTATTTGTAAAGGAAATTTAATGAATAGAAAGTCTCTACTCAAAAGAAATGCATAGAAGACGCCTAAGTGAAATTTCACGAATAAGGCAACAAAGTCTGCTCGGCAGCCTTCATTCAGCGTATCACAGATAAAAAAGACTTAGAAGAAATTTCATGAATAGAAAGTCTCTACTAAAAAGGAATGAATAGATGATGCCTAAGTGAAATTTTACGAATATAGGACGATAAAGTGTATTCAAGATCTCTTTCACGAGTAAAAATGACTTAGATTAAAAAAAATAAACGAATAAAATCGAAAAGATTACATCTCGACTCAAGTTAGGACACAATTAAAAGATATTAGTAAAGATAATCAATGTATGAAAGACTAAAATACCGGCATACTATCCAAATGACATTGAAGAAATACACATGAAATAAGTTTTTCACAATTTTTAAAAAACACTAAGAAATTGGAAGACAAAGTTATGAGGAGAAAATGTGATTTGAGGTTACTCCGAATGAAAAAATATTAGCATCATAAGTTAATTAAGATCCGATGACCAATTTACATAATCCAGAATATTCGAAAAGTTAGAGGTTATATAAAGACTGGTCAAAATTGAATGTTTACAACAATCACATAAATCTCAGACACCCGCCAATTGACCACATGGATCATTGTTATTCGTTGAAATTTTTCGTAGTTTTTCTGATTCTGTGGATATTGATTGAGTGAGAGAGAGCTAGTAGAAATGGGAAGAAGGAAAAAAAAGTCATAATTAAAATTTAAATCAGGTCAAAAATCCATTGCTAAATGTTTTGTGGGTGGAAAGTCCGATATTTCCTTACTTGAGGTTTACATTATGAAATATCTGTTTCGCATTTTAATCCTCTAGAGAGACTTAGGGCCTGTTTGTTTTTTAACTTGAAAACTGTTTTTGACTTTTCTAACCTGAACAGTTTTATGAAAAAACTGAATTCACTGTTTGTTTGATGATTCTCATAATACATCTCAAAAAGTTTTCAAACTATTTTATGTTTTAATGAAGAAAATCATAAAACAGTTTTTAGGTGTTTTCCAATATTTTCACTCAATTTTGTAACCTTTTTTTTTCTATCTCCTCTTGACATCTCATTCTCTCCTATCAACATCATTTCATTTTCCTCACTTTTGATTGTCAAATTTGTTTTTGTTTTTTTGAAAACTTAAGTTTTACAATTATGGCAAAGATTAAACAATCGAAACTCCATTTTACAAACTGTTAATTAGTCGTGATCCTCTCGTCGAGCACATAAGTTTTTACTATTTTTAGTCAACATTATGTTGGAATTGATCTAGGGTTTAAGAAAAAGTTTAACGCTTCGCAAAGCGGCGGAATTTTAAAAAATTTCTTTTCAAGTAAAAACGGTTTTTTACTAACCTAGACAAAGAGCAAGTACATATAAATAAAAACTATAATGAGCATAGAAGTTTACTAACCTTTCTTGAAGCTTGAACTTTAAGAAGCTTTTGGAAAGTTGCAACGCTCGTCTCCTCGCAGCACGTCTCTCTTTCTTTCCTCGGCACCTCGAGCAACCACGATAGTTTCTATCACTAAATCACTCGAAATAAAAGGAATCAGTGAGTGGGCACTTTTAAACACTACGACTTAAGAACGAGTCTTGAAGTCGCAGAGCTAAACTCTAGGTCAAATGAGGACCTAGGTGCCAAAACAATAAAACGAAATTGACTAGAGAGAGAGAGGAGAGGGGCGGCCAAAGTTCTAGAGAGAGAAACTCTCAAATCTCTAAAACTTGGAATGAATGAAAAGTGTGGAATGAGGCTCCTATTTATAGGAGAGGTCTCACCTTCAATAAGGTAGTTTCCTCTTCTATAGAATATCACATATTCATGAGCCAATTTCCCTTTTCCTTCAAAGAGTCACACGGCCAAGACTTGTCAAGCAAGTCCTTGGATTTGTTTCCTCTTTTATTTGCTTCTCTCTTGACTCTTTTGGGCGCCCACCTTGGTTTCCCCTTAGGGGAAATTTGTTTCCTCTTTTTCTTTTGGCAAGTATCTTCATACATTCATTCACAAAATATTCTCTCTTTATTTGGGTATGTTGGGCGCCTATACCATCTAGAAAAGGCTTCTAGAAGCTTTTCAATTTGTTCATGACAACATGAAAAAGGCCCATTAAGAATTTTCAATAAAATTCTTATGAAATGAAATTAATCCACAGGCCCAATTAATCATATTATGGCCGAGTGTTACTTGTCATCAAATGACCATGTCAAAAAATTTATTGACATTCATTTCATCTTATGTCTCAAAAGAAAAAAATATCATTTTGACAATTTTCGTTCTTGTTTTGACTTAGCTTCCAGTTTAACTATTCCTATTCGATGTGATTCGTGACAGTGACCTCATGGATCCAAATGAACAAAGCTTGAGCTAAAATACTTGGACTCAAAAGTTCACAAACCTTTTCCAAGTTTAGCTTAATGTCAACTGACTCCACTAAAGAGTTGACACTGAAAATCTCTCGGTTCAAATGAATTTATTTTCTACTCAAGAATTCAACCTAATTGTAATGAGCGGATCCACAGAATATTATCAGTGTTTACCCTTCATGAATATCATCAGCTAGTCGGAATTTACAAAATTACCATTTTACCCTTCTAGCTGTTATTTCCTCAACTCCTTTGTCGCTTGTGAATAAGTTAGAAACAATGTATTGACGAGGAGCTAACAAGTCACATTGTTTCATCCAAAAGAGTCAAGACTCAATTTGGACACTGACCAGTTTATTTATTCACACTCCAAGGAACAAAGCATGAGGTGATATACATTGCATTTCAGCAATCTTGTACATGAATAGGCCCTATTCGGAATCACATAGTGTACAAAGTTACTCATGACATTCTCACAACTTAGTACTTCACCAATAGGCCCTGTTCGGAATCACATAGTGAGTCCGAACTCTGACTTTCTCAAATGAGAATACTAAGGTGTGAAATGACATGTCTCATTTCAGGATTAAGGTAAGCACGATGCAATTCATACGTAGTGACTTCGAGACATAAGAGGTTAAATGGTTTGTTCTTTTCTTGTCTCTAGAAGTGCACTGGTCAATTCAGTACCTTCGGAAGATACCTAGAAGAACTATAGAGTCTCCAACTCTCAATGCCTCATAACCAGACATCATAGATTCTTCTAACAATCATACTGAGGTCAATAGTCCTTTGACCCTTAGATTGCGAATATATCGTTTTAAGCAAACTACGAAGAGTTTGTTCATGCAAATCTACATTTGTCTCTTCGTAAGTTGTTTAGTTTGTTTATGGACTAAAGACTAAGGTTTTATCATAAAGCTTCAAACAAGGAAGATTGAATGAACGTTTCAACTTTTTATTAATGAATAAGCAATTACAAGCAAGAGTCTTCATAAGACTTTATTACATTAAATTTATAATGTAAAGATTACAACTCTTCTTGTGGGCACCATTGACAACACATTAGGTATCATAATTTGATATTTGTTGTATTGACTACAAAGATAAACGGTGTTTTCCAATGAACTTGTGAACAATCATTATAACTAAAGGTACGACCATTATATTCACATCAAAGACTTTCAATTAGTATATATCTCGACGCCTAATTCTTATGTGAATTATTACACTATAATTACAATAAACTGAATAAAAAAAAACTTATTTGAAAACAACCGCAAAAAAAAAATAAATAAATAAATAAATTAGATTAGACTATATATAAAAACAAAAACAGTTTGAGTAACATGCCTTAAGGTCTCTTCTTTAATCTCCGTCATTCTAAATAAACACCTTGGAAAGAGAGGTATCATATGATTACGAGCATAGAACAGGATTTATTTTACAAATTACTTTCAAGCTCTTCGCTAGGGCTTTCGATTTCCGCAGTTACAGAGAGTTAGAGAGAAATGTTGAAGATCCATAAAATCGCTCCGAAAATGTACGGCGGTTTCTTCAGAGGAGAGCCTGGGATCCGCTACGGGGTCGGAGGTATGTCTTCGTGTAGTAACTTGAAAGAGAAAACCCAAAGTGATCGTGATCTTCAACGCGCTTTGGATTCCTTTGATAAAGTTCTCCGAATCCGTAATGTACCACCCGTCTTGCGTTTTAATAAATTGTTGAGCAAAATTGCAAAGCTGAAACAATACTCTGTAGTGATTTCCTTATATCGGAGAATGAGTTTGCGTCGAATCAAACCTGACGGGTTTACCCTCAGCATCGTGATGAACTGTTTCTGTCAACTGAAACACATGCGCTTTGGCTTGTCTGTTTTCGGGAGATACGTCAAGCTCGGCGTAAAACCTGACTTGGTGACCATGACCACTCTCGTAAACGGGTTTCTAATCGAGAATAAGGTTGCGGAGGCGAAAGAGTGCTTCGATAAATTGATCGCCGGTGGCTGTGACCCCGAAATCATTACCTTCAACAGACTGTTGAGTGGATTGTGTAAGATGGGCACCAGTGGTGAAGCTGTTCAGTCGATGAGAAACATAGAAAACTGTAGAAACTTCAAGCTGGATATAGTTTCGTACAACACGGTCATAGATGGTCTATGCAGAGATGGGTTGATTCCCGTTGCTCTGAATGTCTTCTCGGAAATGACGAGCAAAGGGATTGATACAGATTTTGTCACTTATAACACCCTGATCCATGGATTGTGCAGATTAGGTGATCTCAGTGAAGCCACGAGGCTGTTCGATGAAATGCTGAGTCGAAAGATCGCTCCCGATGTGCAAACTTACAGTATCTTGATCAACGGACATTGTAAAAAGGGCTCGGTTGTAGATGCACAGAAAATATATGAAGCCATGGTTCAACAAGGAATCCAGCCGAATGAGGTAACATATAATTCGTTGATCGATGGATACTGTAAAATCAAAGATTTGGAAGGTGCCAGGGATATCTTTAAGAGATTCGCATCGAATGGCTTGTGCCCTAATGTGAGGACATACACGATAATGATTGGCGGACTGCTTAGAGGAGGACTAGTTGATGATGCAGTGAAATTGTTCGATGAAATGGAAGAGAAAGGATGCCCTCGAAATTGTATTACTTACAATGTCATGATTCGAGGGTATGTCCTTAATCGCAAATTTTCACAAGCTGCTCAACTTACCAGAGAAATGGTCGGAAAGGGTTTCTCAGCAGATGTTTCAACTCGTAGGATTTTAGGAGATTTAATTTCTGATGGGAGGTTAACTTCTTCTCTCAGCCATCTAATTTCAAAGGATATATGATGTATGAGTATAATCGATCACGTTATGATTGGAAGGGTATTTTCATCGTTTAAAATGTAGCGCGATCTGTTGAGCTTTTGATATCTCATCCACTAATTGTTATGAGATTGAAGCTCTAAGTCGGATTAAAATTATGTGTTGCTGTATTGCTCTGAGAGGTGTTTATGATTAGAGTTTATTGTTACCTCTGGAGAACTAGGTCCACAAGATTCAACAATCTTTATATTCCACAATCTCTGTTTTTCAAAGTCATCTTGTCGATGATTCACAGAGCCGTAATTATGTGTGTGGTTACGCGAGGAATTACATTTCGTGATTTGATGGATACATTCATGCTAAGAAGAGCCAAAAGGAAATGCAGTACTTGTTCGAGAGCCCTAAGTAAGTAAACAAATAAAATAGATTCTAGTACCTTATAAATTAGAATTATGATCTCTAACACTGAGTTACTCATCTAATTACCTTTTTAACTTTTAAATCAAAAGCTTATATGTGAATCCAGCCACTTAACAAAAATGGTGACAATTGTCTACACATCTTCTTCGGATCATCCTACACTTAAAAAAATTGTCTACTGTTTGCGCTTTATTTAAAATTTCACTATTAAGGAAAATAATCTAAAAAAAATGTCAATCATTGAAAAAAAATAAAAAATAAAAATAAGAAAAAGCACTTTGTTTGGAAGGATTTAAATCAGCCACTATTTGTATTTGCATGGGCCCAGTGATCAAACTTACTTCTACGGGCCTAGTGATCGAACTTATTTGTTGTGGAATTTGCTACTGAAGTCACAACAACAGCACATTATTTTATTTGTATCACAAATGAGTCTAAATTGCATTCGTGTCTTTATTTTGCATATTTATCACCTATACAATGTCTTAATTACCCTTGTCACTGAAACACACAGTTAAATCTCTCCCTCTCATCGTCGCGAGATCTTCACACAAACACACAGATAACTTTTCTCTATAAGAATTTTCACAAACATTTGGTGCGCAATGGTGGATCGGAGAAGATGAGCCGATCATGCCTGGGAGCGGTGGTGATGGCGGCTCTGGCGGCGTCGATGGTGGTCCTTCCGTTGGTGTTGCCGCCGCTTTCTCGCCGCCATTGATGCTTCTCTTCTTCCCCGTCGGAAAACAATCACTCCTTCGTCCTCTTCTTCCCCGATTCCTTCTCGATCTGGCTCCCGAGCCTCGCCGTCGACCACAGCCCCGACGGCCTCGCGTTCTCCATCGCCGGTGGTCTCCGTCGGAACCAGCCTCTTCCTCGCCGACGACGACGATCGGAGAATCTTCTTCTGCAAACTCCCGATTCATTCTCGATCTGCCTCCCGAGCCTCGCCGTCGACCACAGCCCCGACGGCCTCGCGTTCTCGTCGCTGTCGCCGGTGGTCTCCGCCGGAACCAGCCTCTTCCTTGCCGACGACGCCGATCGGAGAATCCTCTTCTCCAAACTTATGATTCTTTCTCGATCTGCCTCTCGAGCCTCACCGTCGACCACAGCCCCGACGGCCTCGCGTTCTCTTCGCCGTTGCCGGTGGTCTCCGGCGGAACCAGCCTCTTCCTCGCCGACGACGAACTCACAATTGCCGCCTTCGCCGGAGTTTGGGATCGCGGAGATTCTCCGGATCCGGTGGTGGTGCTCGCCGGAGCAGGCGATTTGGCTAACAGAGAAGCCATGGACGAATCGGCGGAGTGGAGACTCAGGTTCGACGAGGAAGCCAAGAAAGCTCTTCGGTGCTTTATTGGCACTCATATCTATTTCTTTAAAATATATATATTTTGTGTTGTTAGTCCATTTCAAACTGTTTGAAATTTGTTCATTGAGTCTACATTATAGTGTTTAAATAAATCTATATTAGTCCCTTATGAATTTTTATGTAATTTGACACGCGAGTCTACTTTGGTTATGAAAATATTCCATTGAGTCTACTTTGTTCAGATACTTGATTGGCATTCATATCTATTACTTTAAAATATATATATTTTGTGTTGTTAGTCCATTTCAAACTGTTTGAAATTTGTTTCTTGAGTCTACTTTTTGGTGTTTAAATAAATCTACATTCGTCCCTTATGAATTTTTATGTAGTTTGATACGTGAGTCTACTTTTATTATGAAAATATTACATTGAGTCTACTTTCTTCATATTCTTGATTGGCATTCATATCTATTAGTTTAAAACATATATATTTTGTGTTGTTAATCCACTTCAAACTGTTTGAAATTTGTTCATTGAGTCTACTTTTTGATGTTTAAATAAATCTATATTAGTCCCTTATGAATTTTTATGTAATTTGATACGTGAGTGTACTTTGGTTAAGAAAATATTCCATTGAGTCTACCTTATTCAGATGCTCGATTGACATTCATATCTATGAGTCTACTTTGGTTATGAAAAAATACCGTTGTGTCTACATTGATCATATGTCCAAAATCTAGCCAGAACTCCTAGCATCATACTTTTCATGCAAAATATATATTCAACATTCAGCTATAGTCCACCAAATTGTTCAAACCGAAAATCGTCTTTCTCTCTGTCTCCTTCTTTCATCTTTATTGCTGCCATTCTCTTCATTTCTTCATTCTTCTCTTTCGTCACGGAGATTGTGATATGTATTATTTTTTTTTTTATAAGATAATTCGAGTATAGTTTTCCAAATTTTTTCTATTCTGGGTTTCCTTAAAGATTTTGTGACTTCGTCGAAGTTGTCATAAAATCTTTAAATGAAACTCTAGATTTGTTGAAGATTTTGTGTCAAGTTATGTGTTCATACTTGTTAAAAAAAAACTGTATTTTGTAATATGTTTGTCACAAAATAAAATATATTGCCCAAAAAATTATTATTATCATTGCAATTATCTTTTATTACTTAATGATGAAATGTGTACACAGTTTTATTACTTTAATTTGAAAGCTTTGTTTTGTTTTATATTAACATTCAACAAATTACATTTTTATTTCACTTTGATAATGCATACTCGTATATATATGTCCAAGTTCTTCGCCCGATATTTCATACTCATATGACATGTGGACACTAGAAGTGTAAACAACACAATGTAGGATTATTTTATTTTTTAAATATAGATAATATATACACGATTTTGAAAGTTTAAATAACCATTACAAACGCATAGATGGTAGTCGCAATGATAAATTAATCAAAAGAGAACTGATCGATATTTTGGAATATATCAAGGAGCATGAGTGTTCTCATTATTTCTCCTTTTTAATATAAAACATAAGCCACGACGACGAAAATAGCATCCGGTGACTATTTTCTGTAAAAAAAAAAAAAAAAAAAAAAAATTAATATCAGTCGCTAAATTTTTCAACTTTTATAAACAACCGTTTTAATTTGTGAAGTGTCAATTTTACCGTTAATAACTCTTAATCAAATTTTCAATAATCATTAACTAGATTTCAATAACTGTCAACTAAATTTCAGTATACCAATATTTTGAACAAGATTTTAATAATCGTTAACCAGATTTCAATAATTATTAGGGTTATATAGGTGTATAGCCATTTTTATTATACGGGATTTAAATTTAGCCAGCCTTTTGCTAATTTTTAGGAAATAACCACACCCACCAATTTACAAAAGGTAAAAAGACCAAACCGGCCTCAGTGTCAAATTCTCGCTCATTATTTTCAGCCCATTAATTAAAATGAAAATCAAATATTAGGTCATAATTTCTTGCACAAATCAAGGGACCATCATTAACAAACGTAATTAAGCATCACGCACTACAAATTCCATTCAAAACACACGCACCACAAATTCATCGAGATGCTCCCTCACCGACAGGAGCACCACGAATCTTTTCTTCTTCTGTCATCTTCTTTCTTCTCCGGGGAGGCAACGAGAAGAAAGAAGACGACAGAAGAAGAAAATATTCGTTTAAAAGAGGAGAAATTGGGCGGTGCAGAGTGAGGCTCGTTGACTTTGTCCACGCCGTGATGTCGGCCATGGTGTTCTCCGTCGTGGCCATGTTCGATCAGAGCGATGTTCGACCAGAGATCTAAATAGCCATTAATTTTTTTTTTCTTTTTTCTTTTGCATAAAGGAAAATATGAGTATTGATGAAGAATTGAGAAATAAGAACTCAATATTTTATTTTTTATTAATGAAGAATTTGGATTACATAATTTCTTGTATTATGATTATCCTTCATTTTTTTTTCTCTCTTCTTCTTCTTCTTCTTTTTCATCTGAATTGCTGGTGGTTTTGAGTGTATGAGATTTGTTTCAGTGATTGTGAATTTGCTGAGATTTTGGTTCTGGTAAATACTTATCCAGTATTGTAAATACAACATTGATTTACAGTTAATACCAATTGTTTCATCGTAAATGCATTGTAAATACAAAGCATATTTACAGTTAATACCAATTGTTTCATCGAGGATGATTCGCTGTTTTGAATCAAATAATATTCAGTAAATAAAAGAATATATTTAGTGATTTTATTCCATAATTAATAGCCACGAAAATAGAAACAAACTTAGCTAAAGTCACCGCATATCTCACGTCCATAAAATCCTGAAATACACGTTAAAAACTCTTTCCAAATCGGAAAGATTCAAATTTAAAATAAAAAAAAATATCTTAAATTAGTCAGCTTAATTAATAAGGATAAACGTGTAAAAAAATTCAATTAATAAGCTGCCATGTAAGCAAGCTGGCTATTTACAGAAAATTAATGAAAGGTTGGCTAAACTCAAATTGCTAACCTTAATGATGGCTATGTAACCAATTTTTTGTAATTATTAACTAAATTTTAATAATCGTTAATCAAATTTCAATAAGTGTTGTCTAGATTTCAATAACTTTTGACCAAATTTCAAAAACATGAAAGATATTTTTGTTCGGAGAAAAAAAAAATGGTTACCGTCGAAATCGTTTGAATAGATATGTTAAAACCGTTACAGCCCGATTGTGTAATTTTTCCTAACATATAGCAGCCTCAGTTGCATCTTTAATTTCAACAAAGAAAAGAAACACGCGCACATGTTAAATCTACAGTACAGCCGTCGTAAAAGTCCTTTTGGTTTTTGTCTGATGATCACCATCGACATACACATATATTTATTTAGGATAAGGAGTAATGATGGAAAGATAAACATAAAATAAGAACTTTAATGACGGCTACACTGTAGATTTTCCTACTTGTCAATAATCACAATAAACTTAAATAAAACGTAATCATAGTTTCTTCCAATAAGTGTTGCAAATTACAGCACTACCAAAAGTATATTTTCACGTCATTATTGTGGCGGCTTTGGGATATATATATATATATAACGTGTTCTAAAGGCATATATATCCATCTCCACATCAAAGCATGACTAAAATGGGAGGGCTCAGAATTTCGGTTGCAGTGACGATGACAACCATTTTGGCGGTGGGTCTGGTCCTAATCGGGCGGTGTGACGCGCAGGACTCGGCGTGGGACTTCGTGACGGCACACAACAAGGCTCGGGCAGAGGTGGGAGTGGGGCCGATGTGGTGGGACGAGAGCGTGGCGGCTTATGCGAGGAACTACGCCAACACGCGCAGGGGCGACTGCGCTCTGATCCACTCCCAAGGGAAGTTTGGGGAGAACATCGCGATGAGCACCGGGGACTTTTCGGGGACTTCTGCGGTGGCCATGTGGGTGTCAGAGAAATCCATCTACGACTACAATTCCAACACGTGCCTCGGGGGAAACCAATGGGCTTGCTTGCACTACACGCAAGTCGTGTGGCGCGACTCCACTCGCTTGGGCTGCGCTAAGGTGCGGTGCAGCTCCGGCGGAACTTTCATAATCTGCAGCTACGATCCCCCGGGGAACTACGAAGGCAGGCGCCCTTTCAAGATGCTCGCCGGTGGCGTTTCCAGCGCTTAATATCTCTCTCTCTCTCTCATAGTTTTCAGCGCCCTTTCATAGTTTGTGCTTGTTTCGTGTGTCTTTGCGTGTTTAATAAGATCATGTGGAAGTTTGTTTGTTTGTTTTTAATACAGTATGTTTGGTACCGTAATGTTGCATATGGGATGGAAATCTACGAGAAAAATTGAAAAAGTGAAGCATAAAAAATCACTTGAGCACTTGACAGTGAATAACTATAGTAAATAATTACGGTAATTGGGTTTTGAACCCTCCTGATTGTATTCTGAAGGTAAAAAGCGCCGACTCTTACCGCACTCTAAAAGAGCTAATAAAAATCAATTATGTCCCTAAAAAAAAGTAAATAATAAAAATATTATATGATAAATAAATATAGTAAATAAAATGATAAATAAGTTTAGTGAGAATTTAGAAAAGAAAATGTGAGAATTTATAGAGAAACTTATATCTATATAAAAAAATAAACAAAATGAAAAATGATATGAAGTAGCCATTTCAAACTATGACTTTTGCAAAATAGCCATAGTTTCTTTAGCTATAGCAAAATAGCCAATTGAGAGTAATACGACTTTTAATCCTGCCTCAATTAATTTTAATCCAGCCTTCATAAAACTTACATTCTGTCTTTATAGTTCATTGGGATTAAATTTAATCCAGCCTAGATTAAGGGCCGGCTAAAGAACTAGCCAAAATGACACCCCTACTTTAAAGTTATAGCCAAACTATTAACATATTTAAGAAAATAGCCAATTTATCATGACAACATTCCAATATTCCAATTATACCCTTAGGTTAATATTATTAACTATAATAGTAAATAATATCATTCATAACAAAAAAATTAGTAAATCTAATTAACAATAACAAAAACTACATTAAATCTTATTTGTCGTAACAAGAATAATAGTAAATCTTATTTACTGTAACAAGAACAATAGTAAATCTTATTTACCGTTACAAGAAAACAATAAATTTTATTTACCGTAATAAGAAGAACAGTAAATCTTATTTACCATAACAAGAACAAAAGTAAATTTTATTTACCGCAACATTTTGTAGTTAATCTAACGGGAAAAATATCAGAGATGAGGACTAGTTAATCTAACAGTAAATACGATTTACTAATTATTTCCGTGAACAATCGAGGACTAACAATCTGACAGTAAATCATATTAACCATTGAGTAAATCATTCGTTTCTATGGTAAATATGACTAGTTAATCTAACAGTAAATACGATTTACTAATTATTTCCGTGAACAATCGAGGACTAACAATCCGACAGTAAATCATATTAACCATTGAGTAAATCATTCGTTTCTATGGTAAATATGACTAGTTAATCTAACAGTAAATACGATTTACTAATTATTTCCGTGAACAATCGAGGACTAACAATCCGACAGTAAATCATATTAACCATTGAGTAAATTATTCGTTTCTATGGTAAATATGACTAGTTAATCTAACAGTAAATACGATTTACTAATTATTTCCGTGAACAATCGAGGACTAAAAATCCGACAGTAAATCATATTAATCATTGAGTAAATCATTCGTTTCTATGGTAAATATAACAGTAAATCCGATTTACTGTTATATCGCTCTTCTCATAATTTTATCATGAAAATCGACGGTGCCGAAAAAAAGGTCAATGATAAATTATTTATATCAGAACACAAGACTTTTCAACGCAGGTACTCATAGTAGAACTTAAACAAGCATCTGGAACAGAAAAAAAAACATTTGAAGCTACATTCTTAGCAGACACTAATACTGATTCAACAGAGTGGAATTCTAAACATCAATCTGAGCCAATTCGATAGCAAATTTAAACATCAATACTAAATTTTCTATCTATATATAGAGAGATATGTATGTGCAAACAAGCCTTTTCTTTTACCCATAGCCAAGCTCGCCCATGACAGTCCTTCCAACATATTTGGCGCCATTCTCCAGCATCGCCGTCATAGCTATCGCCGTCTTTTCCGCCACCTGGTGACTCCGCCGCCAGTCCCGGCTCCCGAAACCGGTCAAGTAATCCTTCACCTTAAAGCTGTTAAACGTTTCAAAACCCTAAGCACCAAAAAAACAAATCAAAGAGAGAAGAGCTCGAGATCAGATTTCCAGAGAAGTAGAACCAGAGATGTTGGAGATGGCGAACGTAAGGCCGGCGAGGGAAAGCGCGGTGGCGGGAGGCGGCGGCTGAGGAAACGGAAGGAGCTCGAATCTCTCGACAAATGCTCCGAAATCCACTCTGTGGATCGGATTAATTACTCCGGCTCTTCTTCTCCGGCGATTTTCGGCGGCTGCGATGATGACGACGATCCCGGCGACGCCTACCCCGACGGCGATCCAGGTCTTAGGGTTGGAAGACGCGCTGGCCTTTGCGAGCTAGAGAGGACGCGATGCCCGGCGTGGGGATGGAGTTCGCTGAACAGCTCTGAGATGGATTCTTTCAGCTACGAACAGCTCTGAGACCGATGGCACGAGTCTCATCGGAGACCGAACACGATTCCGAAAGTGAAGCTATCAGAGATCGCGATGAGTATATGCGGTTCGTGTTCGTCGCGTTAGGACCACCATTATCGCCGCGGAGAAGATCGTCGCCGGGATCGAAAAGATCGCCATTTAATTTGGGTCAGAGCTCATAGTTGAAAAAGAAGATCGATTCAGAGAGAAAGATGATAGTTTGGATATTGAGGAAGGGTATTTTTGTTACTTTGTCTAATATGGGGCTATTTGCCTAATAAACTGATACTTGGGCTAATATTTTAGAACACCTCTCCTCAAGTGGCTATTTCTTTACAAATCTCCTAAATTAATCTTACTTGAGCTAGTTTGTTTATAGTTGACAAACTATGGCTATTTTGCAAAAGCTTAAGTTCTATTTGGCTATATAGCCGTTTAACCCTAAATAAAAATATTCGTAAAATAATAAATTTGATACGTAATATAAATATAATAAAAAAAAATAAAGAAATATATTTTGAGATATAAATGATAAAATTTATAATTATGAATAAATTTAACGTTTGAAAATATAGGAAATAAATGATGCGGATTTAGAGAGGAAATTCAGAACATTTAGTGAGAATGGTGTAAAAAATATAAAAGTTGAGTTGTTATTAGAATAAATGACATATTTTTCCCCTGAATTATAGTCTTTGTAACAATTTGCCCCTTATAATATAAAAACTCGATATTTACTCCTCAATATCATGTTTCGTATCATTATAGTCATTCTGTTAATTATAAAATCAATCTGTCAGTTAAATATGCGTCCTTTTATCACATGATATAGAAATTTATCAAAATGCCATTTATCGTTTAAAAGAAATGAAAAAATAAAAATAAAATAATCAAATAATATCTCATCTCCACTACCTCACACTCTCTCTCTCTCTCTCTCTCTCTCTCTCTCTCTCTCTCTCTCTCTCTCTCTCATCTGTGCGTAGAAGCAGACATGGTACAGCTGAAGCGAAGATGGGCGTACGAATCTCAACCACGAAGACGAACCAGAGCCCCTTTTGGAGAGACTGTTTTACCTCCAGACCAATTTTAATTTATAAACTTCGGAGCTAGTCTCTGGCTAAAAAAAAGCTCCAAACAAGCTTCAATGGCGAATCCCCTTCGCCAAAAAAAAAATTCAACCAACATTGGTTCGACACCTCCTGGAATTGGCACCGCAGCTCGGGAGCGGAGAACTCGACGGCGACGATCCACATCGCAATGACGCTGGACGCCACGTACATCCGCGGATCCGTCGCCGACGTGCTCTCGGTCCTCCATGATATCATCCTCTGTCCGTCGCCGCGTCCTGCCCTGCCTCCGTCCGCCGCGTCATCTACACCGGCGTCATGGTTCGACGATGTGGATGCCGTTGAGCACCGCTGGAACCAGCACGGCCTCGACAGATTTGACTCCGACCAGTCTCGCAGAGTCGAGAGGATTCTGATGCTTAAGTTATGTGATTGAAGACAAAGAAGACGCCAGGGAGAGAGATCTGAACTTTGCTATAGGAGTGAGATTTTGTATTCACAGTGATGTTTATTCAATAAATGGAATCGCATATGTAAATTAGTGTATTTAAAAAACAAAAACTATTTAAATTAGCGTATAAGTAGACAGTGTGTGGTGTGTTTGTCTATATGTACATATTAATATATTTGAATAATATAAACGGAAAGAAAATATTATATTGTATTTGTGTGTGTCTGTATATGTATGTACTATGTATAAGAAAATATTGTATTGATTTGTGTTTGTGGTTTACGGAGAGAGATCTTAAAAAAACTAATAAAAATGATAATTTTACCAAAATGTCCTTAATTTTATTGTCACGTGAGAAACACATGGTCAGTTTGACTGACGGTTTGATTTTACAATAGACGGAATGATTATAATAATACGAAATACGATATTGAGGGGCAAAAATCGAGTTTTTATATCACAGGGGCAAGTTGTTACAAGGGCTTTAATTCAAGGGGGAAACATGTCATTTATTCTTGTTATTACAAGCAAATGAGATAAAAAAATAATAATAATAATAATAAAAATAAAATAAAAATAAAAAAATAAAAAAAGAGTAAAATGTGAAAGAGCTCTTTCTTTTTTCTTTTAAAACAAATTAGTTCCGACTAACCAATCAACGATCTCTTTTAAGATTCTAGCATAATGTTGAATATGTGAACCCAAGTGAAGTCACCTGGACGGCCCAGGCCCATTGCACAGGTCTGACTAGACGACAACCATTTCTGGTAAAGAAGTGAGCCATACAACAAGGCATATGACTTAGCCAATGATTTTATGAGATTGTCTTTCCACGGTTAGTCAGTTAAAATAGACTACGATCATCATTTTTATGAGGTATATTAGACTCCATTCGAATTCAAAACTGTAGTGATTAGTTTTATATCGACTACAGACAACATAAAAAAGTAGTATAAATAAAAAAAATATAAACATTCACCAAAATTTTCAGTAAACTTAAGTTTTGAAAAAGATGGAAATTTTTCCTCATCTATTTCACATTCCTCTATTTCACTTTGGTGGTACGAAGGAATTACCAAAATATTTAATCGACTATTTAAAAAAAATTTCTCTCACATTTTGATTTCTCAATTCACCATTTGAAACCGAAACCTCTGTTTTTTTTCCTTATTTTGTTTTACTTTCTTTTCTCCTTCTCTGGTCGTCGGACCCAAGAACTATAGTACTAAGCAATATGCTGAGTAGTGGACAAACGAGCAACAACAAAGGGACTGTCTACAAAAAAGAACTCCCACATCGAGACAAAATAAGGAACCATTTTTGTTAAGGCTCAAGGTTAGAGTATAACCATGAAAAAGAGAATTAACTTTCAAAGCTAAATTTCAATCAAAGTTCTAGGATCAGTCATGTTTTATATTTCCTCTTCTATGTTGTACAAAAAAAAAGAACGAAACTTCAAATCTTTTACTCCTGGTCAGTGGCATTCTAACACTGGCTGTTCAAGACACATGACTCATAAGAAGGTCATTTGGAAGGGCATGTTGATGAAAGCCGCTGAGCGAGGTTTCATCGTCGAGTCGTATTAAGGATCTCTCTTAGTTTAGTCAGCCACGTGGCTTTTACTTACTGGTCATTGTAATTTCCTTTTGCCTAGTAGACTATAAATAGTCCACGTCAGTATTGTATCATTTAGCTTGATTCAAATATATTGAGAACCGCCAAATTCTCTCTCTCTCTCTCTCTCTCTCTCTCTCTCTCTCTAAATCTTTTCATGGTATCAGAGCCCTAAATCCGGCTTCGGAAAGGGAATCTCGATCATGGCGGCGAATTCAACCACAGATCTCGGCGATTCGTCGCTTACGATGAATCATACCAGAAACGCACCAGTAATCTTCAACAATTCCATCGAAACCAAGCTCGACATCAACAATTTCCTAGTGTGGCATAAACAAGTGCTCGCGACTGTCAGAGGACACGATCTAGAAGATTTCCTTCTAGGCACTGGTGTTCCGGTGAAGTACGCTGAGCTCGGGGATGAAGAACTCGAGAGGATGAGTCCTGAGTATAAACTCTGGCAGCGACAAGATCAGCTTCTTGTTTCATGGCTATTTTCTTCAATGACTGAAGGAGTTCTAGCGCGAATAGTGAAATGTGAATCAGCTTCACAAGCGTGGAGCACAATCCAGATCTACTTTGCGGCTCAAATTCGAGCTAAGGTTTCGCAATTCAAGTCTCAACTTCAGTGAACAAAGAAAAATGATCTCACGATGAACGAGTACCTGTTGAAGATTAGGAAGCTAGTCGATCTACTGAACCTGGTTGGAAATGAAATTTCTGTCAAGGATCATGTCGAAGCCATCTGTGAAGGTCTATTTGAGGAATATGAGACTTTTGTTGTATCTAAAATAGCTAGAAATGATGAGTTTACTGTTGAAGAAATTGAGGCTCTTCTTCTGTCTCATGAGGCTCGAATTGAATGAAAGAATGATGACCTTGATCTTCCAAGGCAGAAGAGCTCGTCATTGATGACAACGAACTACTCATCTGCCAACTCCTTCCAAGATCATCGCAGAGGAGGAGGTAGAGGAGGTCAGTCTGGTTACATGTCTCATAGTCAGAGTTATGGTTACAATCAGCCTCATCAATTTCAGTCTCAACCTAACTCTGGAGGATACAGAGGATCTGGCTATTCTCGTGGAAATGGATCGTTTCGTAGTCGTGGTCGTGGCTATGGACGATCATCCTCAACCAGACCTCAATGTCAAGTGTGTGGCAAACTAGGTCACCTGGCGCTTGGATGCTTCTACAGGTTTGATGAGTCTTTCAAAGGACCAGCTCATCTTCAACAATCAGCTCCGAGTCAGTCCAGTGGTCATGCACAGGGTCACCTAGCTGTTGTGCCTCCTCAAGATGTTCAGAATTCTGATTGGTTCAACCAAGAGCAGCAGTGGTACTCTCAACACTCAGACTGGTATCATGATTCAGGTGCAACGAATCATGGCATTGCTGATCTGCACAATCTGGAGCTTAAGTTAGAATACTTTGGCCCTGAGCAATTGCATGTTGGTGATGGTAATGTTGGAATTGATCTAGGGTTTAAGAAAAAGTTTAACGCTTCGGTAAGCGGTGGAATTTTAAAAATTTTCTTTTGACAAGTAAAACGATTTTACTAACCTAGACAAAGAGCAAACACATGTAAATAAAAACTATTATGAGCATAAATAATTTACTAACCTTTTTAGAAGCTTGGACGTTGATGAGCCTTCGGAAGGTTGAAAACGTTCGTCTTCCTCGCAGCACGTCTCTCTTCTTTCCTCGCCAACTCGAGCAACCACGAAAGTTTCTATCACTATAATCACTCGAGAAAATTATGAATTAGTGTGTGGGAACTTTTAAACACTACGACTCAAGAACAAGTCTCAAAGTCGAAGAGCTAAACTCGCTAGGTCAAATGAGGACCTAGGTGCCAAAACAAAAACGAAAAGAACTTAAAGAGATAATGAGAGAGGGGCGGCCAAGCTAGAGAGAGAAGCTCTCAATCTCTAAAACTTAGGATGAATGAAATGAGAAGAATAAGGCCCCTATATATATGAGATGCTTTACATTCAATAAGGTAGTTTCCTCTTCTATAGAATATCACATATTCATGAGCAAATATTGCCTAATTTCCTCTTACATTTGGACGTGTGGCAGCCTTCTAGAAACAAGATTGTTTCCTATTTTGTTTGCCTTGATCTTGCCTTGGCCGCCCATCACAATTTCCTTCTAGAGGAAATTTGTTTCCTCTTTTTCTTTTGGCAAGTATCTTCATACATTAATGCACAAAATAAACTCTCTTTCACACTAAGGGCTGCACGAATTTTATCTCCCATTTCCTTGGGTTGGACGGCCAAAAGGCTTCTAGAATGCCTTTCTAGATTTTTCTTTACTTGTTCATGACAACATAAGAAAAGCCCATTAAGAATTTTCAATTAAAATTCTATGAAATGAAATTAATTCACAAGGCCCAATGATCATATCATGGCCGAGTGTTATTAGTCATCATATGACCATGTCAAAAAATTTATTGACATTCATTTCATGCCATGTCCAAAAAGACAAAATTACCATTTTGACAATTTTCGTAAAACTTGTCTCGTTCTTGTTTTGACCTAGCTTCTAATTTAACTATTCCTACTTGATGTGATTTGTGACAGTGACCTCATGGATCCAAATGAACAAAGCTTGAGCTAAACACTTGGACTCAAAAGTTTACAAACCTTTTCCAAGTTTAGCTTAATGTCAACTGACTCCGCTAAAGAGTTGACACTGAAAATCTCTCGGTTCAAATGAATTTATTTTCTACTCAAGAATTCAACCAAATTATGATGAGCGGATCCACTTAATATTATCTATGTTCACCCTTCATGATTATCATCAGCTAGTCGGGATTTACAAAATTACCATTTTACCCTTCTAGCTGTTATATCCTCAACTCCTTTGTCGCTTGTGAATAAGTTAGAAACAATGTATTGACGAGGAGCTAACAAGTCACATTGTTTCATCCAAAAGAGTCAGGACTCAATTTGGACACTGGCCATATCATTTATTCACATTCCAAGGAACAAAGCATGAGGTGATATACATTGCATTTCAGCAATCTTGTACATGAATTCCATATCTATGAGAACTTTACAAAGTTACTCATGACATTCTCACAACTTAGTACTTCACCAATAGGCCCTATTCAGAATCACATAGTGAGTCCGAACTCTGACTTTCTCAAATGAGAATACATAAGTTGTGAAATGGCATGTCTCATTTCAGGATTAAGGTAAGCACGATGCAATTCATGCGTAGTGACTTCGAGACATAGAGGTTAAATGGTTTGTTCTTATTTTGTCTCTAGAAATGCACTGATCAATTCAGTACATTCGGAAGATACCTAGAAGAACTATAGAGTCTCCAACTCTCAATGCCCCATAACCAGACATCATAGATTCTCCTAACAATCGTACTGAGGTCAATAGTCCTTGGACCCTTAGATTGCGAATATATCGTTTTAAGCAAACTACGAAGAGTTTGTTCATGCAAATCTACATTTGTCTCTTCGTAAGTTGTTAAGTTTGTTTATGGACTAAAAACTAAGGTTTTATCATAAAGCTTCAAACAGACAAGGAAGAATGAATAAACGTTTCAACTTTTTATTAATGAATAAGCAATTACTAGCAAGAGTCTTCGTGAGACTTTATTACATCAAATGTACAAAATAAAGACTACAACTCTTCTCGTGGGCACCATTGACAACATGTAAGGGCTTGTTGATTAAACATATTGGTCATTCTAAGTTTATGTCTCCTTATCAACATCACTCTCTTGATCTTAGGTCCTTGTTACATGTGCCAGAAATTACTAAAAACCTCCTTAGTGTCTCTAAGTTTTGTCGTGACAACAATGTGTTTTTTGAGTTTCATTCTTTTCATTGTTTTGTCAAGGATCAGATTTCCAAGAATATTCTTTTAGAGGGACAGCTTAAGGATGGTCTATATGTGTTTGACAAGACTCAAGTTCACCTTAGCAGTCCTCAAGTCTCAGAGTCTACCAAGTCTTCATCTCAGTCTTCTCCACAAATGTCTTCAGATCCACCAATTTCTGTTCATACCTGTAATAAAGCTAGTTCCAAGTGTAGAGCCTTTATCTCAGCCTCTGTACCTAAGTCTGAGTTGTTCAAACTTTGGCATTTCAGATTAGATCATCCATCCAGTAAAGTTGTACACAGTGTCATGTCTCAGTGTAATCTTCAAGTCTCCACAAACAGTTTGTCAGTTGAGAAGTGCTCTGCTTGTTGTTTTGGAAAAATACACAAATTTCCTTATTTTCCATCTGATGCTGTGTATAATTCTCCACTGGAACTTGTTTTTACAGATCTTTGGGGTCCATCTCCCACTACATCGAGAAATGGTTTTAGATATTACATGACTTTTGTTGATGCATTTACTAGATACACTTGGATTTACTTTCTTAAAAACAAATCTGATGCATTTGAGATCTTTAAAAACTTCAAAGCCCAAGCTGAGTTGCAACACTCTGCCAAAATCAAGTGTATTCAGTCTGATTGGGGAGGGGAGTTTAGGCCTTTCACAAAATATCTTGAGTCACTGGGAGTTATTCATAGAAAACCATGTCCCTATGCTCATGAACAAAATGGTTTGGTTGAGAGAAGGCATAGGCACATTGTAGAAAATGGTTTAACCTTACTTGCACACTCCTCAATGCCCTTCAGATATTGGGATGAAGCTTTCAAAACAGCTGTCTACTTGTACAATCGACTTCCAACATCTGTTCTTAGTGGTTCCACTCCTTTCGAGTCCCTTTTTCACAAACCACCTAGTTATGCTCATCTCAGAGTATTTGGTTGTGCCTGCTATCCAACCACCCGTCCATACAATAAACATAAACTTGCCTTTAGGTCAACCTTGTGTATCTATCTCGGGGTCAGTCAAAATCATAAGGGCTACAAATGTCTAGACAAAACTGGAAGGGTCTATATTTCTCGTGATGTGATATTTGATGAGTCTCTTTTCCCATATTCTACAATGTTCAATTCTCAGTCACAGTCCTTGTCTCAACCTGATCAGCCTCCTCTTGGTCCACACTTGTCCATTCCTCTTGTGTCATCTGTAGTGAGTCATGACCAATCTGTTCAGTCAACTTGCTCTCATATATTACCATGCACTAATAATGCTGCTAACTCTCCATCTCAGTCTCCTTCCTCAGGGGTACCAACTCCTCCTTTGATAGAAGCTAGTCCAGCATCTGAGATGAGTCCGCTACCTGATGGCTCTTCAAGTCCTCAACCAGGTCCAATCCGTCATGACATGATTACTCAAGCCAAGTTAGGTATCTTCAAACCCAAAGTATTTGCTGCTGCTGTGGAACCTGCAAGTGTGTCAGAGGCAATGTCAAGCAGTCAGTGGACAGGTGCAATGTCAGATGAATATATGGCACTTATGAATGACACATGGTATTTAACTGATCTTCCTGCTGATAGAAGAGCGATTCGTAGTAAGTGGATATTCAAACTGAAGCAAAATGCGGATGGGACTCTCAACAGATACAAGGCTCGTTTGGTGGCTCAAGGTTACAGCTAAACTCCAGGTTTTGACTATAACGAGACTTTCAGTCCAGTTGCTAAACATGTCACAATTAGGGTGATTCTCACTCTAGCCTTTTCAAAGTCATGGCCTGTTAGACAAGTGGATGTGAACAATGCATTTTTAAATGGAGAGTTGGATGAGGAGGTGTATATGGCTCAACCTCAGGGATTTATAGACCCAAATATCCCAATCGTGTGTGTCGTTTGAAAAAGGCTATCTATGGTCTGAAACAGGCTCCCCGTGCATGGTTTCGGAAGCTGAATTCAGCACTTTCTAATATGGGCTTTGTGGCTTCCAAACCTGATCCATCTCTATTCATCAGGTCCTCTGATACTTCACATGTCTTTATTGTGGTGTATGTGGATGATATTCTTGTGACTAGTAGTGACTCTTCAGAGGTTGAGGTGGTGATTCGTCAGCTGAGTGCTGCGTTTTCTCTGAAAGATTTGGGTCTTCTTGATTACTTCCTTGGGATCTAGGTTATCTCGACAGATTCATGGCTTCTCCTCTGTCAAACCAAGTATATTAAGGACCTTCTAGGACGTGCTAAGATGCAATTTACTAGGTCCTATAATACCCCTATGACTAGTGGACTCAAACTAACAGCTTTTGGTAGTGATA
This sequence comes from Urtica dioica subsp. dioica, assembly GCF_054948205.1. Taxonomy (NCBI): domain Eukaryota; kingdom Viridiplantae; phylum Streptophyta; class Magnoliopsida; order Rosales; family Urticaceae; genus Urtica; species Urtica dioica. The sequence continues at coordinate 7,320,932 of NC_142766.1, forward strand.
GTGTCAATGATACTCAACTGTGTCGCAGTATTGTTGGGGCGCTTCAATATGTCACTATAACTAGGCCTGAACTTGCTTATTCGGTCCACAGAGTATGTCAGTTCATGCACTCTCCTCTTCAGTCTCACTGGGTGGCTGTGAAGAAAATCTTGAGGTATCTCGCAGGCAGGCTATGTTAGGAATAATATTGCCCACTTGAAGATAATGAATAAATGATTACTAAATTCGATAATAGGATTACTTTATTAGCATTATATGATTAGTGGGTTGAGTTCTAAATAATTAGAATCAATAACAACTATCTTCCATAGCCTCCGTATTAAACTGAGTCACGTGCTGGACACCTGAGTTCGGGCGGTGAGCTAAAACGAGGTCGATGACTGATATACGCCTGGAAAGCTATATCTAAAGTCATATATGTGGGAACACATAGGTGAAGGTTGATCACTATGTGGGAGCATTCTACACTTGTGGTAAGTGTACGACTTGGACAGGTCTTGGTGTAGATGTGTCGTTTAAGGACCGTTACGACACACTAACCGAGGCCACTATGATGGTCACAGTGAGACTTGATCTAAATCCTGAAGTGATCATGGACACTGGGTTATGTTACTGGGCTCTTTGACTCATTCGCTAAAAGGCTATTCATGCTCAGCTTATGTCTTGGGAGTTTTATCATAGCATAATTCGAGTGGGAAGTGATTTACAGATACGGAATCCAGCCTTCCTGAAAGAAGGTTAATGTTCTCTCACCTAAGGGTTGATTCCAGAACCGATAGATTGCTAGCACTTTCGAAGTAAGTAACGTTCGAAAGAATCTTTCGCTGGGGAAGCAACAATGCTTAGGGCTGATATGTATCAAGAGAAGTATAACGGAAAAATTGACTTCTCTTGACACGGGTTGAACCTGGAGGATCTTGATCACGAACTGACTATATCAGTGGACACTCGTCACGATGAGTAAATATAATTCTAGTATAAAGGAGAGTTCAGTCTTGGCTTACAAGGTGGAGTATTTGACCAAGATTAGACGAATCGATGGAAAAAGAGAAAAGACTATTTCGTCTTTTTCATCAGATTTGTTGAGCTTCTATTACTAGGTCCATAGTCCCCGATTCGGCTCTGATAAAGGCGGATAAGAACTTTCGTATAATAATGTTTATCATTATTAATCTCACTTGCTGTAATTGTGATTGACAGCATTAATTTTGGAAAACAGGTATTCGCAGAATTAAATAAATATTTATGGTAGAATTGTTTATTTATTGTTTGATCAAGTAAATAAACAATTATTAATTATTTGTTTATTGTTGGACCAAGTAAATAAATAATTAATTGGGTTTTAAGCAATTGGGCCTTGCACACATGAAAAGTCGAATTAGGATTTTTGGCACTAGGGTTTGCGCAAATCTCCTTGGCCGTGTGCCATCAAGTTCGAAAATTCAAAATTGGTATTTACCAATATTTTCTCTTTAATTGTTTAAATAAAGGAGAGAGAATAATATAAGATATTGTCCTATATTTTCTCCTTATTTAAAGGAAAGTATTTAGGAGAATATATGAGAATATATTTAAATGGAAATAATATATTCCCATAGATATTGATCTGATGGATGAGAGAAAAAGTATGATTCACTTGTTGAGATCCAATGGCCTAGATTTAATCCACTAGTGTGAACACAATAAAAGAAAATAAAATATTCTGGAAGATTCCATGAATATCTCATTTTACTACTATAAATAGGGGTTCATGAGAAGGCAAAAATAAGCAATTATTTTGTGAAAATTTCGTGCATCCTAGCCTCTCTTTGGCCGTGCATCTGCCTCTCCCTCCCCTCGGAAATTCGTTTCCATTCTTAGTAAAATAAGAGCGAGATCTCGAAACACCTAGTTTCGTGATCTAGTGAGATAAAGACTGTACCCACTCATCTTTCTTATTCGTTTCGGAGATTACGTTTCGGAAGACTAAGGTGTCATCCTCGAGTCCTTCATCAAGTCGACGCAAGGAGTACGCGATTGGTTTATGAGCGTTCTGTAACTGAACCGAAAATCAATGTAAGTATTCGTTTTTCGCTCAAATCGGTTGCTTGATAAATATGCTCTCGTGAATTAAATTAATTAAACATAACTAGATCTTGTTAATTATAACCATAATTTAATTAGCTTATGATCAGCGTAATTAATTATTTTTCCTCATTAATATGGTTATATGGTGGAATCATCTCAAACGAGTCGCATCAGAACGATTGTTCGTGTCTGATACGCGCTTGATTCCCCGACACGCTAGACTATGGTTTGCGTATCACAAAAGCCTCTCACTTTGATGTCACAACGTTCAATGATGCTGATTGGGGATCGAACACTGAAGATCGCCGGTCAGTTTCAGGTCACTGCGTATTCCTTAGTGGAAATCTGGTGTCCTGGAAGTCCAAAAAGCAGCATACAATCTCTTGTTCCTCTGCTGAGGCAGAATTCCGTAGCCTGGCTGGGGTGGTCGCTGAGGTTACTTGGTTGTCTGCTTTGATCTCCGAGCTGCGTCTTCCTCAGACTCGTGTACCTGATGTGTGGTGTGACAATCTCAGCACGGTGATGTTATCAGCGAATCCTGTTCTCCATGCACGTACTAAGCATATGTTGAGATGGACTTATACTTTGTTCGTGAAAAAGTTGCTCAAGGTCTTCTCCGAGTCAAGCATGTTCCTTCCTGTGATCAAGTGGCTGATGTTCTCACGAAGGTTATTTCAAGCTCCAAGTTTCTGATTTTGCGCAGTAATCTCAAAGTCGAAAGTCTCTCCAACTTGAGCTTGAGGGGGGCTATTAAGGAACTCTCTTAGTTTAGTCAGCCACGTGGCTTTTACTTACTGGTCATTGTAATTTCCTTTTGCCTAGTAGACTATAAATAGTCCACGTCACTATTGTATCATTTAGCTTGATTCAAATATATTGAGAACCGCCAAATTCTCTCTCTCTCTCTCTCTCTCTCTCTCTCTCTCTCTCTCTCTCTCTCTCTCTCTCTCTCTCTCTCTCTCTCTCTCTCTCTCTCTCTCTCTCTCTCTCTCTTCCGACAAACTATGGTGGAGTTCTCTTTATCATCAATATATCTCTCTCTCTCCAATTTTTTTCTTTTATAAGTTACTTTATTCTTTTCATTAGTCAAGCCTACCTCGAAAGGAATTCACATTTCAAATCTCCTATTTTCATGTTTTGCACTCAGAAAGAAAATGTCATCATCCCAAATCTCTCTTTCACACGACAATCATTAAGCTTCCAACTTTTATTATGTTTTGGTATCCAAATGAGTACCTGTTATATATCTATTTCGGATTTCTGTTCGATGGTAGATCTATAAAATACTAGATACTGTAAGGTCTGCGTTAGGAAGTTGTAACATAAACTTCGCTCTCTCTCTCTCTCTCTCTCTCTCTCTCTCTCTCTCTCTCTCTCTCTCTCTCTCTCTCAAGTCGGATGATAAGGCGTCATAGAAGTAATTGATCCAGACCTGACCTCAGAACAACCCTGCATGATATCAGGCTGCTGCGTGGGAGGTGTTTTTCTTATCTGTTTCCCAAACTGCAACAATACAGCCCATGTATTTGCTGCTAAACCATTATTTCTGGACTGTTTTTCGATGGGGCAAGTTTCTGGTGTCATTTTCATTTTCCCAGGTTTCTCTGGCTTTTAACAAAATATCGTTTCTGGATAAATAAATAAATAAAAATGTAAAACTTGAGAGCGTTATTTATAGCAGCAATGAAGTAAAAAAATTACAAACAAAGACTAGCCACCCAAACATTGCTTTTATAAATATATAAATAAAAAAACTTGTCGCACACACGAGAGTAATAGATTGACTTCATTGGGGGCCATAACTTTGCTTTGTTATCTCAGTGACCTTTTTCTTGAGCCATGTTCACTGCTTGTCGCTTGCCTCCCAGAAAAATGCAGGGCTTTTTCTGCAGAAAAATTAAGCTTATATAGCGAAAGACCTGAACTAACACTTCCTCTTATTGAAATTCCCGAATCTTTTTGAGATCGCGGCATCAGATAATGTGTCCCACATCTGCAAATTTCCATGGAGTTAGTAAAAAAAAAAATCTTATTTGAAATGTATAATTGTGGGATTTGATAAAAAGAAAGCTCACTTCTAATCTGCCTTTTGAACCCCCGAGGGCCAGCAAAAACGGATTGTCCTCCGAGAAAGCAAGGGAAAACACAGCTCCCTGATAATGTTCAGAAAAAAAAATAATAATAATAATAATAAGTGAGAAATCAATTCATGACTCAAATGAAAGAACATACTTTCAGAATCACTTACAGCTTTAGGATTCTTGGACGCAATGCAAGATGGTTGATTATTTGACAAATCCCACAGTTTTACCTGGATATAAAATAATTTATATCAGCTACAATCGTCTGTCTATGTCTAAAATTAAAAACCCATGAATCAGTGAAAGGAGTCTTCACTTACGGATTTATCCTCGGAACCAGTTGCAAGAAACTGAAAGGAAAAAAAGTAATAATAAATAAATAAATTTAGAATCATAATGACCAAATCATGATAGGAAGAGTCGGAGTCACGAAAAACCATATGCACAACTAGAGAAAATAAAAGTGTATACATTAGGTGCTGCAGGATTGTACGAGACTGAGCAAACAGCTTTGTCGTGAGCGTGGAGCGTAAAACTTGGTTTTGGCTTGATAGTTGGATCGGATGTTGCAGTCCGAATATCAAATCCCTTTACTGTACCGTCTGCAAGAGACACCTAATTTACACGGTAACACACTATTATTATATTTACTCGTGAGTATCAAGATAAACACAATAAAAAAGACACATACCACAAACAAATGTTCATTATGCGGATCCCATGCCAAACTTTCAACATCCGACTCAACTGTCCACTTGTAACCAGGATGTGCAGGGTCTCTTCCGTCCCTCTGCAGCAAAATAACCATTGAAGAAAATACATTCGTTTTAGATCAATTAAATTGACATATATAATTCAATGCAGATCAAATCAAACACAAATTGAAATACTTTAATACAGAGTTCATACAGAAAGTTGTAGAGTCAAAAAAATTTGTGAAGCATGAGTCTGAACATTTACCATGACGACAGTGTGATCAAAGGAGCCACTAAGAAGAACTCGTGGCACATGAGGGTTCCATGCAACGGCCTGAACCTGCACAAATAAGTTCAACCATGGGAATGCAATTTAGACTCGGAATGAAAAAATAAAAAGTCGACACTAGTCTAACGAAACTCTATAGCAAATATAATGGTCTGAGCCAGGAACAAAGCCAGTAAGGAGCCAGAGGGGACTGTAGGCCCCCCTCAAAAAAATATTTGCACTTTTTCCCTTTTTAAATTTTTGCTACATTTTTTACCCTAAAACTTTACAAATTAGCCCCCCGTCAACTTTTTTTTGCATAATAGCCCTCCCTAACTTGAATTCCTGGCTCTGTCCCTGGTCTGAGCCATAGTGATTGTCTTAACCTAAATCACAACCTCCCATGAGAATGGATGAGCAACAAGTTGATGCCAATAATGCGAATTAAAAAACTAAAAATCCACATAATAAAAATCAATTAATGTGTGTTTCTTCACACAGCTTTATCAAACCAACTTTGCATAGATCAACTAAAGAACCTTAATCTTGTATTTAATAATTGTCAAATCAAATTGCAAAGATCTACCCAGATGACCTTAACCCATGTTGACCTGCACAATAAACATACTGATGAAATGAACATTTCAAGTATTATATCATTTTTACCTTATCAGTATGATGCTGCATGGTAATGTCACACTTTTCGGCAGCGACATCCCAAATCTTTACATGATTATCAGCGCTGGCACTAGCTAGGACGTTCCTGTTTTTATTCAAAATAGAAAAGCATCCTCAAGGAAAATATTAAAAAATCCAAAGCCAACATGTACACCAGATAAGAAGCAAGAACTAACCTGTACTGTTTGTTCCAAGCCAGACCTAGTACTGAATCAGTGTGGCTGCCCTCTTTGTATATGACTTTCTATACCCAAAAAAAATTAATTAAAATGTACACTTGCAACTAATAAGAACCGAATATTTCAATGAGATAAAAAAAAATTAAGAAAAATTAAAAAAAAAAAAAAAAAAAAAAAAAAAAGATAGGAACTTTAGTACAAACCTTTTTTCCCTTTTTACGCTTCTCCATCTCAATACCGCCCAACACCTTACATGGCTGTACGGCGTCAATCTAAAAGATACAGAAAAGGTTTGCCAAAATTCAATCAAGTACTGTTGACCTAATAGTTTACTAGATACAAAAACTTTAATCAATATACTTACTACGTCAAGGTCCCAAATCTCAATGGCAGGTCCCATTGATCCAACAGCCATAAAATTCCCTGTTAATGGAAAAAGAAAAAATTAAAAAAAGTCACGTAAAGATAAATTTAGTTCACCTGATTGTTTATTCCCTATTTTGACCGCTAAATTTAAGTTCACAGATTAAGAGTCATACTATTCTAAATACCTGACTTCCGTGATACTTCAGGGTATGCAAATAAATACAAAACAAAGTGATTCCTAATCGGCGATTGAAATTAAAGATAGCTAGGGATGATCATCTACATTGAATTGGAATACCCATATACAAAACAAAGCAATTTCATAACCATCTGCAATCAAATTGAAATACTTAAACCCATGAGCCGAAACCACACCTTTGTCACCGCCATTAAGAGGACAATCCAACCACGCCATGCATAGAATGAAATCATAAGCCATGATTTCATGGTGGACATAAGTGTTTATTCCATCCTCAACAGTGTCTTCGCATACCCAGACCTAAAATAAATCAGAAACAAGATTTTTAACTTGAATCAAAGAACAAGACCAATATAAACATTCATGTTTGGGCTATAACCTCAATCTGATGGCCGTCGTCATTGTTCCGTGAACAAACAATGACTGAATCCGTTGGATTAATAGTCAAGTCCTCCATATCTTCAGAATCCTCATCTTCCTTCATAGAAAAAACACTAAGACTCTTCCACAACAAAAGCAAAGGAACACAAAAATAAAAAAAAATAAAAAATAAAGTTGAAGCAACGAAACTCACATCTTTATTCTTAAGATACGGATCCAAAGCATTACTCGGGTAGTAAAGATCGCCGGGTCCTTTGAACATATCAACCCCTGAACCAAGCAACAAAAACATCAATCTTTAATTAAAAACCAAATTAAATTATTTTTGGTACAATAGTTTGCAAAGCTAATGAGCAATTATATGTGAGTGTGTGAGCGCTCAGTACCATTATCGTCTTCTTCATCATAATTATCCATATCAAGCTCCTTCAATCCATCAGCTATGTCCTCGAGCTTGGCGTCATTGGAAGGTTTCTGAACATCATCATCACCATCATCATCGTCAATATCGTCATGGCTATCACCTTCGTCGTCATCGTCAATGCGATTTTTACTCTCACCATCACGAAGGTCGTCCATGTCCGCATCGCTATCCCCACTGTGAATAACAATAACAAGAGAAAAAAAAATTAAATATTTGAAGCCAAAACTTTCGACGATCTCGAGAAGAACCTAATCAAAGAGAATAGCAGTGTTCTTACCCTCCTCCGTCCAAGACGCCAGTGTTAATCATCTCCTCGATTTCTTCTTTGGTAGGTAGTTCGGCGACGGAGGGGACTGATTTCGGAGCTCCCTTTGGAACCCAAGCGATCACCGAAATCATTTCTGCCAAACAGAGAGACTACGCCTGTGTGCTGAAGAAAGAAAGGGTTTAGGGAAGGAATTGAGGGTTTTGTGTTAGCGTGTGAAGAAGCTTAAAGAGAGACATAAGACTAGGGTCTGTACAACTTTTATTTTGCTTGAAAGCCCTCGTTGAAAAGGATATTTGGAGTTACTTCCACGTACAAAAAAAAATAATAATAATAATAAGAAAATAAAATAAAATAAAATTCTACCCGAACAACATAATATCCCATATTTATTTTTTCTCCACATAAATTAAATTAAATATATATATATATATTTATTTATTTATTTATTTTAGAGAGAGCTATTAAATTTAGAGAAATTGTCATTACTGTCATTCGATAATATTTTTCTTATTTTCCATCAAAATTATAATTTGAACAAAAATAGTAGTGGGCTCGATGCACAAATATTTTTTTGTCCTCTCTCTATTGTTTTCTTTCTTTCTCTCTTTTTCTCTCTGCTCTCTTGTTCTCTCTCCTCTTTCAAACTCTTCTTTATTCTCGTCCAAGAAAAAAACCTACAACATTCGATGACGAGGCAAAATCGGAGATCACTGCGCTTGCCAGTCGTTCGAGTTCAAGGACGAGCTCTGCCAGCAAACCGTGATTCTGGCGGAGGAAGGCTCTACTTTCGTCGGAGAGCTACGAGGTTGCTATGCTTTTCGTCAGGGAGGCATTGAGGCGGTGCGGAGACGAGAAGAGCTGCCTCGTGGTTACCTGACGCCCCACAACTCCAGCCTCAGTCGCGAATTCTACACCGGCGGCCACCTCGGATTCTCAATCCACTACGTCTTCGTCTCGCCGTTCCTCCGCTGCGTCCAGACCGTGATTGGGATCTCTGGCGACGGTGGAGATTTGGAGGCGATGATGGTTTATTCTCCGTTGGATTCATAAGGGTAGGGTTCTGGCGGTTGGAAAGTGATGAATTGTTCTTCTTTTTCGTTGAAGCGACTATCCCTAGTCGGAGAGCTTGATTACGACGGTAACGAAGATGAGGAAGAGATTTCCGATGGCATGGCCGACAGATGGGTTGCTCTTTTATTGCAGACATAGATATCAACTTCAGTCATTGTGCCAATTCATATATCAGTGATTTATCCTTTTTTAAAATTCTAAAGAATCTGTATATGTGTAATGGTGATTGAATTTGAAGGACATAAAGAAGAATAAATTCATATATCAGTGACGGTGATTGAATCGAAAGGACATAAAGAAAAACACTAAAAAAAAGGATAGATGATCCAAAGTCTTAATACAATGCCCTGTTTAGTGTGTCGCCTTCGTAAATAATCCACACTCAAGCTTATTACTATATTGATGCTATTTGTGTCTGAGAAAGAAAGAAAATGAGTTAGCATCCATTTTAGAAATGGGACGAGTTTCGGTGATCGTTTATAAATGGGACAAGCTTCGGTAATATTTTTTAAGTAAGAATATATTTCATTAACTATCAGTTGATGATTAGAGAAAAGTGTCAATTGTTGACAATTATGTCAACAAATCATGTCGATTGTTGACATCAATGTCAACAAATTATGTCAATTTGTTTATATTTATGTCAACAAATCAACCAATTTTCTAGTGTTGTCAATTGCTGACGTATACATGTCAATTGTTGATATTTATGTGTAATTTTTTTACATCTATGTCAATAAATTACGTCAATTGTTGACATTTATGTCAACAAATCAATCAACTTTTTCAATGTTGTCCATTATTGACATATATGTCAACAAATAATCGAACAAATTGAGAATTCTATAAATAAAAATATATATACATACTCTTGACACAAACGAGACTCAAAGAAAAAAATTTAAAAAAAGGGTAAAAATGAATTAAAAAAAAAATGTTTTCTCCTCCTTTTACTATAAAGTCGCTATAAGAGATGTATAGCGTTATATCTAAAGGGACAATTAGGTCAGTAACCAAATAACTCACCCTCATTTTCAAAATAGTCAAAGTTTCATTTTATTAAGAAAATAGTTCACCAGGCCGAAATAAATTCATTAACGGGTTAGGTTAATTTTATTTACTTCGGAAAATAGCCTTCCAGACCAAAGTAAATTAATTAACGTGGTTAGGTTAATTAATTTACTTCGGTCTAGCGGGCTATTTTTCCTAATAAAATGAAACTTGGCTTAAATCCTTAAAAGGAGGCAGAGAATTAGTTAGTTGCAACAAATACTTGATATTTAAATTATTAAATATTAATTTGAAAATTCATAAATATTTTATTCTTGTAAAAGAGTTAATAAGAATTACAATATAATTGTTGGTTTCTAGATTGGTCTAGTGGTAATCTCACACTTATCTCCGTTGTGAAGTCTTGGGTTCAATCCCCGTGAACTGCAGAAATACATGTTCTTTTATATGAGTGGAGATTTATCATATTTTAGCTTATTGTTTACAAAAAATCGGCTACATAGCCATCTTTAAGGCTAGCAATTTGGTTTTAGCCAACCTTTCGTTAATTTTCTGTAAATAGACATCTTGCTTACATGGCAGTTTATTAATTGAAATAATTTTACACGTTTGCCCTTATTTATTACGCTAACTAATTATAATTAGAGAGTTTTTTTTTTATTTTGAATCTTACCGATTTGGAAAGATTTATTAATGTGTATTTTAGGGTTTTTGGACGTGAGAATTTGCGTTGACTTTAGCTAAGTTGTTTCTATTTTTGTGGCTATTAATTATGGAATAAAATCTGTAAATCTGGAAATATGTTATTTATTTTGGCTGGATCTTTCTTGATCCAATTTTACATTCAAATTTTATTCTTTCTTAACATGTAAATAACTCTCTTATTAACATGGTTACATATAGATGAATCAATTTACAATTTACATGACTCTTATTTACAAATCCAATTTATATCCAGAAGACAAGAAGAAAGAGGAAAATAAAACCAAAAAAATCATGTGTAAAATAAAGAACAACAATGAAGCTCGATCTGAAGAAATTCTCGACCTCATCGTTCTCGGCATCGAAGACGAACCAATGCAAACATTCCGTTCGAGAATCGCCACACTGGTGTTGTTATTGAGGAGCGGCGGATGAGGCGTGGGAGTGGGCGGTGGTGATTTCTCCATTCTTCTTCTAGGGAACGGCGATGGTGCGATGAAAGAGGTTCCTCAATCAGAGGAATTTTAGGTTTTCTTTTCTTTTTTTGGTTTTTTGTTTCGGGATTATGGTTAGGTTGAGGAGCTAACAAATTAATGACTTTTAATTTGTTTTCTCGAATAGCGCGACAGTTATGATGACCAAATCTTTTGTAATTATGTTTTATTATTCAGTTTAAAATGAGCGGAATAGTTATTGAGGTCTGTTTGGTCTTTTAATTAGTTGGTAATTGGTGGGCGTGACTATTTACTGAAAATTAACAAAATATTGGCTAAAAACAAAACATCTATAACCAAATGTACACCTATATAACCCTATTGTTTATGTACTATCATGTTGGTCAATATGCCTACGGTGCGAATGTATACACCATGTCACTTGGTCGATAGCTACTTTCAAAAAAAAAATACAATATTGTCATAGTTATAAGTCCACTTTTTCAAAGAAGCTGAATAAAAAAAAAATAACTACCAAACTAAAAAGGAAATACAATTAATCGATAATTAAAAAAAAACCATTTCTCATGTGTAGTTATTAGTTAGCCTCTCTCTCTCTCTCTCTCTCTCTCTCTCTCTCTCTCTCTCTCTCTCTCATATCTTTATATTAAAAAAAATAAATTAAATTTTATAACATAATTTATTGTTTATAAATATTTATAGTAGTAATATTGAAAAAATCATAATATAAATTTTACTATGTATCCCATCGTAAATAATGGTTCATCTTTCACCGTTGTTGCCATCACTTTCGTGATAGTGAAAAAATAATTCAAAATATGAAGTTTTACAATTTATTGACATAAAATGTTCTATTTCCATCAAATCCGTGCATTTTTTTTTTTTTTACAATAGATTGCCTTAAATAACTTTTTCCCCTTTTCATCTCTCATGCATTTTCCCTACTTATCTTTATTAGTAAAAAAATAGATTAATAAGTAAATGATCTTATGAAACTTTGGGTTGTAGTGCCCATAAGTTTTCTTCTAATTTAACTCAATGACCGATAAAAAGAAAAAAAAAATACGTGTTGCGGCATAAATATTGGTTGTTACTTTTTTTATAAATGCACGGAGTTTCTATAAGAAATTACGTAAAAAAACCTATAGATATATTAGAATAGCATCTTAATACAATGCACATTATATAATTAGATCGGAGTAAATCTAACACTAAGAACATGTGATCGCTAACAAGAAACCTACATTTAATGGTAGATGGCGGCTAACTCGTCTCCAATCAAAAGTAAACCAAGTAACACCTAACAACAATATAAATAGTTCCCAAACACCACAAAACTAATAATACATACCCAATAATAAACCAAAACAACTAAATATATAACTAAATGCAAATTATCCAAACAAAAACGGAACGTCATATTCCAGAACACACCCGATGTCGGTCGTTGTCCAAACTTCGCCCCTTAACACTCCTCGTCGAGGACATAAGTTCCACTCGTGTAGTCAGGGCGAAGAAGGAATCAACGACTGGCAGATGTGACGATATGTCAGCCACTGACTAAAGTTCGCCCCAGACACTCGTCGTTCCGGACAAAAACTCCACCCTTGCAACAGAAGCAACAAAGGAATCAATGACCAATGGAAGTGACAACTCTGAAGACCATAAACAACGACCCTGCTCATGAAGAAAGAGGTGACCAGAAGCGGACATTTAAGGTGACAAAGGAAAGAACGACCAAAATAGACGTCGGGGGCAGCAGGGGAAGTGTTGAAAATCCTAGTTTTCTATATTTAGAGAGAGTGTGTTACACTTTTTATAATGGTTGTTATTGAACGGGGTTTCATATACGTTTTGTACAAAAGATCATTTTAGATTTAATTCTCTTATTCGAAATTGGATTTCAACAAATCATATACAAAAAAAGAAGATAAGCTACAAAGATCGACTACATCAAGAAAATTGACTTTGATTGGTATAAATAAGTTTCTTATGCATGCCAAACTGACATGCAAGATCTAGTATTCTTTCGTAGATAATTTGTCCACAATTGAGCATTTTTCGTTATGTTTGGAGCGTTAAAACCGACTTGTGTTCTTAATTACTTTATTAGGCACATATATCTTTATTAGGCACATATGTCATTACTATATAGTTATTACTCTAGGGTTTGGTGTTTTGTACGTATCCTTTTTGTGAGAAACACCCTGGAGAAGCCTCGTCAGAGTTTCTAGAGGAAACAAGGTCATCTCATACTCAATGCGAGATTGAGTTGCAGTCACAAAAGTAGACATAGACCGGGTCAATAGTAAAGGATTTGATAGTAACTAAACTAAGTTACTATATTGCGAATTATTTATTATTTCAATACTCTGCAATTTGATTTCGTGCTCATTATTATTTCAATATTTTCAATACGTCTAATATAAATTGTCAAAATGTTTTTTATTGTAAATTTTAGTAATTTCAAAAGGACTACTAATGAATTGAGATTGCATCATTTACATATTACTAGAAATGACATTAATTAGCAAAGTTGATATATTGTGTGCCTAAAATTGTCCATAAGAAATGCTATACCAAACAACTTATCATGCAAACCATATTGCGATCTATATTAAATTCCTTTGTCAAAACACCAGAGAATTTTGCGTTGTTACTAACCAAACCGCAAGTCTCTTGATTCAGGTTGCATTTTTATGGTTGTGCTATCTTCTTCAATCAAACTAACATGATGACACTAATCTTTCTTTTGAGATTGTAAATAATTTATATGAAGAAGATTATATGAGCTATTATTTAAAGCACAAAAAAAGTTATCATATTTTTTACAACATTATTGTGTTATCATATTTTTTACAACATTATTGTGACTTAATTCAATTGAACAATACTGATATATTTTGTGTGGATAAATTTTGCTGGATTTTATTGATTGAGAATATATGTAGATTTAGCTATTAAGAGAATGGGCAATTTTTTAAATATATAAATTCTCAAGATAAACCAAAAGACTTTGATTTTATATTATTTTATATACATAATGCGTACCGGATGTAATATGTATATATATATATATATCCATGTAAGTTATAAAGCTAAGTATCGAGAAAACTAATTCAAATAAACCACCACAACCAATTATATTTTGTTTTGTTTGGTTTTCTTTTACCTTTTCAATCAGATTAGTTTGAGTTTTAAAAATAAATAAATAAAATTAGTTGTATCGATTTAGGTTGATAATACATTAAAAAATTGACCAACTGATGGAGATATTCCTTAATGAATAAAAACTCACACGACGCAAGCGCATGTATCGTCAAGTAATAGATGTGCAGGGTATCGATCTCAAGAGGAACTCGTTCTATTTTTTTTATGAAAACTAACTAGAAAATCCTTGAGAGTTATAAAAATGCAAAAGTTAGGTGTTTTGATGGCTTTTGAGTGAGCTGAAATTAAAAAATGCACAAAAAAATCAAAAGCAATAAAACGAGACTGATAGGAGAGCGAAGTGGTGCAACTTCATAGGTTCCTCGATTCGGTCAGTTCTAAGGATTCTAGCGACAGCTATTGTTTGGGTAAACCTAGTCTAATTTTCTTTTGAATGCCCATTAATCTCTCTCGTGTAGAAACGTGCCTAACTGTTTGACAAATTTACACCTCTCAACTTGGATCCTATTCAAACAAATAATTTCATTTGCTACGAGAATTCAAATAACTATACAAACATCCTAGTCTTTCAATTGAGCTAGGTACGCGGATGAGAGAATAGGTTGAGCACACTCGATTACCACATCTCGGTGTCTAAACGGGTCTAGAGATTCACTACCTAGTTAGCTAAGCCAAGTAATGATATTACCCACCCCAATTCTTTTGATTACCACAAACAAACCACAATTAAACACAAAACTAGAATAATACTAACCGAATCAATTCACCCAACTACATTGCACTCCTCATATGTGTTTAGCTTTTCATAATTATGATTAAACACAAAGAGAGACATATTAATTCAAATCCACAATCAAAACCAAATCAACAATCTCTAAAATAGTCTCAATTAAGATCTTTAAAAGTTATTTTAAATTAACTAAACAAGGTTCAAGCTAAAATGGAAACGAAACACAATAGAGTTCAAAAATCCAAATAAGGAGAAGAGAAGAGTTATAAGGATTGAGCAACTGGAGGTTATAGAGGTGGAGATGCTTGTCACTAGCTACTCCTTCTTCTTCATCTCTCCAAGTCCTTCAATGGCTCCTTCTCTCTCTCTCTAAGAGCTTAGCTCTCATCTCTTCCTCTTCAAAACTAAGTCTAAAGTGTAATGTGTTTCAATGACTTAAAATAAGAGTATAATACTTTTCCAAAGGATGTTTTCGGAGTATTTGGGACCATTGGATGTTATCCAAGAGTCAAGAGTGGCTCAAAAATGCGAGCTTTAAAAAGCTGCAAATGAGCTCCACGTATTGCGTCGAGAATTTTGACGTGTCGCGGTGCCTACGTGAGGAAGCACTGTTTGGATTTTTGCCTGCTCAACACAATATGTGGGATACATGATGCAATGCGTGGACTCCTTATGTCAACATTGATTTGCGTTGACTTTTGACTCTTGACTTCAAATGACCATAACTTCCTCGTTTTTGCTCCGAATAAGCACATTTTCGAAACCCGAACCTTCTCTTACCCTCTTATATATGCAAATGCACTAAAACTACAAAATAACATCAAAAAACTCAAGAACAAGTCTATATTCACTCTCGAAAAGCATTCATAAGCGTGAATGAATCGCACTTATCATTAACCCAACCTGATTAACCTTACTATTTCTTGTCACGAATTATGATCCATTTGCTGCTTGCTTGATCTTGCCTATGTCATATCTCACATAGTCCACTCTAAATTTCTTATAACATACATTCTTCATAACTTAAAATTGGCAACTTTAATATCAAATCTTGATTTCATACAAATCCTTCAACAAAAAAATAGTAGACAACAACCATCTAAAAACTAAATTTCATAGAACGAGGAAGGAGATTTAGACACGATTGCCTTATTTTTTCAGCTGTAAGTTTTTATGTCACAATCTATATTTGTTGTCACTATTTTTAGAGTTAAAATATATATAAATACGAAACATGACTATGATAAAAACATGAGTGTTAAAATGTATATAGATACGAAACATGACTATGATAAAAAAAACAAAAAATTAGGTAACTAGCCAACTAAAAAGTTTGAGATTGATATATAGTCAATGTTTCATAAATCTTAGATAAATACCCATAAAAATGACGCGACATTCTTGATTTGCTCTTTCATTGAGATAAAAGGGTCAGGTATTTACGTCAATTTAAACGTGTCAATACATGAACGTGACTACTTATCTAAGATTTACGAAATATTGACTATATAGCAATGTGAAACTATAAATATGACTATATACTTAATGCACCAAAAAAAAACATGAAAGGTGCATATAAGTTTATCATTGTAAAAATAGAAAAATTATTCCTTTACAAAGAGAAAATTAATTGTAAAAACGATAATAAGTGTGAATGATGATTACTAGTCGCAAGCAAAAAAACAATAAAGTAGAAATGAAAATTGTGTATTGCCAAGTGATTGTTAAAGATATGTTGAGTGTTCGTTTTGTTGCCTCTTGAAGTTGAAAAATGGTTACAAGACACAAAAATTTAAGAGTTTTGTTAGTATCTAGCCTCTTAATAGAAGGGATATTAAAATAATAGCCAATGTTTGAGTTATATTAAGGAATTAGCCAACGAATTTTTAATGTGCCTAAAATACCCTTAAATGTTGATTGCGTCCAGGGAATCTTGGCCCATTTCTTGGAATAGAGTTCGGAAGTGACGATTCCTAATGCAATCCAAAGAGAAGGAGACGGCGATCAATTTTGTGTGTTTTAGTTTGGGTTGAGCCTCGTGGGGGATCGATTTCTCCATCCTCGCCGTGAGCTTCAAGATTTGCATCACCAGGCTTCATTCTTTAAGCTCAAACCCTCTCATTTGACCATCGAACCAGCTTCTCCGAGACTATTCTCCGATTTTGTAGAAGAGGTGGCATTTACGGCACTCGAACGCAGGCCATGACGGGGACGATCGCCGCAGCGTCCATGGAAATGACGGCGAGAGAATCTTCAAACTATGCTGACCTCACCGCGCATTCCATGTGTTCGACGAAATGCCATACCCATCCTATCCGCCGCCGGAACTTCCTGGCCTCGCCATCGGCAATTCGTGCCGCCGCGAAACTTGGGGCTCGCGGCGAGGACGACGAGGACTCGGTGCTTTGACTGGGAAGACGAGGGCTCGGATTTGGAGGCGGAGATTTTGGAGTTCATGAAGAGCTCTTCGAAGCCCGAGTCTTTTCCGACCCGGATTGAGCTCGTTGAAGCGGATCGGGTCGATTTGGCCAAGGCTGTCGTTTCGAGAGGTGGTTGGTTGTCGTTTGGTTGGGATTCAGAAACCGAAGAAGAGAACAATAATAATGGTGCGTGGAATGATAATAATAACGACGATGATAAGGATTGTAGTAATTTTGGGGAAGCAAATTACATGATGAAGAAGCCTCGTCGATTCTTTCACTATATCCTTACGCTCAAAATGAGACTGAGTACGGTAGTACCACGCTGTGTTGAACTTCAATTATTTTTTATATATTTATTATTAGTGCGGCTATTGATTTCAACTCCAAATTAGTTTAGTAAAATTTGCAAATGTGGTGTAAATGTGGTGTCATGGATTTGCAAATGAATGAATTTTCGGTACTTGAATGTGATCAGGACTGTGAATTTTAGGTACCTGATTGGTTGTTTTAATGCGGCTATTGATTTCAACTCCAAATTAGTTTAGTAGAATTTTTGTCTCAAATTTATGTTGAATTTCTCCGATGGTTATATTTACCATAGAAACGAATGATTTACTCAATGATTAATATGATTTACTGTCCTCGATTGTTCACGAAAATAATTAGTAAATCGTATTTACTATTAGATTAACTAGTCCTCATCTCTTATACTTTTCCAATTAGATTAACTAGAAAATGTTATGGTTAACCTATAAATGTACCTAATAAGATTTATTGTTGTTCTTGTTACGGTAAATAAAATTTACTATTGTTCTTGTTACGGTAAATACGATTTACTGTTGTTCTTGTAACGGTAAATAAGATTTACCATTGTTCTTGTAACGGTAAATAAGATTTACCATTGTTCTTGTGACGGGAAATAAGATCTACTTTTGTTCTTGTTACGGTAAATAAGATTTACTATTATTCTTGTTACGGTAAATAAGATTTACTATTGTTCTTGTTACGGTAAATAAGATTTACTTTTGTTCTTGTTACGGTAAATAAGATTTACTTTTGTTCTTGTTACGGTAAATAAGATTTACTGTTGTTCTTGTTACGGTAAATAAGATTCACTGTTGTTCTTGTTACGGTAAATAAGATTTACTATTATTCTTGTTATGACAAATCAAATTTAATGTAGTTTTTGTTATTGTTAATTAGATTTACTATTTTTTTTTGCTATGGATGATATTATTTACTATGATAGTTAATAATATTAACCTAAGGGTATTATTGGAATATTGAAATGTTGTCATGATAAATTGGCTATTTTCCTAAATATGTTAATAGTTGGGCTATAATTTTAAAGTAGAGGTGTTATTTTGGCTAATTCTTTAGTCGGCCCAAAATTTAAAAGTTCGAGCATATTTGTAACATATGTCATTAGGCGTCGTGTTATCATTGTAATATATAATCGATTAAACTAGACATTTTATAAAATTACAACAAATTTTAAATATCCATTTAAGTTTATATAGGTATTGTCTGATTTTTTTTTTCAGAAAAAAATGAGTAGGTGAATTCTATTAGCCGGGTCTATAGTTTTATTTTTAAAACTAAATCATATTTGTTGATGTCATTTTCATGCCTCAACAATCACGAAAAAAAATATAGACTTGGTGTTTAATTCGATTTAATTTATTTGTGAATTCCATAAAAGCTTCATATAAGAAATGAATATTAAATATGTAATAATAAATGTAAAAATGAAATGAGAAAGTAATTGGATTTGGATTTATTGAAAATCCGACTTCGTATACACTGGTCGAGCTCGATTGATTTTGAACACAATCAACGAGCTCACGAATACAATTTGAGAGAGAGAGAGAGAGAGAGGAGAGAGAGAGAGAGAGAGAGAGTATACAATAACAACAATATTAAGTAACATGCAAATTGTCTTTGAAGAAGATAATTTATACTATGACGAGATGCGAAATCATCGAAGACATGTGTTGGCGACACCATCCTTAATTGCCTCTTCTTTTGTCACGTCGCTCTTACGTTTGAATTGGCTCGTTAGAAATCGTCAACTCTCCGGATTTTAAGGCGAGATTGCTTCTCTTGTACTGACTTCGATTTCATCGCGATCTTTGGTGGTTATATTCTGAGCTCGTAAATGGATTTGGACTGGGCCTAATCGACCTCTTAGATTTGTACGACAATAATTTACAAGAATCAATTTACAAAATGCCGTTTATTTATTATTTAAGCCATTTCGTAGAAATAGACTTTGGTGATTATTGGACTTTGATGGCCCAATGTCAAATTACTTTATGGAACCGAACTATACCCCCATAATTTTCACATTCAAAGCTATAAATAATTTTTTTTTCTTACATATGTACAGTGATCTCTCTCTAAAGACTACACATAACACACATTTTGCTCGTTATAGGCTTTGTATTTAATCAATAATTTGTTTGTTTACATGACTACCAGTCATCACCTTATTTTAGAGGTTGGATTTTACAAATCGCAATAGACCCTATAGAAATTTCATTTCAACTCGTTATGTCTGGCCAGATGATTGTTTGCAGTGGGGATTGAACCCACGACCTCCACACATGAGGTGGTGTGGAATTAACACTAGGCTATTCTATGTACACTAGTTTCTTTTACTTTGAAAGTGATTTCAAAATGAAGATTTATATGTTCATCTAGTTTCTTTTACATACATATCACTTAATATTGTGCTAGTTCATTTAGTTAAACAAGAAAAATATTATATGTTCGAGCCTCATTATTATTTCAGAAAACAATATGTAGATATTCGTATGATAAAAAAAGGATTACAAAGATTTGCAGGAAAAAAATAAAATTAAAAATGATTCTACAGCTGAAATATAATCATCATTCATTGTTTATATCTGGAGAAGAGAAGAAGCGGTTGATTGTGGGCATAATTTCCGGGGAGCGTTTTCGTAGAAACTTGCGAAGGCTATGCTCTTTGTACTTCTTTCCCTCCTCTTCATTATCAATCACTCCCATTATTCGCTTTTCTTTTTTCACTCTGCAATAAATTCATACGTGTGATTCTAATTGTACACGTGATTTTACGAGGAAAAAGATATGTACAAGTGATTTAGCTTAGAATATCAGATTTATTATTTGTACTTAAAAAGTGTTGACGTTGCGTACCTGACATCAGGATTAAGCAAAACATTCCTAGTAAGCTGAAACACGCACATACCCGTAACGAAAGTCATTGCAGCCAATAATGGGTAAACCTTCAAATAATTAACCGAAATTCATTTTATTAATTAATCAGTTTCAAATAATTATTTAGTAAAAAAAAATCACGTGTTATAGCTAAATAGTGAAGGAAAATTGACAGCAATAATACAATTTGTTTGACAATTATAAAAAAAAAAAATCAACAAAAACTCAAATATTGACACATATAATACAAAATTAATCACGAACTCGTTGATTCCGTGACACATTTGATCACAAATTAGTTGATTTTCTTATACATTTGATACGAACTGTGTGATTTTTGGTAAGTTACAAATTATTAGTATTATTATTGTCAATTTTCCAATAATCAATTGAAATTATTAAATTAATATCGTTATGGTTTGTCTAAAACTAGTAAAATAGTTGACATTTATAAAAATGTGCAAGTACCAATATCAATCTTTTTTTGCCACGATTAAATTTTTTGAAAGCGAAAAAGTGCTTATATACATTATCAAAAAAATTAAGAATGATATATATATATATATATATATATATATATATATATATACTTTGATTATTTTGTTAAACACGTAAAACTTTGACTATTCTAATCGATCAAATAGCTGTATTGTATAAGTTTTCCTATAACATAAACATGTATGCATTTGGTCTGCATAAATTTCATTGGTTGAGTACTTATTTGATATTTTGAATTAAAAATATAGAAAAATCACACATAATCAAACTATGAAATTGAATAATAGTCAATATTTCACACTTGTAGTTAAATAGTCCATATTTTCACACTTTTTAATCAAATCGTCATACTCATAACTAACATTTTTTTACTATTTTATTTTATTTTAGAATTAATAGCGTCAAAAATATCCAAAATTTTATGTTGGATACACTTAATTACTCATTCTTTTTTTTCGGCGGGTAAAATATCTAATGTTATTTTTTTAGTTCTACTGTTATTACTTTGATTGTTAAATTTGACGAAAATACACGTGTCACAATCTTGTGATTGTGTTATTTTAAAATAATTTTTTAATAAAAACAATTAATAATATAAAAATCGTAAAATAAAAAAAAAAGTAATAAAAACCCAAAAGAAAAAAAATAAAAGAAAAACGGAAGTTAGAACGTTCGGCTGATGATCGGCCCCGACTCTGGCACGTTCCTCGGCACCGCCTCCTCTTCCCCTCCGACTCGTAGTCCTTTACGACCACAGTGGCCGAGCTGAGAACATCGACGAACACCTCGCCGGTAATCTCTGCGCGATGGTTGGTTCATAATGACAACTCAAGATTGTGTTGTTCTTCTTCGCTGTTGCTGGTCTTCCTCTTGCGGCAGTTCCGACAATTTTCGACAATGCCGTTTTCACGCCACGTGCCGTCGCGACGACGAGCTCGTATCTTTCTCAAATCTCATAGTGACGAGCTCTGTCCATAATGGTAGCTCAAGATTGTGCCGTTTTATTTTATGTATTTTTATATTCTGAATTGTTTTAATTTTTGTATTAAAAATTTAATTTAAAATTACATAATCACAAGATTGTGACATGTGTATTTCCATTTTATTTAACAGCCAAAGTAATAATGGTTAGGGGTGAAACTGGATCGGTTCGGTTCGGTTTTTGACATTTTTAGTATCCGAATCCGAATTTTCGGTTTTTAAAAACTCGGTCCAGTATCCGGTCCAATTTAGTCTAAAACCGAAATTCGGTTATCCGAATATTCGGTTATCCGGTTTCTTAAATCCAGTATCCAGTCCAGTATCCAGTTTTTAAAATTCGGTTATCCAGTTTGTAAAATTTCAGATCCAGTTTAATATCCAATTTTATAAAATGGATATTCATTTTCTAAAATCCAAATCCGGTTTGTAAAAATTCAAAAAACGAGTACAAACCACTCTTATAAAGCTCCAAAATGACAATACATAATCTAAAACTGAGTAAAAAAAAATAAAATTCAAAAGGATACTCGTCTCCAACTACATGAACATGTAAATATCATAATATAAAATTAAAATTACAACCCTAATGATCATAATAAACCATACAACGATTGAATTTGTGTGTTACTTTTATAGATCACATAATCAAGTTGTACATGTAGTAGCAGTAGGAGTTGATATAAGAGAAGTTTGTTCTTCTATGACAACTTGAACATCATCTGTTAATAATAATGACATAAATTTAAAATAAATTTGTTTTAATAAACAAACAACAAATGAATATGTCAAATAACTTATCAAATTAATTATCTTACCCAAAACAACTTGCTTAGAATCATTTAGTGCTTCCACTTCAGTAAAATCTGATTTGGGAAAAAAATAAAAACGCTAGGTCTCTCTCAAAATTAGGTCAAGTCTTTTTTTTTAATATATATTTATTTTTAATTAAAAAAAAATCGGTTAAATAACAGATATCCAGATTTTTCCAAAATCAAATCCGATATCCGGTCCAGTTTTGTAAACCGGATCGGTTATCCGAATCCGAATTTCGGTTAGCTGACGTGGCTCCAAATTTCGGTTTCGGTTCGGTTTGGATATCGGTTTTATCCGATTTTCGGTTCGGTTTTGTACAGCCCTAATAATGGTGGAACTAAAAACTAATATTAGGCATTTATCCGCCGAAAAAAATGAGTAATTAAGTGTATCCAACATAAAAATTTTGATATTTTTGTGGCCATTAAATCTTTATTTTATTTTCCTCTCTCTCTCCAAATTTTTTTTTATTAAAGCATTATGGATAACTTATTGATTTTGTACCATTAATTCAATCAAATTAATTTTTAATATTAATGAGTAAACCATTTAAAATAAAATAAATGCCATTAAATAAATTGAAAAATACCAAAAAGTAAAAAAAAAAAAAACAATAGTTTAGGGATGAAAATGATCTAAAAAAAGTTAGGTATGGAATACTACGATTATAAAAACTCACGGACAAAACAAAAAAAAATTATTGTGTTGTGAGTTGAGACTCTTTTTCTTAAGAGAAATTGCCCCATTTGCCACCAATTTCATAATATTTTCCCACTTTCCACCAAAAGACTAATTTTTCCCAAAATGCCACCGAGATCTATGTCAACAATGTTGACATCTCATAGTGAAGAGCAAAAATAGATGTCAACATTGTTGACATAGATGGTGGCATTTTGGGAAAAATTAGTCTTTTTTGTGGAAAATGAGAAAATGTTATAAAATTGGTGGTAAATGGGTCAATTTCTCTTTTCTTAATATGTAAAGAGAGTTTTATTCTATAGCTATAGCCAATAATCGAGAATTTAGGTATAATTGGTGGCAAGAAACCGTTTAAAATAGAGAATACGACCATATGATGAATTCAAAAGACATAGAACAAAAACAAAAAAATTAAAAAAAAAAAAAAAAAAAGAAGGGTTATAGTCGAAAAAGAATTAGGAGTTTACCTCTGGTCTCATCCACCGTCCGGCCATTATAGTTCTGTTCAAAAGCAATATATTACCTTGTTGTCTCTTCAAGAGTGTAACTTATATATTGAGATTTATGTATTAATTTAAGAGAAACGCGTGCATATATATATATATATATATATATATATATATATATATATATATATATATATATATATATATATACATATAGCGTATATGCATATGTATATGTAATAAGCCGGCAAGGTTGACAATGTAAGAATATTTTTCTTGACAATATACAATTACAATGGGCTAAACTAGGAAGAAATTTGTTATTAAATCAATGGTACTCAAAAACCATGTTCTTGGGCTCTAGTTTTGACAAAATATATAAAGACTCACAGTATCATTGACGTAGAATGTTCTATTTCCATGAAAATGTTGATATAATTTTATTTTTCTCTTTCTCGTCTTTCTTTTCCCTACTTATCTTGATGAGTAAAATCAGACATTTATAATTACAAATAAAGTATTATTTTGAATCTTGGGGTAGCCCATGGTTTTTTTTTCCCTTTTATTTTAACGGCTTGACCGTTGACTAAGAAGAATACTGATATATATATGGTATTGGACGTGTTTGGCACAACTTTTTTAAGCCTGTTTTTGCTGTTAGCAAAAACCAAACTGCAATCTTACTGTTTGGTAAAACAGTTTTTAGAAAAAATTTCAAAAACGATTTTAAAAATTGTACATGAGTCACAAAAGCTAAGAATCTTAGTTTTAGAAAAAGCGTTTTTGTATCTGATATAAAATTACTTTAATATCCTCACGTGATTATCCATAGCATTGTTAAATATTTATTTTATGTCTATTTTAGTCTTTTTACTATAATATATTTATTTTACCAAACGCTAAATTAGTTTTTATTACCAGCAACAACTGTTTTATAAACAATTTACCAAACACTTTGTCAATTTTTGAAAAAAACAGTTTTTGATAAAAGCACTTTTTTTAAAAACAAAGTTGTGCCAAACGATGCCATTATTTATTTAGGGAAATTTCGTTTTTTTTATGTTCTTTCCACTGTTGAATAACAAATTCCCTAAAGAGTGATTTTTAAATTGAATGGATAAACAATCTATTTTAAAAAAATTAATAAAAAAATAAATAAACAATAATGATAAGAAAGACATTCTAACAATATAGCCAAAATAAAACGTTAAAATTTTATTCTAGTCAACGTTTTAAAAAAAAATGAAAACTAGTCAATTATTTAATTAACTGTCTATTTTTACACTAATGCCTGTATAAAATTTATAGCCAAAAACATGTTATCTAATTTAAGAAAAATAATAATAATCACTGATTCTTTAATCCAAGCAACCATAAATTAATACTTACTCTCGGAAAGAAACCAAAAAAAAAAAAAAAAAAAAGCTACAAAAAATAATTAGATTACATGCAATCGAAATTGCAGAAATTCAAAATGGAAAACACAAAAAACCTACTAACGATTATATATTATCGATTAGTAGCGATAATATACCGTTATTAACGATTAAAAAAATTAAAAAGCATAAATACTCATAGACTATTAATTATTATTAACGACAATTTACAACTATTACCACCACACCGAGCAGCTCCACTTGGACCTATCTCATTGTCGCCGCGTAGCCTTGAATCGCGCAAATTTGTGCACCTAGGTCTCCGCTCTCCTGGATGGTGCTCGGCGATGCAAAACAAGCGCCACCCTCCAAGGATCGACGCCGCGCGTTGAGCCAAACACGGCCCACGCTGCACTTCTCTCTGGCGCGGTTGTGCTCTCGGACGCTACGACCCTGAATATGCACAGACAGCCACACAGGATCCTCAAGTGATCTTCTCTACGCCCGTCGTCTTATATAGCCCAGATATGGCCGTGCCCGCATCCTCAACTCTAGAGGACATCCTGCCAGCCGCCTCCTCAATGCGCGGTGCTTTTGTGTCTCTGCCGGTCGACGAAGAAGCTCCGCCAAAGCAAGAGATCTGGGCTCCACGATTTAAAAAATGAAAAATTATACAAAATAACCATTTGAAACTAATTGATTAGTAAAATAACACAATTTTCAAATTTTCAGCAAAGTAACCAAATTTACGTTGTCAACCAAGATTTGACGATTATTAAAAGCAACCTATCACTTTAAAAGAATTAATCTTATGAACAAAAAAAAATTGAAACCTATTTATCACATATTTTGACTATTTCGCTAATTTTATACACACTTTGACTATTTTACAAATTCATTACTTTAAATTGGCTATATAACTTAAAAAAAAAAGAGAAAGAGAGGATCAATATAGATAAGAGAGAGATAGAGAGAGAGAGAGAGAGAGAGAGAGATATATATATATATATATATATATATATATATATATATATATATAACGTGGATCAATTAAGGAAATAAAACTTAATTACATTTAATTAATAAATTTCAATGTGAGATATGATTTAAATTTCAAACACAAAAGCGTAAAAATAAGAAGGATAAAAATAGGATACATTAGGTATATAGCCATATTTATAGTTTCACATTGCTATATAGTCAACGTTTCGTAAATCTTAAGTAAATAGTCACATCAATTCAAATCCTGGATTTTTGAATTGAGAGAAATCAAGAATTCTCACTATTTTTTAGATTCATGGACCCAATTGAATTCAGTGGTATCTTTCATTCACATTTTTTTCCATCGAGACATAAGGGGAAAGGCGGCATTCAAATAAAAAAAAAAAAGTTTAGATTTTGGTAGAGAGAAGGGAAAGAAAGGAGATAAATTTATTTATTTATTTTTTCTGCAAACCATTATGACTATATAACTATACATCCATTTTTAATATTCATCTAAACATACGTTCAGTATTATATTTTATCTTTTTTTATTATTATTTTTCTCTCTTTACTTCTAATTTTTCTTGTTAAAAAAATTTAACTTATCTTTTTAAGTTACTTGTATTTTGTTAAAGTTTCTTTGTGTTTTGAATTTAAGAATTAACCATTTTCTTAGATATTATATACATAAAAATAGTTATAAACCTATCCTAAAAAAATATTTATTTTATTATAATCTAAACAAGCCGAAATAATTCAATTAATAAAACAATTCTACCCACGAAAAAAAACGAACCACTAGAAAAAAAAATATTAAAAACAAATATAACAATAAATATAACTTATTAAATGATTTCCGCCAAGCGCATGTCAAAACTTAAAATTTAAAATTGGCATGAAATAAAATGATAAACAAGTAGTGAAATGATCTCTCTCTCTCTCTCTCTCTCTCTCTCACACACACACATAAAAGACACCCTAATTTACTTCAACCACCGCCCCTCCAGGATTCTGAACCTCGGCCCAACTTCAACTTGGTGGTGGTCGTCTTCGTCGGCTGCCTTTCTTTCTCTGCCAAACCCCTATTGTGGAGGGAGATGTTGAATGGGTTCTTAAAAGAGAAACTTGTAATATTTTTATTCTATTTGTTGTTTTTAATTATCTGTTTTTATGGTACTATCTTGAGTGGGTTTTTAGAAGAGGAAGTAGTATTTTTAATCTGTTTGTTGGGTTTTTTTTATTGTCTATTTTTATGGTACTATATTTTTAATCAAAAAATTTGGTAACTATCCAACTAAATCGTTTGAGATTGTTATATAACCAACGTTTCGTAAATCTTAAGTAAATAGTCATAAAAATGACGTGACATTACTGGTTTCTCTTTCATTGAAATAAAAGGGTGGAATATTTACATCAATTTACACGTATAAATACATGAACGTGACTATTTACTTAAAATTTACAAAATATTGACTATATAGTAATGTGAAACTGTAAATATGAGTATATATCTAATGAACCCTTTTTTTTATTTGGGTTGGAATTCTACATTTCAATTGTTGGTTTCATTTAGATATTTGGCGTATAGGTGATGGAGTGTGTTTTCTCAAGGTGGATGGTCTTCGAGTGATTGGATTCTTCTATCAATCTTCGAGGGATTTTTAAACGAAACATGGTGGGCTCTAAATTGAGTAGTTTTGAGTCTTCCGTAACATAAATTGAGAAAAAACATGTATGTTAGTGCTTCATCCATGTATTGTTCTTGGTTTGATTTTTAGTGGCAACTAGGGATGGCATTTTTATCCGAAACCCGTTAGCCCGTCCGTTACCCGGTCTTAACGGGTCGGGTAATACCCGTTCAAAATGAGTTAACGGGCTAACGGGTATTACCCGTTAGTATTTTAGCGGGTACAGGTCGGGTAGCGACAATGTTAAACCCGCCCCGTTAACCCGCTAACCCGCCCGTTAATTATTTTTATGGAAAAAAACTAAATATTTTTTTTAAAGAAAACATTAGATTACATCATAATGAGTAGGTTGTTGTTTTGATTCTTATTAAAAATTATTTTTTATTTTTTTTTTTAAACGGGTTAGCGGGTGCTCAATTTTGGCACCCGTCACCCGGCGGGTATACCCGTTACCCGCCCCGTTGGGAAAACCGGGTTAACGGGTACGGGTTAACGGGTATTTTAATAGGCGGGTACGGTACCGGTATTGGTGTACCCGCTAAAACCCGTACCCGTTGCCATTCCTAGTGGCAACTTAAAGTATTGATGAGATTGAGAAAGTTGGGTGTAAATGAATCCAAAGAAATAAAGAAAACGTAGATCTTAGAAGTATGAAATTATTTTGTTGATCTTATTGCTGGAAGTTACAAATAGCAAAATAATCATCTTGAAAATGGCTTATCAAAATAATCATAATGTATATGTAATTAATTTTTTTAAATGAGTAAAAACGATTAAAACACGATTGAATTAACCATTTAACACGATTATTAAATGGTCGGATTTGGATTTAGGTTTCAAGCACAATTAATAAATGGTCAAATTTGATTTTATCGCTTATTTTAAAAAATACGATAAATACGAGATAATTACGATATGAACACGAATTTGTCACCCCTAAAATTTAGAGACAGTGTGTAATCATCCGAGATTAATGTTAAATCATTCAAGACTTGAGGTCTTAATTTTCTTTGATATAAGAGTTTGCTGTCTATCCTCCTAAGTGTTATACCTATTTTTTTTAATAAAAAGCCTTTTATTATTAAAAAAATGAAATAAAAGGTTTTTTTTTATGTCTACAACAATTCATTTATTTTTTTGCTCCGAGTTGATGTATAACTTGGAACATTAATCAATTTTATTTTTCCCTTTCTCCCACTTGATGTCACTAACTTGAAACGTTAATCAATTTTTTAACAATCGAATCGACACATCAAATATGATTATACTTATATCTTAAAATAAAAATGATTTATATCTTACATCATATATGATCTATATACCTTACATCTTAAAATAAAAATACTCTCTTCCATCGTGAGTGAGCCGTTTCTAAAGTTCAAAGCAGCAGAGAAGGAAAAAGAAGCGCCGTTTCGAAACGTGGAGTGTGTAGATCCACAATGGCGTGCCCGGAACGGCGCTTCATCCCTTACGTCCTCCTCCTCTCCGCCGCGGCTCTCTTCTTCTTCTCCTTCCACCACCGCACTCCCACTCTCCTCCTCCCAAACCCTAACCCCACCTTTTCCCTCCCACCGGACCAGCGTTTCTCCTTCATCGTCAAAGTCCTCGCCTACGACCGCCTCGACTCCCTCGCTCGCTGCCTCCGATCCCTCGCCGCCGCCGATTACCTCTCCGACCGCGTGTCCCTCCACGTCTTCCTCGACCACTTCCCGGCGCTTTCCGTCAACGCCTCCTCCGCCGAGGCCGACCGGAAGCTGGCAGAGTCGCGGCGGATCGTGGATTTCGCCGACACGTTCCAGTGGCGGTTCGGGGAGAAGATCGTGCACTACCGGACTCTCAACGCTGGGCTTCAGTCCCAGTGGCTCGAGGCCTGGTGGCCGAGCTCTGACGATGAGTTTGCTTTCGTCGTCGAGGACGATCTGGAGGTCTCGCCGATGTACTACAAGTTCCTGAGGAGCTTGATCTTGAATTACTACTATAATGAAACGAATTTCCGTCCGTATATCTACGGAGCTTCGCTTCAGCGACCAAGGTTCGTCCCAGGTAGTTTGTCTGATGCTCTCGTATCATATCCATTTCTGAAGTTCGTTATGTCGGTTCTGTGTGGATGTGTGGGTCGTTGTTAAGCTCTTCGCATTCAATTACTGTTTTGTGGTTTATATTCAGAGCAGAAAGTATTGAACGAATGATGTGCTGATTTTCTTGAGCTGATTTTGCTTCGATGGCCTGAATTTGATCGACTAATTGGCTTAAGCTTGTTGTTATCGTGTTTCTTTGACTTAGCTAATCCGTTTTGGCTGATCGTTGCTTATTTCATTTGACTGTTTATTATAGGCAAGCATGGAAATAAAATAGCGTTGGACGATGGAACTCGGCTTTTCTTGTACCAGTTGGTTGGCACTTGGGGTCAGCTTCTGTTTCCGAAACCTTGGAAGGAGTTCAGATTATGGTACGACGAGCACAAGGCCAAGGGTATAAAGCCAATCCTTGATGGCATGGTATTTCTTTTCTTTATCTCTTGTCTTTTGTTTCATTTTCATCGACTTTTGGGTTTGCCATTTCTCAAAAGCTTTTGATGATGGTTCTATTAGATTATTGAATATGTAAAATTTATACATGTAGGTGACCACAGGCTGGTACAAAAGGATGGGAGAGAGAATATGGACTCCCTGGTTCATCAAGTTCATTCATTCCCGTGGCTATTATAACTTCTACACTGGTTTTTCGCACGAGAGAGCGCTGAGTGTCTCTCACCGAGATGCCGGGGTTAACTATGGGAAAACCGCCGGGCCTGATTCCACTTTGTTGGACAAAAACGCCCTTGATTTCAACCTCTTGGAAATGAAGCCATTGAGGGACCTAAAGTGGTACGATTTCTGTTTCAGAGAAGTACGTCCCAATAGAATTGTTAGAAGAGTTGAAGAACTCGCGCCCGTTCTTCATTCCATTCAGAAACACGAAACAGTAATTCTTGTAAGCCTCCATGGGATATCGGAAATGGTTACGAAAAACCTCCTGTGTAACTTGGAGAAGCTAGATATCTGGAATTACTTACTCGTAGGCCCTAAGACAGAGTTTTTGCTTGACCTCGCTAGAAGAGGACATCCTGTTATCATCTACGATGAGTTTTTGAAGAGTGCAATAGATCACAAAGTGACTGATTTCACGGATTCTCAAACTGTCATTCTGGCAAAAGCATATGCAACTAAGAAGTGCATAGAACTTGGGTACAACTTTTTGCAGATGGAAGGTCAAACGCTTCTCGCTAATGGGTTCCCATATCTCGAGTTTGATCGCTCCTCCGATTTCTTTGCTGGGAAAAGCTCGGAACTTTTTTTCGTCCGAAGCTCAGAGTCATCTAAGAAAACTTGGGGAGATAAGTTCATCTCAGAAGTCGCATCATCGGTAGTGAAATCTATGTCGAGCAATAACGAGCACCTTGGTTTTGTGGGAGTAGTAGTCAACCAATTAGAACAAAAGCGTCTGACAGTCAAGAGCATTGACGAGACGAGATTGGGTGTCGATATCAGTAACGATAGAGATAGCAAATTATCCTTAGGGGTTGAAACGAAACTTGTTTTCTGGTCTAGCGTGATAGATTCGTCTGCAGTTAGGAAGAGGCTTGAAGAATTGGGTTTGTGGTTCTTAGATGATGACCTCTCTTGCAAGGCTGTTGTGTGTCGCCAGCACTAGCAACCCCGGCTTCATTACCATAATTTTTTTTTATTGTGTTGTAGTTTGTAAATTGTTGTCCATTTTTTACATGCCTAAAGTTTTTGCATGCATCATAATATTTTTTTGGGTTAAATTTCCCTAAAAATGACATAAGCTGTTCTGTTTAGCTTGTACGTGGGGAATTACGGATTGATAATATATAGCGAAATGCAAACACTTGATTTAAACCTTTAGATATATTTCACCGAGCTTGGCAATTCAGTTGTGTTTGTTGTGTGTGTGCGATTTTCTAACTTTCTGTACTCTTAATATAGTCCCTTGTTTTTCAGGTTTCGGACCTTTATCAACGATGCTGATGCATCTGTTAGTATAACTTAGAAAAACTAGTAGTCCAAAGTTTATAATTTAAGACAATCATGAGACAGTAACTGCAAAACTATGTGATGCATCATGCATGTTCATGATTAGAATTAGATCAATAAATTAATAACGAGTTTGTTTTAGAGCAACGCCCAATTTTACCTCATCACAAAAACAAAATTACCTTTTTCACGTCACGTCATTCATTTTGACAACTTAAAAAAAAAAATTATTAATATGGCAAACTTTAAAGTTACACGATGAAATTCGTTTTTTGAATAATTTATTTCTAAATTTTTTGCCCTAATACTTACTCAAATCTCCTCATTTAGGGTGCTTACTACTGAAGCTAACCTCTTTTGTCCTTGCCCTGAAACATTATAAAAAGTTGTTTAATGATTAAAAATTCAATAGTTTTAATGAATTGTTTTAGTTTAAGGCAAAGATTAAAATATCATAAAAATTCGTAGTAATTGCGCATAAATTACGTTTTAACAGCCATAGGAGGGACATTTTTTTTGCGACGTCTCGTTTTGTTCGTTACTTTTTGTATCGTTTCTCTTTTGCAAGACACCACAAAACCATGATTTTTTAGTCAATAAAATCTATTTATCGAAGTGTTTAGTTCATCTCGCTTATACATTCTAAAAACAGTATATTGCATAAATTAGAAGTAGATATGGTAATGGAGAACATAAAGAAATACTTACAATCATTTACCGAGCATCATTTCCTTAGCTAATATGAGCTTTTAAGCTCAAGCAGTCAATCGAGATTTCATCGATTCCAAAGACAAATTCCAGTTATAAAATCATTGTTATAGTATCTTCCTAAAATCCAAGACCATTAAAGATACTGGCTAGCCCCGAGTTTCTCATAGCATTGAGTTCATGCATTCCGAAATGTTGGTCGTCGTGACTTTGTATCTTTTACCCGAAAATTTAGAACGAGCCCACAACTCAGGATTAGCTTCCATCAAGTAGTTTTTAATTCCCGGCTGCATGCCACTCAATTTCTCAAGAAAGTATTCAAACTCTTCATGCGTGTATGCCTTTGCGCACGTGATAAAGAGAGGCCTAAGTTTGCTTCGCCGAAACTTGGTCTGCAAGTTACCCCATAAGTGTTGCATGCAAATCTCTTACTTGGCATACGGAAACACTTGTAATGCACCCTTAGGAATCGAAGTTTTTATATCCAAAGTAATCACCAAGTTCTCACGATCGCCATCACCTTCTTGAAATTCTCAAAAAAGCAGCGCCATGAAGAATCGTCTTCAGTACCTACGATCCCAAAGGCTAACGGCAGGATGTGATTGTCACCATCCATCGCAGCAACGATCAATAAAGTCCCTGAAAACTTTCCTTTTAGGAAAGTGCCATCCATAGAGATCATGGGACGACAATGTTTCCAGCCTTCCATTGAAGCCCGATCGCAATAAAAAAAATTGAATTCTCCTGCAGGTTCAATCTCAAAAGAAGAGTAGGTTCCTGTATGATGAAACAAATCCTGGTGAAATATCAAAAAAATTAATCCAACTTTCAAAAAAAACTTATAGACTGAAAAGAAAAAAGAAATAGGACAAAAGAAGTACTTGGATTTTTTTTTTTTTTTTTTTTGTGATAATTTCGGCAACAATCACAAGAAGTGAATATGAAGTTGCATGCGAACCTAAAAATTCCTTCAAGGCAAGAACCCGACCACTATAGAACTCTCTCTTCATGCACTCACTCATAACCGACACAGAGGCTTGCCTATGCTTGGATGAAACAACTTCAACGGTGCAAGAATGCACGTTTTTGATACTTTCTAATCACCCATACGCCCGAGTCCCCACACACCGAGGCGTTTAATTTCCAATCACAAGGTGTTTTACAGCAAACAAGAAAGTACTTAGTTTTACTAGATCGGGACACTATGAACTCGAAGTTGTTTCTAATAGCTATTCTCTTAAAAGCATTGACCATTGTGCTTTTTTCAAGAAAAATACTACCCTCTTTCATGTCAAAGTTCGAAGGAATGTTGTTTAGTTCAATTTCATCTACAAGTCCATCATGTTCTAAATCCAAAATCACATTCACTTTAGTATCTGAAAATTCACAATTTATACCAAAGCGAGACATTCAAACAAATCAACTACAAAAAAAAAAAAAAAAAACAAGGATTAACATTTTGGACACCTAGATTAAAATTATTGAAATCCTGAGAAACCGATTCATGAACATGATAAACACGGAGATTAAGAACAAAAACTAAAAATTATGATCTAGAACAAAGCCGACCTGACTTAGCAAAACATGCTACAACATAAGAATTCAACACCAATTCCATCGAAAATAACTTGGATAACAAATTATAAACATAAGCGAAATTAAAAGGTTGAAATCAAATTCGTAGAAAAAAATGGTTATAATCTGAAAGATTCTACTGGAAATTAACGCGAACAACAGTGATCAATGGTAGAGAATCGAAGATTAGAAATTTCTAGATAAAAAGAGATAAGAAAACTTCTATAATTGAAAGATCTGTTGAAAATAAAAGCCGACAAAGATGATCGTAGACTAAGATATTTCGAATCGAATATGAGATTCGAACCTGTTAGTCAATCTCGGATCGATGTTGAAACGTAAGAAAAATTGCCACGATCGCTGAAAAATTGAGAGCTAATAACGTGAGTAGGAAAGGAAGAATCATTTTCAAACCGTAACAATTCATACCCAATCAACAAAGATATAGTTGTTTTTTAACAATACTAGGATGTAGAACGTGCTTCGCACGTGGACTACAGATATTAATTGATAAATTTATTTTAAAATAGTGTTATGACCTCTTAATACATCTTGTTAAAGAGTTTTACCAATATTCGTCAAAGTAAAATTCAATTGAAAAACAATATGAAATTGTAATATCCATGATCGTGGGAGTAAAATATTCCATAATAGAACTATAAAAGAAAAAAATATTCAAATTAAGTAAGAGTAATAGATTTTGATTCTTCGTCTCTAGAATTTTCGATCTTGATCAACCTCCTCTTCCGCAAAGCCATACACAATGAGCTCGACGGCCTAATATGGTGCAGGAGCTAATTGTTTCTTAGCGTAATCTATAAGCATCATTGTAATGTGGAATAAGCATTAGTACCATGATCTTCGAAATAGTTATGAACTTTCAGTTATTTGCACCATTGCTTTACATAAGAAGAGGAAATGATTACTATTCACACATACTTATTTTACTATTATAGCATCTTTATATAGAATATATCAAGATGTACATTTGTTATTAAAATAACCTAGTTTCGAGTAATATGCTTTAGATCGGAATGATGTACATTTGTTATTAAAATAACCTAGTTTCTAGTAATATGCTTCTGGGGCAAGCAACAAAGGACATCCGAGAAACTATGAATTCAATTGATATAAAAAAAATGTGAATTAAAAAAAAAATTGAGAGAGAGAGAGAGATAGACTTGATGTCACATTAATAAATAATCTCACATTAAGCTTACATTTTCTCTTCTCTTTAAGGGTCCATTTACTCTTATATATCAGTAACATCATGTAACATCATTTGGTTGGAGCCAAAAAAAGTGCATCAGAACGGAACTTATGGAAAAACGCTGTCGAGATTCAAACTTCCAAGCCGATTTCGCGACAAGATTATTGTGCGATGAAATCATTGTATAAAGATGGGCGAGAAGAAATTGGAGACTGGTGAGAAGGCTTTCACACATATTCTAAACAAAGCAGAGCCACATATCATTGAAGTAGGTAACTTTTTTTCTTTCTTTTCGAAGCTAATGTTTTGGTTTGTCCGATTACATTTTACCATTGACTCATTGTCGACTGCTTTGAAGGTCATATTTTTTCATTGACTCACAAAAAGTTTGGGCTGAATTGAATCTGTTGGTTTGTTGAGCTAAAGGTCTGATTTTTTTTCCTAAAATTTTACTGGTAAATCACAACGGTATTTCTTATTTTGCAGAATCTTACATTGGCAGATATTGTCATGGTTGAGTTTATAGGTGTGTTACTTTCTTGTACAAAGACTAAAATTCCATAAAAAAAAATCGGGTTCATTGGGATTAAATCTTATTTCGTTTTTGTTGAGATGCGCTCACTTGCATATTTTACAGTTTGAAGTTAGCTTTTTTCTTTCAAAATAAAGTTTACTTTAATTACACAATTTCTTTTACTCAACCTCATGTATTTTATCTTATTCCTTATTCCTTATGCAGCGCTGCCTTTGCTGGGCTCTGGTGCGACTGTGCTCGATACCAACTGACATCAAGTCTATCTCTCTCTCTCTCAATTTTTTGGCACTTTTTTTGGCTCCAACCAAATGATGTTACATGATGTTACTGATATATAAGAGTAAATGGACCCTTAAAGAGAAGAGAAAATGTAAGCTTAATGTGAGATTATTTGTAAGCTAATTAACTATATCAGTGAGAATACAAAAACACTCACAAGGACAGTGATGTCATTCTCTATCAGCGCGAGTGATCACCATTCCGCAAGAGAAACAATTTCAAAAATCTCAATTACCAAGTCCAATTAAAAAATAAGTCTTAATAGAAGAAACCCAAGTAAAAGCACAATGGTCATAGCAGTAAACCCAGTTCTTAAGCTCTCAAACCTAACGTTTTACTATCCCAGTCCTTCAATCCCTAGATCAAGCACTTCAAATTCAAGAATCACAATTCAAATTGATTCTACACTCAGTAAGTTTATCAGCTTTATATAGTTATGGAACTTCAAAACCAAAATCAATCAATTCAACAAAAGAAACACTGAAGTAAAACCCCAACCCATACTTGATTCCAAAAACGTCAATTGACGAGTCCAGTTTTAAAAAAATCACTGTATACAGAATATACCCAATTAATAATAAAAATCAGAGTAATCGTAATAATAAATCCAGTTCTTAAGTTCTCAAACCTAGCATTTTATCATTCCCGTCCTTCGATTCCCAGACCAAGCACGTCAAATTTGCAAGGGAATCTACAGGGAAAACCCCTTCAATAGAACAATCTAGCATATCCAACCTGAGACATCAAATGATTATGACCAGCAGAATTTGATGAAGGAGCAACCTCAAGTGGTAACTCAACTTGATTTAGCGGAGCCATTATCCATGTTTTAACTTCAGATACCATCTGTGATTGAGATGCCCCAACATCTTTATTAGAAAAATCAGGATTCCCTTCAACCTCTCTCTTGCGATCCTTAAGAAGAGAAGTTGGCGCTATCTCTTTCAAGTCCACCCCAAGGTTCTTGAACAAAACCTGAGACAAATCAATTGGGTTGAGTAAAAAGAGACGGATAAAATTATGAGCACCAATATTATGTAGGTGGGGAATGACATGCGAAAATTCCAACAAAAACTGTACCTCAATGTCAAACTTCAGGTTCATTTTCAGGTTAGGCATAGAATATATCTCAGCAAGCAATCCGAGAATGCCCATCGTCCAAGGATTGGGTGGTTGATATGCTAGACTGCTTTGGCATGGTTCTAGAATCTGCAAGTTATAGAGCGTAAATCCCAACACCTAAATTCAGAACCAAAGTATGCATTCTAGATCATATATAATTATACCTTTGAAGTAAATGGTATGACTGCAATCATTAGTCCCTTGACATAAGCCTGCAAAAAGAAAGTCAAGGTACAAAGATTTAAACCACGGTGTAGGGGATTGTTATATCATTATACTACTGCATGATCACATAAGAGACAACTGTACAAATTTTCTCCTTATAAAAACACACCTCAATAATCAAAGATTTGGGATCAATTTCACAAGCAAGCAAGACTTGATTCATTCCGATTGATCAATTTCATGTAAGATGATGAAATTCGATGTTGGAAAAAGGTAAAAATCTGTTCAAAATCTTGTAATATAATTTTTCTTTGTTGATCGAATCTTGTAATATAAAGTTATTCACATAAAAATTAGGGTATTCTCATTCTTTGAGATATTGAAGAGATTCTATTGATGAAAAGGCCACTCTTGGCACTGAACTGACAAAAGACCCGTGTTAATTACTTAGTTCAGAACCCATTATAAAAAAAATAGAACCAAACTCACCACTTCTGAATACAAGGATTTTAGCGAGCGAATTACGGCTTCAGCGGTGCCAAGAAAGCCCTTCAAAACCTACAAGAACAACATCCACTTTCTCAATGGTTTGAGGCCCTTGAATACACAAACACAAACTAATTCACTTTTTGCAGTGTTCAAAATTTTGACCACCCACAAAAACCTTTGAATTCTCTGTGATTTAATCACTGATAACGTGTCACAATGACAACGGACACATTAGAAACAGGGCAGTCCTAAGTTAAAACTGATGTTCTTTTATATTTCAGAATTACTGCTAGGAAATTAAGAAATTCAGCCAGTAACGTAACATCGCAACATAGGAATATGTATAAACATCAAAACTAAGACCACTAAAAAGTCATACATGTTAGCATTTAAAATCACCAACAGCTTCTGATTCCTACCTAAATCATCAACACAAAACAAAACATAAACACCTCTTATTTTGGCACTGAACTGACAAAAAGCCCAAGATAATTTCTGCCAGCCAAGAATGCAAAGCCAATCCTACACATCTTCCATTGTTACAGGCATACATCTCTATTTACTTAGTTCCAAACCCAGTATAAAGCTTATTTATTTAGAAAAAATCAACAGCAATTAAACATGAATGAACAAGAATGAAAGCCCCAAATTAAAAGAAAATTCGAGCAAAACCTATATAAAATTAATAACCGATTTTCTAAGAAAACCAACAGCAATTAAACATGAATGAACAAGAATGAAAGCCCCAAATTAAAAGAAAATTCGAGCAAAATCTATATAAAATTAATAACCGATTTTCTAAGTTTATATTATGGTTGGATATGAAGCTTTACAGTACCTGATCAAGCGGTCCAGATTTAGCCTTCTTGTTCGGAGTGACCACATGAATGCCTTTACGCAACCAATCTTAGTAATAGCCAGCCACAGCAGTGTCGGCTGTGCAGTCAACAAAAACAGTGTTAGGAATGAAATGATTCCCCTGCACATGTCGGGTAAATTTCTCCATATCTGCAACTTTAAATTTCAACTTAAATTCGAGCAAAACTCATATGAGATATGAAAACCCGAATTTATAAACCATTTCGAAAGCCCCAATTTAAAAGTAAATTCGAGCAAAACCTATATAAAATCTGAAAACCCTATTTTTCAAATTAAATTCGAGCAAAAACCATACCAAATTTGAAAACCCCAAGTTATAAAGCACTTTTTACCAATCACACAATTCCAACAAGAAATCCTAAATCAAGCAAGATAGAAGAAGACGAGGAGACATAAACGAGATCGTTGAACTCACCGAGAAGAGGAGCGGAGACGATGTCCGACGATGATGCGTGATTGGCGAGTGTTTCACTGGCGGCGAAGAGCAACGAAGAAGAAAGAAATATAGAAGAAAGAGACGACGAGAGAAAATGGTGAAGCCAATGAAACCGTACAAACCCCAAACGAACGGTGACAAAGAAAAAATAAAATAAAATGGTTTGTATTTAAAGTGAGGCGTGAACAGTCATCTCGGAATTGGCTTATTACATGTCATAATTTAATTGGTAGATCGTTATGAACAGTGTTTTCGGATTTGCGCTTATTATATTTTAATAGATAAGTGGTTATTTTGCTTGTAAAATTTTGGCAATTTTATTAAACACTAAATTTGAATTAGATGGTTTATATAAAAAAAAAAAAAATTCTTTATAAATAGTGAAATACGACGAGACAAAGGCTATGTTGGGTTCAGCTTATTAAGCTTGATTTTAGTTCTTTCTAAAAGTTAAATCATATTTAAATGTTTGGTAAAATTGCTTTTTCTAAAAGCTAAAAAATGTTTTTGAATATTTTAACTAAAAAAACCAAAAGCTACAATTTGTAGCTTTTATACGTAGATTTAGTTTTTGGTTTGTAATTTCTCTCTCTTAACTTTTTTTTTCTCTTACACTAACTTTTAATTCTAATTATCTCTATATGTTTTTATCAAATAATTTTTTTGACGTCACCAAAATTTATAATTTATTTTTTACATTCTATAGACACCCACTTTGATATATTTTTTATATAACAAAATATATCTTATTATTATTATTAATTACATTTTATATAAATAATTATCACTTATAAATATTAATATATATTTTATCAAACACTAAATCAGTTTTTGTTAACAGCTACAACTATTTTACAATAGTTTACCAAACACTCATCTGTTTTTTAAAACAACAGTTTTTTCGTACATATATTTTAAAATCACTTTTTTACTATGCCAAACACCGCCATTGTTCGAAAAACAAGAGAAACTCAAGTGACATTGAAAAAAAAAAAAAAAAAAAAAAAAAACCGCCGTGAGAAGTGAAAAGAGGGGAGAAATATAAACCCCAACGCCTCAAAAGCCCTAATTCTCTCCTGATCCTGAATAATTAGGTCACAAAAATAAAAGAAGTCTCTTCATTCGATGGCTACGGATTCACCGGCGAACGGCGTGGTGGATCCCCGGCGAATGCGAAACATGTGCATCCTAGCCCACGTGGACCACGGGAAGACGACGCTGGCGGACCACCTGATCGCGTCGGCCGGCGGCGGAGTCCTCCACCCGAAGATGGCGGGGCGGGTCCGATTCATGGACTACCTCGACGAGGAGCAGCGGCGAGCCATCACCATGAAGAGCTCCTCCGTGTCCCTCCGCCACGGCGACCACTCCGTCAACCTCATCGACTCCCCGGGCCACATGGACTTCTGCTCCGAGGTCTCCACGGCGGCGCGTCTCAGCGACGGCGCTCTGGTTCTGGTCGACGCCGTGGAGGGCGTCCACATCCAGACCCACGCCGTCCTCCGCCAGGCCTGGACGGAGCGCCTCACCCCTTGCCTCGTCCTCAACAAGGTCGACCGCCTCATCTCCGAGCTCCGCCTCACCCCCTCCGAGGCCTACGCGCGCCTCCTCCGCATCGTCCACGAGGTCAACGGCATCGTCAGCGCCTACAAGTCCGAGAAGTACCTCTCCGAGGTCGACCTCATCCTCTCCTCCGGCGACTCCCCCTCCGACGCCGACCTCGAGCTCCTCGACGACGACGACGAAGACACCTTCCAGCCCCAGAAGGGCAACGTGGCCTTTGCCTGCGCTCTCGACGGCTGGGGATTCACCGTCCACGACTTCGCCGAGTTCTACGCCGCCAGGCTCGGCGCCAGCGCCGCCGCCCTCCGGAAGGCCCTCTGGGGGCCATGGTACTACAACGCCAAGACCAAGATGATCGTCGGAAAGAAGAGCCTCGAGAAAAAGTCTCAGGCTTCCCGGCCCATGTTCGTCCAGTTCGTCCTCGAGCAGCTCTGGCCGGTCTACCAGTCGGCCATGGACGGCGACGGAGACAGAGGGATTCTCAACAAGGTCGTGAAGACGTTCGGCCTCAACGTCCCTCCGCGGGAGCTTCAGAATAAGGACTCGAAAGTGGCGCTGCAGGCCGTCATGAGCCGTTGGCTTCCTCTCTCCGACTCGATCCTCTCCATGGTCATCAACTGTATGCCCGACCCGGTCTCGGCCCAGGCGCACCGAATCTCCCGCCTCATCCCCAAGAGGGAGGTCTCCAGCGCCGAGGCCGAGAGCGTGAGGGCGTCGGTGGAGGCTTGCGATTC
Source organism: Urtica dioica subsp. dioica (assembly GCF_054948205.1). Classification (NCBI taxonomy): domain Eukaryota; kingdom Viridiplantae; phylum Streptophyta; class Magnoliopsida; order Rosales; family Urticaceae; genus Urtica; species Urtica dioica. The sequence continues at coordinate 7,362,519 of NC_142766.1, forward strand.
GAGGCCCGAGGCTCCTTGTGTCGCCTTCGTCTCCAAGATGTTCGCCGTCCCCTCGAAGATGCTTCCTCAGAGAGGCCTCGGGGGAGAAGCCGTGGACAACGGGACCGACGAGAGCGACGACGGAGGCTCCGGCGAGTGCTTCCTCGCCTTCGCCAGGATCTTCAGCGGGGTCCTCCGATCGGGTCAGAAGGTCTTCGTTCTCTCGGCTCTGTACGATCCGTTGAAAGGCGACGACGATTCGATGCAGAAACACGTCCAGGAAGCCACGCTGCCGGCGATCTACCTGATGATGGGTCAGGGCCTGCAATTCGTTCGCTCGGCGAGCGCCGGGAACGTGGTCGCGATCAGAGGCCTCGGGCAACACATTCTGAAGAGCGCGACCCTCTCGTCCACCAAGAACTGTTGGCCCTTCTCGAGCATGGCGTTTCAAGTCTCGCCCACGCTGAGGGTCGCGATCGAGCCCTCCGATCCGGCGGACATGGCCGCGCTCATGAAGGGTCTGAAGCTTCTGAACCGGGCCGACCCGTTCGTCGAGGTCTCGGTGTCCGGGCGCGGAGAGCACGTCCTGGCCGCGGCCGGGGAAGTCCACCTCGAGCGGTGCATAAAGGATCTCAAGGACAGGTTCGCGAGGGTGAACCTCGAAGTGTCGCCGCCTCTGGTCTCGTACAAGGAGACCATCCAGGGAGAGGATTGCAACACTCTCGAGTGTCTGAAAGCGCTGACGGGGAGCTCGGATTTCGTCGAGAAGACAACGTCCAACGGAAGATGCGTCGTCCGCGTGCGAGTCTTCAAGCTACCGCCCTCTCTGACCAAGGTCCTCGACGAGAGCTCCGACTTGCTCGGAGACATCATCGGAGTCAACGGGGACCACGCGAGCAAAACCACGGAAACGGAAACCCTGCGCCAGCGCATCACGGAAGCCGTGGAGAGCGACATCGCGTCGGAGAACGAGGACGACAAGGACCGGGCAGAGAAATGCCGGCGACAATGGCCGAAGCTCCTGAAGAAGATCTGGGCGCTCGGGCCGCGGCGAAACGGCCCCAACATCCTCTTCACGCCGGACCCAGAAGAAGAACCCGAAGAAGGATCGTCATCGCCGCCCATCCTGGTCCACGGCTCGGCCCACGTCTCGAAGCAACTGGGATTCTGGTCCGAAGAGGACGAGCACGAAGCGGTGTCCTCGGAGGCGGAGCGGCTCGAGACCAGCGTAGTTTCAGGGTTCCAGCTGGCAACGGCGGCGGGCCCGCTCTGCGACGAGCCCACGTGGGGGCTCGGGTTCGTGGTGGAGGCCCGAGTATCTTCTGCATCGGCCCAGGAGGAGAGAGAGAGCTCGTCGTCGGAGCAGTTCGGGCAAGTGATGACGGCGGTGAAGGAGGCGTGCCGGGCGGCGGTGGTGCAGAGGAAGCCTCGGCTGGTGGAGGCAATGTACTTCTGCGAGCTCAACACATCGCCGGAGTATCTGGGGTCGATGTACGCGGTGGTGGCTCGGAGGCGGGCGAGGGTGATCAAGGAGGAGATGCAAGAAGGGTCGGCCTCGTTCACGGTGCACGCCTACGTTCCCGTCTCAGAGAGCTTCGGGTTTGCGGACCAGCTCAGGAGGGAGACAGGTGGCGGGGCCAGCGCTCTGCTCGTGCTCAGCCACTGGGAGGTGCTTCCTCAGGACCCTTTCTTCGTGCCAAAGACCGAAGAGGAGATCGAGGAGTTCGGGGACGGATCCAGCGTGCTCCACAACACCGCAAGAAAGCTAGTCGACAATGTCAGGCGACGCAAAGGCCTTCCCGTCGAGGAGAAAGTTGTTCAGCACGCCACCAAGCAGAGAACCCTCGCGCGTAAAGTCTAGTAGTCCACACATACACCTTTTTTCTGTTTCGTTTAGTTTAGTTCATGGGTTTCGCTGCTTTCCTTGCTTGGAATGAGGAAATTTTGAGGCATTCACATCATCACATGTTTAGTCTTTGTTACTTGAGTCAGTTTTGTTTATACACACTCCACATATTCATTCATTATTAGCTATTTTGGTTTTACACTGGACCTGTTTATGGTTTGGAATTTGTTTGTTATTGTTTTGCATTTATGTTGTGTTTGAATGATGGGTTTTTGGCGTGGATCATTCCCTGTATTCACTACTCATCATACCTTTGAAATTAAATTATTACTCACTTAAACCTGGGCATAAAATATGACCCAAAAATATGAAATATTGTCTCCCCTAGCTGATGCTTTGACACTGTTGGGAAGAACAATGGTATAGATTCATAACAAATATTATGTACACAATGGAGTCAAACAATATAGGGGATAAGGAATTAGTAAAACAGTATTGTTAATCGATACGCCTCGAGTAAAATCTTTGGAGTTGAAAGCCTGAGAATAATCAAGCGAGACCCTCGGGTGCATCTCCGGCACCAAAAGCACGAACCCGGTCCCCAATCTTAACCCAACTGCAACTGGGACCCTTCTTCACTCCCCTCGACCTCATCAACTCTCTCACCCGATTCGCCTCATCCCATTTTCCAGCCTCTGCGTACATGTTCGACAGAAGCACGTAATAGCCCGAATGGCCGGGCCTCAGCCTGAAAAGATTCTCCGCAGCCCAAGCCCCGAGCTCCACGTTCCCGTGGATCCGACAAGCCCCGAGCAACGCACCCCACACATCGGCGTCGGGTCCGAAAGGCAAACCCCTGATGAGCTCCAACACTTCTCCCATCAGCCCGGCCCGCCCAAGGAGATCGACTACACAGGCGTAGTGCGTCTGTGCCGGCTCGATCCCTCGGCCCTTCATTTGGCTGAGGTATCTCTTTCCCTCTTCGACCAGCCCTCCGTGGCTACACGCCGACAGAACCGTGACGTAAGAGACTGAATCGGGTCCCACGTTGGAGTCTCTCCCCATCGCTTCGAAGAGCTCGATGGCTCTCCCGACTTCCCCGGCCATCCCGTAGCCCGTGATCATGGTGTTCCACGACGTCACGTCTCTGTCGGGAATCCCGTCGAACACTCTCCTGGCGAGGTCGGTCCGCCCGCATTTCGCGTACAAGTCCACGAGCGCATTCCACACGAAGAGGTGCGACCGGAGGTATCTCCGGACCCACGAGCCGTGAGCCTCTCGGCCGTGCTTGACCGCGCCGAGGTTCGCGCAAGCCGAGATCACGCCCACGTACGACACGTTGTCGTGTCTGAACCCAGCGACGCTCATCTCAGAGAAAAGGGTCAGGGATTCCGAGCAATCCGCGGTGTTGGAATACCCCACGATCAGCGTGTTGTACGACACCTGATCTCTCTCGGAGATGTTGAAGACATTCCGAGCCGAAGATAGAGAACCGCATTTCGCATACATGTCGGTCAAGGCGTTGGAGACAAAGAAATCGGAAGAAGCGCCCGACCGGATAGCCATGGCGTGGATTTCTTTTCCCTGGCAATGGAAGCCCAACCGAGCACAGCCCGGAAGAACATTCGTGAACGTCACGCCGTTGGGAGTTTCATCGCAAACCTGCATTTTTCGCACAAGCTCTATTGCAGCCCTCTCGAGACCGTTCTGGGCAAAGTTCGACACCATCGCGTTCCACGAAACAATGTTCTTCTCGACCATGTTTTCAAAGATGCTTTCGGCAGATTTCGGGCGACCTGATTTCGAGTACATGTCAATCAAAGAGTTGGAAATGAAAACATCGGAGTCAATCCCGGCTCTCACACTGAACCCGTGGGCTTCTTTCGCCTCTCTGAGGAGTCCGAGCTCAACCAAAATCGGAAGCATGCTTGAGATGGTTATGGAGTTTGGGCTAAACCCCGATTCGATCATCGACCTAAACACTAACAACGCGTCACTATCTCGTCCTACGTAAGCGAGACTAGTAATGGACGAATTCCAAGAGACTTCGTTCTTAAAACTCATTTCGTCAAAAACCCTCTTCGAGGCCTTGGCATTCCCACATTTTCCATACACATCGACCAACGCGTTGCCGATCATCACGTGAAGATCAAGCCCAACTTTCACAGCGTAACAATGAACCTGACTCGCCACGATCTCATTCCCTGCTCCTGCGAGGCCAACACACGCTGGCAACACAGAAATAATGGTCACGGAATTTGGTCTCAAAAAGCCCGAACTCATTTTGCGGTAATACCTGACAGCCTCATCATAGAGCCCGCTCACCGAGAAAAGCCCAATAACCGTGTTCCACGACACAACATCTCTGTCGAGCATTTCATCAAACACCTTCCTCGCAGCCGTCAAATCCCCAGCACTCCCATAAAACGCCATCAGAGTGTTCCCCACAAAGACATCAGCATCAAAACCCATCTTGAAAACACACGCGTGAGTCTCCAAACCCTTCCGAACCTCCCCGAAGTCCGTACACATCTTCAAAACAAAAGGAAACGTGTGACCGTCTGGAAAGGCAAAGCCAGTCCGTAGCATCCGATTGTAGACCCCGAACCCGTGGCGGTCCCGGGAGACGTAGCAAGCCCGGACGAGGGTGTTCCAGAGAAACGCGGTGTTGCAGAACCCGACGGTGGCTTCGAAGAGGCGGCGAGGGGCCGAGAGAGCTCCGGCGGCGGCGTAGGAGAGGATGAGGGCGGCGCAGAGGGAGACGCTGCGTGGGAGGAGGCCATTGGTTACAGCGGCGGCGTGGAGCTGCCGGGCTTGGCGGATGGAGTCGACGGCGGAGCAGAGGGGGAGGAGGTCGGCGTGAGTCGGGGCTGAGTCGGAGAGGGCTCGGGTCAGTTTCAGCGCGGAGAGTGGACCAACGCTGCTCCGGTGGCGTAGTAACATAGAGAGAGAGTTCACTGACAGGACGGACGTGGTTTGAATTCGGAGTTTTACGTTCTTCCTTGCTTTGTGTATGGATTATGGTTACTAAGGAGAGTGCATGTTCTCAAGCTTGCGTTAGTATATAGTATGTTACAACAATGAAGATTAAGACATCATATTATTGTATGTTTCTAAACTGAGAAAGACCATAACAGTAACTTTGTAAATTTTTGAAAGTTGATAGAAGAATACAATTGGAAAATTACACATATATACACTCTCTATTTTAGTAAAATATCGAGTTTAACCTTTAATTTTAAAAAATATCGAATTTATATTGTCTGTTTAATTAAAATTACGAATTTATACCCTAAAATAAATAACATAATCACATATATTCCTTTTATTGAATTTTCATTGATATGGACTCTAATATTCCCCGTAGTCATATTTCATACACACTCTATATATAATTTATTTAAAAAATAAAAAAACAAACAGGAATCACTGGATCATGGAGAATAAAAACAGAAAAAAATAGTAAAAATCGACAGTCTATGATTATCAAAATCACTGATTCGACCGCCAAATCCAAGACTCGGAGTTACAATTCGAACATAGAAGGAAATCATCTCTTGAAAAGTATGATTTTTATTAGAGTAAAGCTATTTGGCACAACTCACGATCCACAAACGATCCACTCAGAGGTTGACACGTGGAAGTTGGTGGACACGTGTCAACCTCTGAGTGGATCGTTGTGGATCGTGAGTTGTGCCACAAATCATTTTCCTTTTTATTAGTCTATTTCGATTTAGAGCTATTTTTATTTCAAAAATGAGAATTTGGGAGTTGGTGTAGTGATTTTGAATTTGGTTCAGTTTATTATATTAGAGTTAGCATTAATAAAAAAAAATCAATAAAATGAATATTTGTGATATTTTTTTTATATCTATTTTAGGGTATAATTTCGTCATTTTTATCAAACTGAAGCTACAAACTCGACATTTTTAAAAACAAAATGTTAAACTTGACATTTCACTTAAACACATGGCATATATATGTTATTTTCTCAATACAATTATTTGAGGATCACCTGCCTCAAGAAAGAACGCCCAAGAATTAATATGTCTAAAACTCTTAACAACAAAAAATTTGAAAGACGATCATTCCATTTTGAGGACACATACCACAATTTATACGTGGTAATAAAAAACCAATTTTTAAATATATATCATAAAAAAGGCAATCAGATAAAATATGTCAAACAAAACAAAATAACAAAAAAGTTAGATAACTAGCCAACTAAAACGTTTGAGATTGGTATATAACAAACGTTTGGTAAATCTTAGGTAAATTGCCATAAAGATGATGTGCCGTTTCTGGTTTGCCCTTTCATTGAAATAAAAAGGTATGGTATTTACGTCAATTTACGTGTGTAAATACATGAACGTGACTATTTACCTAAGATTTATGAAACGTTGACTATATAACAATGTGAAACTGTAAATATGACTATATACCTATTGGACCCATAAAATAAATATTATAGTTATTATCTTTCGAGATTTAACTAATAAAGAACAAATCATACATCTCCATCTATACTTTATTTTACACCACGCACCCATTGTCGCTTTGAGTCAGGATTCAGGAAGGTCAGAAAGCACTCGAAGAAGACGACCAGTGCCTCTGTAATAAAAAAAAGACCGACCACCATGGAGCTCTCAGCTCTCGCCGGCGAGGCTGATGCTAGAACCGCAAGGCACTAAGTGTTGCGAATAAATTAGGCACGCGAGCGTACGTGTCGCCCGAGTAATATAGATATATGGAAGTATGAGTGTCGAACCCATTAGGACTAAAAATTTAGTGATTTACTTTAACTTGTTGCGAATTGATTACATGGTGAATGGGAGATGATTTGAAACGACTAACGAAATTGAATAAAACAAAAGCAAGAATAATCACGAGTTTTCAATAAAGGGAAAGTAGGGGCAACGATTTCACTGGAACTCTAGGTCGAGGGTTTCGGGTTCGAACAACAAAATCTACTCCTATGGATGCTAATCTCACTCTATCAAAATTATCCACTAGCCTCTCTCGAGTATTCTAGCAAACCTATGTAGTTGACGAAATGTTATCTTCTTGGCCTCTAATCCTAATCAAACAACTACACGCAAAACGATAAAAGTTCAAAACGATTACATAAATTACCTAAATTTTCTACTAACCTAGGTCAACTACGAAGACATGAACAAAAGCACGATTCTCTACTCTTTCTCAAACAGTAAAGAATAATAGATAACAGTTCTAATGGTGATCAAGCACTATAAATCATTAAGCATAATTCATATCAAGCTATCCATAATAACAAAGCAAACAAGCATTGTCTTACCTAACAAACCCATCAACCATTATCAATCTCGGCTATATCGCAACCCCATAAGAAACCTAGCCTCTAATGGTGTTCATGATCATCTAAACATAACAGAATAATTAAAAATATTAAAATAAATAATGAAAGCAAAAGGGAATTCATATTAATCTAAATGATGTTCAATAATATTATAAAAGCAATAAAATAAAAGAAGAGAAATAAGAACGATTGAAGTCAAGTTCAAGAGATTCGTCGGATGAGTCGATTCTGTCGAAGAACATTTTTTCTCTCTTCCAAAAGCTTCCAAAAACAACCAAACAATAAAATTAAGAACTCAAAACAAAGTGAAATATGTGTTTTTAGGTTACAAGGACTCTTTAAATAGGTTTAGCGGTGTTTTTTTTAGCAATACGAGCCTTTAGATTGGATCCTAAGGCTCAAAGACGTCAAAAATCGGGTAATAAAACTCTCTGAATTGGGAGTCAGGGCGACGTGCTGAGCATCAACGCGACGTGCAAAAAGAAGGATGTGATGCTTCAAAGTGTAGTTTGGGTCACCCGAACCCCATTATTTGGGTCTTATAGCTCCCCGCGGCCCAAAATCTCAACCCTTGCGGTCAAGGTCATTTGACCCCCTTAGTGAGGGTCTCTTAACCCTCCACGACTCAAAATATTGACTTGCGTGGTTTGGGTCAGTTGACCCCCGTGGTTCGGGTCTCTTACCCTTGTACGGCTCAAAATCATGACCCCTATGGTTCGGGTCACCAAGCCAATGGTCCGGGTCTCTTACTTTCCGCAATTCAAAATTGTGACCATCGTGTTTTGAGTCACCAGACCCTCGTGGTCAGGGTCTCTTAGTCCCCTGCGGCTTAACATTCTGACCATTGCGACTCAAAATTACGACTCTCGTAGTCTGGGTCTCTTTGTCTCTGCGGCTCCAAATCTTGACCAACGTGATTCGGGTCAACTGACCGCTATAGTCCGGGTCTCTTAGTCCTGTGGCTTGAACTCAGAGTCCCTCGTGGTCTTATAAAACTCGGCCCATGCAATCTCAATATCTTAATATCGACAAGCCTTAGACGAAACCACAAATGCTTAGAATTGGTCCTGACACGATTACAAAATTTTCCGCACGACAAATAGCACACGAAACTGAGGTGCTAATGCTATGTCGTCATTTTCATGAGGTAAAACGACACCTCAAAAGCAAAATCGACACAAGAATGCGACCATAAAGTCCCAAATCAGCTCGTCAAGCCCACGAGACCAAGGCCCAAGCCCAAATATTAAATTCTCGGCGCCAAGACCTTTAGACTCAAGCCAAGGTCCCCAGGCAAACTTCTTCTTGCATAAAGGCATCATTTCTCACCAAGATGCACCCTTATTGTTCTCTGTGGTCCTCTCACGATCAATGCATGTGATCATCGTCTTCATCGCAATTACGAGGATCCTCTTGAGATATGACGTTTCGGGTTCGCCCCAATCGGTCACAACCTCTCGAAACCGCGTGGAAAACGACCCTGAATATCTAAAGCGATGCACGAGATAAGTCTCCACTCCGCCATGTCTCGCAAGTATTATTCAAGAAATCGCACTAAAGTAATTCTGCTTGTATATATTGTTCAAATTTTTTATGTGTTAAAAATGTTTTTACAATGTAATTTTGACAATTTTATTAAAGAGGGATATTATTAATGTTGAAAAGAGATGGAGCATTAGACTGCCTCAATATTTGGCATTTAATGTACTTATTTATTGAAACTATTTATCACGCTTGAGATCCTTTTTTCAGCAAATAACGGAAAGAAAATTAGGCACATACCTTTTGATGGGTACAAGAGAAAAGGAATTAGAGTGAGCTTTTATTTTCATTTGCATCATCTTCAGAGTTTGGAAAGATATTGGATTATATGGAAAATGATAAGTTGAAGTCAACTAAATGGAAGGGTAATTTCGTCCCTATGCAGTCCTTTTCAATTCGGTAAACGGTCGGCTGAGCCTCTCTAACCGCCCACAAAAAGTAAAAAAACTAGCACTACAATCATAGCTTATTAACTAACTAATACATTGCTATCACTAATCAATACAAACAATAAATGGTGTATAAATGACAGCAAAATTCCCTTTAAAAAATTACAACAAAAGTATATAGTCATATATCAACGCGTTTCATCGTTCAAATCCCAAATAAACAAGTGTTAATTATACTAATACATAATTATCAGAAAGACTACTATGAGCTCAATGACCAGGTGTAGCTCATCGATTTCAGTTAAACACTCCAACTATATTTTAGTACTTTTATAAAAAATTATTAGAGTATATTCATACAAAACGATCCTGTTAACATGAAAGCTTAAAAAAGCACGGAATCTAAAATTCATTTATGTTGATCTATCATTAACCTAAAGGGTTAGAACTGAGAAAAATAAAATTCAAAAGATATTATTTAAAAATAAATAAGTTAAAGAGTAGATGGAACGTAATGCATTTCGTTGCTCTTCTATGATATTTTATTTTAGAAAAATGTCTCTTAAGTATCTGTGGGGAAAGTTCATATACCCCTTAATTATAAATTGTTCTAAGTTGCATTGTCTTAATCAAATTTGTCAATTTTAAAATTACTGGTTGTATTATTGTTACAAAACTATGTAGGGAACGTTTTAGATAAGATTTGTTATTTTCTTCATTATTGAATTTTTTTTTTTTGGAAGTGTTCATTATTGAATCGTCAATGATTACAAATCGTGATTATTAATCTTTTAAGTTAATCTTATTTTGTTTGTTTAGAAAAGTTTCACTTTGATTGCTCTTAAATATTTTGATCTTCTATTTGAGCGTTGAGATGTAGTTGTATATAGAAATCTACCTATGAACCACATATATATACTTTAAAGCTATCATTAAAGTTTAAAGCCGGCCTTTAAGAGTATGAGGTATGGAAGGAATTAGTAGACTATTAAATAAATAATCAATTAAGGAAAAAAAAAGAATGAAATGAAACAACTCTTAAATAAAGACTGCCTAAAAAAAAACTATTTAACAGAGAGATATCGGAGGCGGGTAGTGGGACCCGCCAAAAAGATAGTTTGTTTAAGTTAAAGAACACGCATGATATCCCATTCCTCACCATCAAATCCCAGCCGTCCTTTTCATTCGGTAAACAACGTCCCAACTCCCAAATACTAATTTCTTATATAATAAAAAAAATTAGACCAAAGAAAAATATATTCCAATTATGTCTAAATTAAAAACAAAAATAAGACAAGACATAAGAGCTCATAGTCATAATAAAATTAACAACGGGCTTACATCACCCCGATGATAAGATTTAGTCACACCCGAAATATAAATAATATTGAAAAAGTAAATTAAATAATTATATAAATAAAAAACCATCAACATTAGCCAGCTTTTCAAAAAGCAAACACCAAACCAATATTTTATTTACCTAGCTCTCTCTCTCTCTCTAAGAACATCTGTCTCTCTCTCTCTCTAGATTATACGGAGCAAGTTGATATTTTTCCTTCTTTTAGGACAAGCAGCGAGAATTACTGTATATTTGATCTGAGAGTCTCAAGACTTCAACATCCATTTCAGCCGCCACTTTTTTGCATTTTTCATGATCTGTAAGTACCAAGTTTTTATTTTTATTTTTTGTTTCGAGTTTCTTTTTGTCTTCATTGTTCACTTTTGTTCTTTGAGCTTCCATATTAAGATATATACATGTATAAAAAAGGAAAAAAGTTTTGAGTTAGGGTTTTAGTTTCTGGTGCTCTGGTTCTTTGACCTGGTCGTTAAAATGTTGAGTTTGTTAGAGCTTATTTTGAGGTTTATTGACTGTTTCAGCGCAATTTGTGAAGTTTTGTTCCGTACTGTAATTTGTTTGGGTCCTCCCGGGAAAAAAAGTTTGTCGGAAAAGCCAAGTTCTAGAAGAAGGTTCTTTCTAATTCCTTTTTCTTGAGGTCAGTTTCGTTAGGATCAATGTTGAAACCTTCACAAGAGTTTTTGCTTTTGTGTCAACTGGTTATTCTAGATAGTTCTGTAATTTGGACCCTGTTTTTTTAGTCAGTGTAGTTTGAGGGCGATTGACAGAGAGGCTAGCTCGAGATAATGACGCGGGTGAGTAGGGATTTCGGTGACACGATGCAGAGAGAGGCTGTTCCGGCGGTGTCCGCCGATGTAATGTTTGCTTCGAGCCGGTTTCCGAATTACAAACTCGGGTCCAACAATCAGATTCTCGATGCCAAGGATGATCCAAAACTGCTATCGATGAAGGAGGTCGTTGCACGCGAGACAGCACAGCTTTTGGATCAACAGAAACGGCTCTCGGTCCGTGACCTCGCCAGCAAATTCGAGAAGGGTTTAGCCGCTGCCGCTAAACTCTCCGAAGAGGTTTTAATAGCTTAATCTTTCTTTTCTTAATATTTATTTTTGCGAGATCTTTGACGCTGCATTATAATTTTTTCTTTTCTTTTCTGGGTCGCTAAAAACATTGGGTTTGTTGTGGAAAAATAGTGTTACTTTGTGATGAGTCTTTGAAACAAAGCCTGATAAAAAGTTTGGCGAGGTGGTGCGATAGTTGAAATAATGAATTTTTTTTTTATGCATACTTCAATGTAAGAGTGATCTTTTCTTTTCAAGGCTTTTTTGTTCTTTTCTCTTGGGATATACAGGCAAGACTTAGAGAGGCAGCTTCTTTGGAAAAGCATGTTCTTCTGATGAAGCTCAGGGATGCTTTGGAGTCCTTGAGAGGCCGTGTAGCTGGTCGGAACAAGGATGATGTCGAGGAGGCTATAGCAATGGTTAGTTTGTCTTCTTCGATTCTCCGTAGCGTACTATCATTCTTTGGCGTCTTCTTGAAACTCTGGGAACGCTGGCATAAGCTTGTATTTCAATTGTCATCAGTGGGCATGAAAGAAGAAGAACTCGTGAAAGTGCCTGTGCTAAAAAAAAGGCCGTTTTCTCTTTCTATTATCTCATTGCAAATAAATGAATGAAAAGTGGATGTCCTCTTCCAAAATGTTTTCTGAAATATTCTTTGCATGTTTTGTTAACGTGTGAAGTATGAACGTCTACCATCTGTAGGTGGAGGCCTTGGCAGTTCAGTTGACTCAAAGAGAAGGAGAGTTGATGCAAGAGAAGTCAGAAGTTAAGAAGCTAGCTAGTTTTCTTAAACAGGTAATCAATGTTTGACCAAACCTTATCAAGAAATCTTTACTTCAGCTGTAGATATTAAGTAATTAAAATGCAGTTCCCCCTTCTTTTCTTAAAATCATGCGGACATTCCGGTGACAACTTAATCATTCCAATGATGACATAAAAATGTAAAGGGTATAGTGTATATCTGTGGTCGTATTATCAAGCTCTGTAGAGTTCTGTGCTTGCCAAGATTATGATGCTATAATAATATATTATTTATTGGTATATATGTAATTAAATATAACACATTGAATTGAATTGAGTCTGTAGGCTTCCGAAGATGCGAGGAAACTTGTTGACGAGGAAAGAGCTTTTGCTCGCTCTGAAATAGAAGCTGCAAGAGCAGCAGTGCAGAGAGTAGAAGAGGCCCTTCAGGAACACGAGCAGATGTCTCGAGGTTCGGGGAAGCAGGTTTGTTTGTTTCTGTTCTTTTTTCTGGAATAACTTAGATGGGTAGCTATATGTACTTGTTATTTTGGTCTAACTACTATATTGTCCTGTGGACCACAGGACATTGAGGAGTTGATGAAGGAAGTTCAAGAGGCGAGGCGAATTAAAATGCTTCACCAGCCTAGCAAGGTAGCCAATAACACCCCTCAAATTATATATATGTTTTATACATGCCTGCCATTTTACAAGCAAACAACCTGATTCAAGGTGCTAATAAATAGCTGATATAAACTCGTGCATTTGAACACGTGCTTCTAGGTTATGGACATGGAACATGAGCTTCAAGCTCTGAGGAAACAGCTCGCCGAGAAGTCTACACATTATCTTCGACTTCAAAAGGAGGTATAATTTTTTTCTTCAAGAGTTGGCAGCTATCTGATTGTACCAGTAGTAAGGGCAACTGGTGGCAGTTGTGGTGTAGTGTAATTGGCACCGTGTATGTAGAGTTAGTTATTATGTTGAGTAAAGAATCTTTAGATATTAACCAACATAAACATTTTCACTGAACGAGTAATATTTTGTTCGCACCCAAAATCTGTTGATCGTGGCAAAATATCAGAAAGTTTCTGCACCTTATGAGAAACCTGTTTTGTACTAAGTTTCAACTCAACGAGTTGATAAATTCAAATTGAATATTGTTCTTGTAGAAGAATCTGTAAGCAGAATTATATATATAAAAAAAAGAATAGAGATAAAACCTATATGACTTTCTAATAGATATATTTATTTTCTTGCAACAACCGGTCCGTTTGAATTGGTTGATTGTGAATGATTTAGTGTATTCTAATGCATATCCCTCTGTTTTATCCTATGTGGGTGTTTTCTTTCCACACGTATGATTTGCTTCACTATTTGCCAAGCGATGTTTAATTTAATTTTGCAATCTTCTCTTCCCTTCTTGATACTTTTTTTTTTCAGCTGGCTGTGAAAAAGAGGGGTATGGAGAATAATTCTCAGTTGTACGAACTAGATGGCGCTGAAGCTTTGGGTTCATTTTTGCAAATTCAGCCTTGCTCCGAAAATGCTCCAGATCTTTCAAACTGTTCGATTCAATGGTACCGTGTATCGTCTGAAGGTGAAAAGAAGGAGCTTATATCAGGTATTGTGTTGCTATTTGTAATGACCTCTCTCAACGGAAAGCAACTTATTCAACTGCATGCGAGTACACAACATACAATCAAGTACCCGTTTTCATATACTTGTACTGTTACACTCTGAATTGAAACCTATACTTTAGTAAAATAAAGGAATGGACCATCTAATGAATTTTTTGGGTCCATGAGAATTTTCATCCCTTAAAAAATTTCATACATATTCAATGTTGTGTGTTTTGGGGCCTAAATGTTTTGACTTATTAGCGTAGTAGATTTCTGCAAATTTCTCGCTTATTTGAATATTCTCATCTCAGGAGCCACCAAATTCATTTATGCTCCTGAGCCCTTTGATGTTGGACAGACCTTGCAAGTAGAGATCGTTTCTGAAGGCCAGACAGTAACACTAACGACTACTGGTTCCATTGATCCTGGTCTGATAATCATTTCCGTTCTTAAGTCGTTTAAGTTTATTTTTCAGTTAATCTTTGCCATTATTTGCTTATTCCAAAATAAATTCAGGATGCTTTGTTTATATAGTTTTGACATAACGCATATCATGTTTGTGCGTCTTTATATGCCTCCAAATGGAAAGTGAATGAGCTCTTTATTTCCATGAACAGCTGCTGGCTTGGGTAGCTATGTAGAGGCACTTGTCCGCAAACATGACGTTGAGTTTAATGTACGTTTCTGATTCTAACCCAAGCTCGTTTTAGGTTGTTTAGCTGTACCCTTTTTCGATATCCTCACATCCCCTTCGTTTGATAGTGCCGAATCTGGGACTCAAATGTTAGTGCCTAGTTTGGCTTGTTCTCGAGTGTAGTTTTGCTCAAGTCATCTTTCGATTTTTGGTTTATGTGTTTGATAGGCACTATTTCTTAATGCTAACTATCCAGAGCTTTCACGTGAAACTAGTCTATTATTCATGTAGAAAAGTGGGTTTCACCGTAACCCTTGTTTCTGTGTGTTAGGAAGTCCAGTTTGTTATCAGCTTTAAAGATGGTGAAGAATAAAACTTTGCTACGCCCATAGTTTTTATTATTTTAACTTTGTTACTTTACAGGTGGTAGTTACCCAGATGAACGGGGTTAATCAGCAATCAGAATCAATTCATGCTTTTCACATTGGGAAGATGAGGATAAAGCTTTGTAAAGGAAAGTCAACGGCAGCCAAAGAATATTATTCCACTTCGATGCAGGTATCCATAACGAGCGAGTTCTTATCCGACCCTCACTGCTTAAAATCTTCTTCTGCATATCGGCTATATCTATTTTTTCTGAATCTCAATCGTCGATGTATATTTTTCAGTTCCTATTATTTACTGCCATATTTCTTTCATCAGCAATTTTAATTTTTTTATTTTTTATTTTGTTTTATAGCTTTGCGGAGTAAGAGGCGGAGGAAATGCTGCGGCTCAGGCATTGTATTGGCAAGCAAAGAAAGGGGTTTCCTTTGTATTGGCATTCGAATCAGAAAGGGAGCGAAATGCAGCGATCATGCTTGCACGGAGATTTGCTTTCGATTGTAATGTAAGTGCTTCACATATAGTCTCTTTTTCTCGTTCTTGTGTTGTTTTTGTTTGAGAGATTCTTATTGGAAGTATCATAACATCACAGATTATGTTAGCCGGGCCTGATGACAGAGCATCCTGATGGGCCTCCATTACTAATGTAATTAGTGAGTTTTTTTCTCTCTTGTATTATAAGTTTGTAATAGTAGAGCGTGGCATTGTGTAATTGTTTAAAAGGCCTCTTACAGTTATGTAGTCGTCTTTATTGTTATTTTATATCAAGGCATTTTTTTTTGTTTGCCTTCGTTATTACTTGTGGGGAAGATTGGGTTGTTTTACTTTTGTTCTTATGTATGTGAGAATATTACAAATTGAAAGTGTTTATTGGTTATATTAGGGTATGTTCTTCAAGATACTATAAGAGAGTTTCAAGAATGTTTAAGAGTGATTTATTTATGCTATATTCATTTGTTACCCTCTTCTTTTCCTCGTGTATAAAAGCAAAATTTTAACTGATTGAATATCTAAACGACCAGTGACGTGTAAACGACAGTAAAGAAGTAAATGGTGTCGTGATACAAAATTTGTTTTCTACCACACAATTATTCATTTTAGAGCCAGTTGCGACATAAATACTTAATATTTTGAGAAACATACATTTAAATACTCTTTTTTTTTCCGACAAAAATATCTATTGTTAAATTTCAGTTGTATCGTCAAACAAAGTTAGTTAAATTCGACGAAAATTCACGTGACAGTCTTAGATTAAACACGTTTTAACATTTTTTTTCTTCATAAAATTAACTAAAAATTATTAATATCATTTAATAATAAAATTTTAATTATAAACGACTTTTATATTATAAATAGACATTCATAATATTTTTAAAATGATTCCATATTGATTTATTTAAATTAAGAGATTTGTAAAGAAATAGCCACTTGAGGAGAGGTGTTCTAAAATATTAGCCCAACTATCAGTTTATTAGGCAAATAGCCCAACATTAGACAAAGTACCAAAAATACCCTTCCTCAATATCCAAACTATCATCTTTCTCTCTGAATCGATCTTCTTTTTCAACTATGAGCTCTGACCCAAATTAAATGGCGATCTTTTCCGATCCCGGCGACGATCTTCTCTGCGGCGATAATGGTGGTCCTGACCAACGCGACGAACACGAACCGCATATACTCATCGCGATCTCTGATAGCTTCACTTTCGGAATCATGTTCGGTCTCCGATGAGACTCGTGCCATCGGTCTCAGAGCTGTTCGTAGCTGAAAGAATCCATCTCAGAGCTGTTTAGCGAACTCCATCCCTACGCCGTGCGTCGCGTCCTCTCGAGCTCGCAAAGGCCAGCGCGTCTTCCAACCCTAAGACCTGGATCGCCGTCGGGGTAGGCGTCGCCGGGATCTGAGACAGGTATGTTGGTTTTTTCAAATGGTAAATATTATTTACTATTGAACGGCGATTTGTAAATATTATTTACTATCGAACGGCGATTTGTAAATAATATTTACTTATCATTTTTATGAATAATCTAACCCAAAATCGTTCGGAGATGACGTCTAGGGTTCAGTTAATTCTGTGTGTCTATATTTGAATCATGGAATTGGCCAAATCTGAGACATGTATGTTGGTTTTTTCAAATGGTAAATATTATTTACTATCGAACGGCGATTTGTAAATATTATTTACTATCGAACGGCGATTTGTAAATATTATTTACTATCGAACGGCGATTTGTAAATATTATTTACTATCGAACGGCGATTTGTAAATAATATTTACTTATCATTTTTATGAATAATCTAACCCAAAATCGTTCGGAGATGACGTCTAGGAGTTCCCCGACCTGTTCTCCGTCTGCGAGGTCCGCGGCGGCGATGCGGAGGCTGGCGGCGGCGTCGGAGCTGCAGAGGCGCGCGGGGGAGTCCAGTCGGGTGGAGTTCCCGGAGAGTTTGATGTTTGGGCGGCAGAGAGGAGGCTCGGGGTCGAGATCCTCCCCTATTCTGCTTCCACAACCCTGGCTCCGATCTTCTGCTCCTCCGTCACATTCCGAGCGTTCAGCGGCTGCTCCGCCGCGATCGGTCAAGCCAGAATCGGCACCGTATTTCGCTTTGGTGGCGGTGGTGGTGAAGCTTGCGTAAAATCGTTACTTGTTTGGTGAGATTGATTGGACGAGAAATTATAATGAAGGGTAGTATTGGAATATTATAATGTTTGGTTGTGAATTGGGCTAGTTACTTAAATTTTGTGATAGTTGGGCTAGAATTTTAAAAGTGGTAGTCAATTTGGGCTAGATACCTAGCCGCCCCTTAAATTAATCAAGCAGAATAATATTTTTTTTTATAGATAAATGCTTAGTTAATTTTTTTTAATATTAAAAACGTTTTAATAATATCATTATTGCTTGATTTTAATAGTAAAATTATTTAGTGACACTATATATGTCAATTCTTATGTGTTTGTGTATCGAATGCACAAGATTTTACACAAGATTTTTCTTAATTTGTGTTTAACGTAATTAATTATATAATATATATGTCAATTCTTATGTGTTTGTGTATCGAATACATATGCTAATTGAAATTACTTCAAAAAAAGAAATTGAATACATAATTACTTCAAACTTCGACGCATAATATCACTATCATACCACCAGCGAAGACAAAATTTTTAATTTTTATGATGTTAGTGAAATTCATTTATAATTCATGTGAAATAATTTTTAATAATGAAAATGGAATCTAAATTGATATCCGTATGAGCAAGAATCAAATACGTTACCGATTAGATACCAATAATTTGATTTTATTAACATATTGACGAAGATTTTATAGATATTTAAAATATTGCTATCGATATACTGATTAGAAATTTACTGATATATCGATTACCAACCCCGATAACATAATAAAATAAAATAAAAATAAAGTCAATTGTATGTATGTTGATTAAAATAAAAATTGTTAGATTTTAAAGATTCTTATCCAATCTTTTCTCAAAAATACTAATATCAGACTTCCTTATATATCCATAACGAGTAATTGAAAAATATAAATATTGAAAAAAAAAAAAAAATTGTTTGAGATTGGAAGTTGTAACTTGTAACATGTTAGTTTATATTTGCAGTGACTGACATGTGTGTTCATCCGCATTGAGACTGTTGGACTCTATAACAAGCACCTCTCTTTTTCACCTCTTCGGCTTGTGTCTCGTCGTAAATAAAGAAAACTTTAGCACATCGTCTTTCGTCACAGGTTTGATATTTTCATTCACCGCCATCTTCACAAACTGTTGGGTATTTTCCATTAATGCCTTATCAATTATCGTTTTCTTCTATCTTTTTAAATTTATATCTGGAATTGCTATCCATTAATGCCTTGTCGCCGATAATCAGGTCTGAGTGTTATAAGTTACGAAATTCAACATGAAAAACACAAGAAATATGGGTTTCACTGATAATCTCCGACTTTTACCTACATTGGGCGATTTTCTATTCACTTTAGGCTTGGGAGTTCGAGAACCACGCATCGGTTTATGGCCGAGTTTTGGGTTTTTTACACAATTATTACATATGAACGATATATAGCAGATCAACGGCGATAATTTCTAAAACGAAACGAGTTATTGGAGATATGATACCGAAACACCCAAAAAACGAGATATAGCCGAGATCTAGCCGGTATTTATATTTGTGCGACTGTGAGTGAGGAAAGATCCAAAGGAAAACGACAACCGTCATACTCATCCATGTTTTCAGAGAATTTAATATGCCACCTTAAATTTTATATAATTAAAATTGATTTAAAGCCTTCACAGTTTTCTCCTCTCTCATTTTTGGGTCTCATTCTCAGAAGGCGTCTTCTCTGTATTTCCCCGGCAACGTTTCTTTTGAGGTACTTCCTTTCTCAATCTCTCTTACATCCTTGTCATTAATTAGCTCGTAGTTATATTTCGATGCGTCGCTCAATACTTGTTCACCAATTTAGATTTTCAAAATGCCTTTCGGTCTCTGCAAAAACAGACAACGAAAATCTAATGAAAGTTAGAATCAAGTAATTATTGATCCTGGGTGCTCAGAATGAGTTTAATTGAGCCAAAAAAGTTTATTGTCTCTCGGTCTGCAAAAACAGGGAACGAAATTTTTATTTTTGTATATCAGATTGCTGCATGTGAAAATGAGAATCAAGTAATTTTTTTTATTTGAGTGCTCAGAATGGGTTTAATTTTTATTTGAGTGCTCAGAATGGGTTTAATTAAGTCAAAATGTTAAATTAAGCTTATACAGCAAGTGAGTACCGTGTTTATTTATTATATACATCACTGAAAAGAAGTGTTTACAAGAACCAGATAAACTTATTTCTTTCCGTACATAACAGCAAAGAGATTTAAATAATTTTTTTTTTGCTTTTGGCTTGAAAAACAGAGGGGAGGTTATTAACGATGGCCGATAATGAGAACAAAGAGGAGGCGAGAACAACGCTGGTGGAGATCTTGGAGGAGAACAAGGCGATCGAGATCGCAAAGTACATGAATTTCGTGAGCGACCCGTCGGCCGGGGCGGTGGCGACGTTCTCGGGGACGACTCGGGACACGTTCGAGGGCAAAGAAGTGGTGGAGCTTCGGTACGAGGCGTACGTGCCGATGGCGGTGAAGTGCCTGAAATCCATATGCGCGGCGGCGCGTGGTTTGTGGGGCGTGACTGGGGTCGCGGTGGCCCACAGGCTGGGTCGGGTCGGGGTCGGAGAGACCAGCGTCTTCGTTGCCTGCGCCTCCGTCCACAGGAACGCTGCCCTCCGCGGCTGCGCTTACATCATCGACGAGCTCAAGGCCTCCGTGCCCATCTGGAAGAAGGAGGTCTTTGCCAACGGCGAGGTTTGGAAGGAGAATTTCGAGTTCATCGATAGGCTCAACTCGGGTTTCATTCAGAGGAAGAAGGGATGTTGCGGTGCTAAGCTCATGGTTAAGGCTGATGATGCTGAGGAAGCTGAAGAACAACAAGGGTCTTCTCTATCAGTCTCCTCAATAGATGATGAGGAAACTCTTCTTTGAGTTTTGTTGCAGTGAAGTTTTAAGATCTTGAGACAGTTTCTTTATTGCAATCAAATTCAAGGATGTTTTATGCTCTACTTCTGCTTATTGGGAAACAATAATAACAGTAAGGCATTTAAGTAGTTCTCTGTGCCCATTTGCTTACCTCTCCTGGAAAAAATTGATGGAACAACATTGATGTCCCCTCGTAGTTCTTTGTATATATATTACTGGTGGTTCTCTGGGCCCATTGATGTCCAATGAAATCTCATCATCAATTGAGATTCAATAATTGCTTATCACGCTTACTTTTTTACATAAGAATTAACTATGAAATCCAGAGAGAGAGATAAACACAGCACTCATTGAAAACAAAACAAATAAACCTCTGAACATCAATCGAAATAAAATAATTGCATATCACGCATATTTTTTTTTACATAAGAATTCATAACAATGAAATCCACACAGCAGTCATTGAAAACAAAACAAATAAATTCAGATCATAGTAAAATGATTTCAGATCATTTACAGCAAAATGATCTCTCTCTCTCACACCCCTCCCTTTACCAGCTGGTAACAACAGTTAATTACAAAATCTAAATCCCCCATGGTCCAAAAATCAATAAAACAGAAACAGCTTTCTTTCTATCTAGATATGGTGACAGCTTTCTAATCTCCCATAATCTTGGCCGGAGAATGAAGAGCAACGGCACCGCAATCCGTTTTAGAGAACTTCTTAAACACTGCCTTCAACTTACTCTCCGCTGCCTGAGAATGGTAACCCACCAACAGCTTTGCACAATCCCTGTTATCAAACAAACACACAAAAATAAAATCAGTTCTTGGATCTTCTAAGGTCAGTTCATAGTCAAATTATGGATGAGAAAAGAATCATTACATCAATTGATCCTCAGAGTAGCCAGTGTGATGCTTCAGAGTCTCTGTCCAAAAGGGCTTCGTGCCGAGCGTACATCTCGCGGCGTAAACAGAAGAAGCGGCGATGTTCGAAGGAGAGTACACAGACACCGTAGAGTAGTGCATTATTCCAAGCTCAGCCAAGAAAAACACCATGTTCTTCAACTGCATAAACACCACAGAATAATCACAATCATAAACCCGCTTAATAATCATATTAGTACAGTGTCAAGAGAACTATCTTTACCTCCTCGTCGGCAGGGAGTGAGGCCTTGATGTATCTGACGAGGAACACATACGGCGTAGGAACTGTCAAGTACCAACCCAGTTTCCCCAGGATAGTCTTTTCCATAGCCAAGATCTGAGTTTTCACATACGCGTTGTCCGAAATGCAAACAAAGTCGTTGACCTGCAACATAACATTCACGGAAGCGATATGATTATTAAAAATAACAAGCGAAAAAGAAGGGACATTATATAACCAATGAGTTGTTGTATCTAAGAGCACTAAACTAACCTCGGGTGCCCAAATCTCTTCATACTTGCTTGCCAAGAGCATAGAGCTTATACCGACCAACTGAAGCTCTCTCCTCGGGACGACCTTCATCGAGAGGAACCGATCCACGATGTTGATTGTGAGGTACAGAGTCTCTGGCATGAGTTCAAACTTGAGGTGAACCTCGGTCAGCCAATCGATTAGGATCGCTCTCATCTTTGCATTGATGTCTGTTTGAAGACCCATGTAATCACTCAGCTTGGTCTCATCCTGCGTGGGTGTGGCAGAATTTCTATCGTTATTATCACAGAATACAGAAAAGAAAGAAACCTATCAAATAGGGTCCAAGATTTCTCTACCTCGGAGAGCTTGTAGAAACTGTAGAGATCGTCAATGTATTCGACCACGGCCAACTCGTTGTCGTTGTCTCCCGAGTCAATGTCCGCTATCTCTTCATTTGGCTTTTGAGTTAGCCCACACGCAATCTGTGTAATGGGAAATCAATAAAATCAAACAAGCACATACACACCGAGAATAACAACAGAAACACAAGTCGGGCTTTGGATATTCACCTTGCTCCGGGCGCTGAGAGTCGAAGTAAAAGTCTTGAGATTCTTCTTCCCTGGAACCACCTTCTTTCCACTAGCGGCTCTGCTTCTCTCAAGAGCTTTCTCGTCATCTTTTGGCTTCACGACTGTTTCTTTGACCTTCTTTGTGATCTTCTTCTGATCATTGACTTTCCCTTCTTCGGCCCGAGGCTTGACGAGGTTTCCAATATCTTGAAGAGCCCGCCTATTTCTTCCTTCGGCCATGGAATTCTTTTGCTTAACCACTATCTCTGAAATATCCACAAAGATTCACATCAGAAACGATTTTGACGACAAACAAATACAAAAACAGCTTTTTGAAAGTACAATCAACATAAGACCCCTAAAATCCGTGGCATCTTTTTACAGATAAACGAAAAACAAAATAATCCAATAACCACAAAGATGATAAAATAAAAACTGAACGGAATCCAGGAATGGGTGTTATTTAACCTCTGTGTGCTTGCTGGCGAGGAACAACAACAACGTCTCTGGAAGCCATATCTTCTTCTTCTTCTTCTTGAACGACGATTCCTCCCAAAACTCCTCCGATGCTCGAGAACAGTGACGTCAGAAACAGCCTTAGACGACTTCCGTTGTTCGTCTCTCCTCCTCCGTCGCCGGCCTCAGTCTCGATCGCCACCTTTCGCCGTCACCGAAGATGTAGCAAAAGCTATGGAATCTCCTCCTCTTCTCTACTCCTCTCTCTGCGATTTCTTTCCTTTTCTTTCTCTGATTTCTTTTCTGATTTCTGATATTGTCTTTGAAGGGGCTTTGGATTTTTGCTTCGTATATATACGAAATCCTGTATATCGCTGAATATAGAAAAAAAGGAAAGCTCTGAGGAACGGACGCAACTCCAACGGTCGGATTTAGGTCGGATTCTGACCGTTGGATGTTTTAATCTGATGGCTTAAACGCCTTTGCTCATTACGCTTTTTGGGTTTCCTTTTATTTTATTTGATAGCCGTTGGTCACTGTGGTGGTGAGGTCATTTTTTTATTACCACTCTTTAATGACGCTCCGCTTCCGTTTGGGCTATGCGTGTTACAAACCCATGTGTTAAGCCCAAATTTAGTTTCCAATTCTTTTTATTTATTTATTTTTTCTTTTTATGTTAATTGAATTTGATTCTAATCTAACAATTACAATTATATTAATTTTACTATCGTATCCTAATGATTATTTGAAATCTAATTTAGTTATAGGATAAAATCTTACAATGATAAATAGGGGTTTATGCCCAAGTATACTATTAATGACACATTTGAATAATAAAAGAGATATTATTGTTATTTTGGAATGAGAAATCTGATCAGTCTGTTATTCAATCAATTTGGTGGCCAATTTTACTTTTTTAACTAATGTCTTCATACTTCAAACTAAAGAATCATGGAATTCTAATCCTAGTAGGCAATTAAAAGAACAGAAAATAGCTAATTTAAACGTTTGACATTGCTATATAGTCAACGTTTCGTAAATATTAGATAAATAGACATAAAAATGACGTTGCTCAATCAAGGTATTTTATGCATTCCTGATTTGTCGCTCTTTTTATATTCGAAAATTCATTTAAAATTTGAATTATTTTTTTCGTCCAATTTCAAATTTTAAACGTTTTATTCGGTTATTAAATTTTCAATATATATATATATATATATATATATATATTGCAACAAATTGGAGATTACGTGAGATTAAATTCAGTTTCCATATTAGGCAGACTTATTTGTATCGGAGAGGCAATCCCTTCACATCCGGGACCAGGCTCTCGCTCAAAGGAGAGGCAATACTCGCCTGGTTCACCGACCACGATTTTTCTCGGCCACGATGGAGCCTCAACACAGAGGTAATCGATCACTCGCATTCCTCAATCCTTCTCCATCTAATCTTTTTTTTTTTGCAGGCGTCGTTTCTGTTCTTGAATATGAACGCCTCGCCAATCGGATTGAGCGGGTGGAATTGTCTCGGAAGCTCTTCGTCGACGGAGATCTGTTACCTCAGATCTGGCTTGGCTGAGTCTTCAGAGAACGATACCATTGAGGACTGCTGGATCCTACGAGGTCGAAGTCGGTTACGGTCTTTCCGGCATAGTCCTACTGAGGAGAGGCACGCCTCCATCGAGCCAACGGCGGTGATCTGTTACGGGCTTCTCGGCATAGGCCAATTGAATCTCTCTAGAGAGTTTTGCGTCGTCTGTAAATAGTTGTAAATTTATATAAATAGTATAATCAATTGTACGTAATAGTATAAATATTTGTTTATTTTGCAATGACAAAATCAATATATCGTATATACTCAAGAGATTCAAATAATTAACACTCATTTATAGTTATTTACTTTAAAATTACAACTTTTGGAAAAATGTAAACCCAACTTCTCTATAACATTTAAAACTATTAATCCACGTAATCTCATAATTAAATGCTAGTCAATAAGGATTTATTCTTTAAATTGACTGAATAATTAATTTTAAAATTAAACTGCCTAAAATAAAAAGATTTGAATAGCTTAACTGCCTACACGTAATATATTGATATTCAATCAAATATTCTATACCATTAAAGACCAAATCAATGTAATGCATAACTAAATGCTAATCAATATGGACTTATTCTTTAGATTGACATACAATTCAAATTTGAAACTAAACTACCTAAAATATTATTCTCATTTACTGTTGAAAAAAATAAATTGAATATTAAACAAAGTTGCCGAAAATAAAATTCAATTTAAAAGAAAAAAGTTTGCCGATTATAATCTTTATTACAATTACAACTATTTACAACTAATTACACTTTTATTTACAACAATTTATAGCTAAATACAATATTATTTACAACTATTTATAGCTGATTACACAAGGAAAAATCTGGAAGACATAAACTTAGCAATATTTACACTATTCTTTTTATAACTATTTATAACTTACTACAACTATTTACAAATTTTACACATATTTACAACTAACGACCAGCGAAGGAAGAAGACGAGATCTGACGCTAGCAGTCGCCCCCGGACTGACCCAAGGCGCGGCCTATTGCAATAGTTTCGCGAACATACCAATTTTACTCTGATGAACACAATGCTTGAAACAATCTTGGCACTAGCTAGCATGAAATTCAGCGCCCCGAACCCTTAAGGATGGAGCCAAGAAGGAGAGTCAGGTTGAAGTACAGCGAGTTTCACAAAGACCACAAACACTTGAACTCCGATGGCTTCCATCTAAGGAAAATTGAGAAGCTCATCAAAATTGGAGAGCTGAAAGAGTTCGTGCTCAGCATTTCAACGACGCTAGAGCATTAACGAGTCAACAAACCATGACCACCAAGTGACGACAATTGAACGACGACTCCCCTTGACATCATCACCTCAAGGGCCGCCTTTCGGATTAGAGATCTGCGCCATAGACTGGATACCAAGGTCTAAAGCGCTCATTTTGTAGTCTAAGTTTGCAGCCCCACGGGGGAAAGTTTTTGGTTTAATTATTTTTTTTATTGTTTTTGTTTTTACAAGCCCCTAAGAGGGTCGGTCTGCCTTTTGTAATTCGCATCCGCAAACACCCTTTTGCAATAAAAAAAATGTTTCTGGATACTAAATCTTGACAGCCAAGGTCCAACCTTCATCGGTGTTTCTGGGCACTATGTCTTGAAATGTTGCTTATATGTCAGTCACGTTTTCTGTTACTTGAGGATACTATTTATTTGTGGGGGCATTCTCTTTTCTTTATTGAAGGGGATTTGGATGCACACTCTTCATTGTAGAAAATATGCATTCCTCAATCCTTCTCGATCTAATCCTTTTTTTTTTTCAGACGTCATCTTTGTTCTTGAATATGAACGCCCTCGCGGTCTTTCCGGTTCGAAGTCGGTTACGGTCTTTCCGGCATAGTCCTACTGAGGGGAGGCACGCCTCCATCGAGCGAACGGCGGTGATATGTTACGGGTTTCCCGACATAGGCCAATTGAATCTCTCTATAGAGTTTTGCGTCGTCTGTAAATAGTTGTAAATTTATATAAATAGTTATAATCAATTGTACGTAATAATATAAATATTTGTTTATTTTGCAATGAAAAAATCAATATATCGTAAATACTCAAGAGATTCAAATAATTAACACTCATTTACAGTTATTTACTTTAAAATTACAACTTTTGGAAAAATGTAATCCCAACTTTTGGAAAGCTGCATTAATCTATAACATTTAAAACTATTAATCCACGTAATCTCATAATTAAATGCTAGTCAATAAGGATTTATTCTTTAAATTGACCAAATAATTAATTTTAAAATTAAACTGCCTAAACTAAAAAGATTTGAATAGCTTAACTGCCTACTAATATATTGATATTCAATCAAATATTCTATACCATTAAAGACTAAATCAATGTAATGCATAACTAAATGCTAATCAATAGGGATTTATTCTTTAGATTGACATACAATTCAAATTTGAAACTAAAATACCTAAAATATTATTCTCATTTACTGCTGAAAAAATAAATTGAATATCAAACAAATTAAAGTTGCCGAAAATAAAATTCAATTTAAAAGAAAAAAATTTGCCGATTATAATATTTATTACAATTACAATTATTTACAACTAATTACACTTATATTTACAACAATTTATAGTTGAATACAATATTATTTACAACTATTTACAGCTGATTACACAAGGAAAATCCTGGAAGACATAAACTTAGCAATATTTACACTATTTTTTTTATCACTATTTATAACTTACTTCAACTATTTATAAATTTTACACATATTTACAACTAACAACCAGTGAAGGAAAGAAGACGAGATCTGAAGCTAGCGGTTGCCCCCGGACTGACCCAAGGTTTGGCCTATTGCAATGGTTTCGTGAACATACCAATTTTATTCTGATGAACACAATGCTTGAAACAATCTTGGCACTAGATAGCATGAAATTCAGCGCCCCGAACCCTTAAGGATGGAGGTAAGAAGGAGAGTCAGATTGAAGTACTGCGAGTTTCACAAAGACCACAAACACTTGAACTCCGATGGCTTCCATCTAAGGAAAATTGAGAAGCTCATCAAAATTGGAGAGCTGAAAGAGTTCGTGCTCAGCATTTCAACGACGCTAGAGCATTAACGAGTCAACAAACCGTGACCACCAAGTGACGACAATCGAACGACGACTCCCCTTGACATCATCACCTCAAGGGCCGCCTTTCAGATTAGAGATCCGCGCCATAGACTGGATCCCAAGGTCTAAAGCGCTCATTTTGTAGTCTAAGTTTGCAGCCCCACAGGGGAAAGTTTTTGGTTTAATTATTTTTTTTTATTGTTTTTGTTTTTACAAGCCTCTAAGAGGGTCGGTCTGCCTTTTATAATTCGCATCCGCAAACACCCTTTTGCAATAAAAAAATGTTTCTGGATACTAAATCTTGACAGCCAAGGTCAAACCTTCATCTGTGTTTCTGGGCTCTATATCTTGAAATGTTGCTTATATGTCGGTCACATTTTCTGTTACATGAGGATACTATTTATTTGTGGGGGCATTCTTTTTCCTTTATTGAAGGGGATTTGTGGATGCACACTTTTCATTGTAGAAAATATGAATTGTGATCAACTTGTTTTCAGGGTAACAATTTTTAATAAACTAATATCCATGTTCAACACTAAAAATGTGGCACATATCCATGTTCGCGAAGCCGAGCGGTCAACGAAAGCAGCTGAGCATAGATCAAATCGGAATCGGGATGGGCTCGATCGGCCGTGATGAAAGCGTGCACCCCGTCCTTGAGCTCGACCCAACTACAGCCCGGAACCTTCCTCAGATTCTGCTCCCTCATCGACCCCCTAACCTGGGACACCTCATCAAACCGACCTGCCGCGAGATAAACGTTGGACATCAACACGTAGCTCCCACAGTGCTCCGGCTCGAGCCCAATCACTCGCTCCGCAGCAATCTCCGCCAATTCCTCGTCCCCGTGGAGCCTACAAGCCGCCAGTAGAGCCCTCCAAACCACAGGATTGGGCTCGACCGGCATGGTTTTGACCATCTCGTGGGCCTCCTCGAGCAGCCCGGCCCGGCCCAGACAATTGACCACGCACGTGTAGTGCTCGATCGTGGGACCCACGCCGTGGTCCCTCTCCATTGTTAGAAGCAAATCTCGGGCTTGTTCGACGAGCCCAGCATGGTCGCAGGCCGAGAGGACTCCGACGAACGTGATGTCGTCGGGCTCGAACCCTTCTCCGACCATGCGCGAGAAGAGGCGTAGAGCCTCGTCGGCGTGGCCGCGAGCCGCGTAGCCCAAGATCAAGATGTTCCACGACGCCACGTGCTTGGTCTGCATCGAGTCGAAGATCGCCCGGGCGGTTCGCGTGTCACCGCATTTCACGTACATGTCCATCAGCGCATTGTTCACCATCGCGTGTTCTTTGGAGGCGCTGAGGTTGAGCGAGGATCGGATCGTGTGGCCGTGGATTTCTCTGCCGTGGATTGACCCTCCCAGGCGAGAGCACGCCGGGAGGACCGCGGTGATCGTCACGTGATCCGGGCGGAGTGAGATTCTCCGGAAGAGGTTTAGGGCGGTCTCGTGGTCGCCGGATTGCTCGTGGGCCGATATGATCGAGTTCCACGAGAAGTCGTCCTTCTCGTCCATCGCCTCGAAGATCTCCAATGCGTCTCTCGGGCATTTGGACTTCCCGTAGAGATTGATCAGCGCGTTCGAGACCTCGACGACCGAGTCGTAACCTGCTTTCGCGGCGAGCCCGTGGACGGATGTTCCGTTGGCGAGATCGCTGTTCGATGCGAAGATCGATAAAACTCCGGTGACGGTGAAGCTGCTCGGCACAACCCCTTCCTCGCTCATAGTCCGGAACACGCCCAAAGCCTCGTTGACCTGCCCGATCTGCGCATACCCGTTGACCATCGAGTTCCACAGCACGACGTCTCTCTCGGGCAATTCCTCGAACACTTGTTGCGCGTCCTCCATGATCCCGAGCTTCATGTAAGCATTGACTAAAGCACTGCCCACAAACACATCCAAATCGTAGCCAAGCTTAAACAACGTTCCGTGAACTTTCCTAACGTCTGAAACGTTCAATAAATCGCAGCAAGCTCGGATGACGCAAGGGAAAGTGTAATTATCAGGCAAAACGCCGTGCTCTCTCATCTTCTGGTAAAATCCCAAGGCTTTCGATGGTCTTCCATTGGAGATGAAGCCAGAGATCATGGCGTTGAAACAGAAGGCGTTTCGATCGGTGTCGGTCGAGGTACAACCGAAGACCGAAACGGCGTCGTCCATTCGGCTGCACTTGGAGTACATGTTGATGAGGCTCGTGACCGTCGACAGGGAATCGAGGAACCCATTGACGATGACGTAAGAGTGGACTTGACGGCCTGGTTCGAGCCTAGTTTTGTTCGCGCACTGTTGGAGCAACGTCACACATTCGCCTATGTTCTTGGTCGGAGACCATGCAAGGAAGTTGACAGGCAAAGGTGGTTTTCCTTGAAGGGTTTTCGAGAGAAATGCGGCTCTGTTCATTTAAGTCACAACAATGGCGTAATTACTCAGAGGTCTTGGCAAACGGCGGCATAACGAGTGTTCTGTGTTGTGTGTTCGCCGAGGGTTGGTAGAGAGATTTGGCCATGCTTATGTCTAAACCCAAATAATAAAACCAAGAACTTAGCTAATTCGAAGTATGCAATCTTAATTAAATGAAATTTGTAACTCACTAAGCCGTTATAACGTTTGAGATTTAGTCAAAAAGTGATGAGAAAATAGCAAAATGTATGGGATGATAATCGGAGTAATGCGTTAAAATTTCAAAAGTGTTCTTAAATCAGGTTATTTTTTCTTATTCGTCACTTTCTATCTCTTTTGATTCTGAATTCGTCGCTATCTCTCTCCTATTTTTTTCAAACATTTTTTTTTTATCTAAACTTCAAAAATCATATCTATCTCATATGAACTCAAAATTGAGTGATTTCAAATACTACAGATTTGTGACGCCGAGATCTTCAAAAATAAATCCATTATGTTGGATTAAAAATAAATTTTAATGTCATAAATGTATAAAAATCACGTTACTGCCTTAGATATGAAAATAACTGAAAATTTTCGGAAATCATCTGAAAATAAATGGAAATTTATTGAATATTTCTGGAAAAATCATTACAAACACACGTAAGCATGACACATTAAACATGATTTTTCATCAAACACAATTGATTATTTTTGAAGAACTCGGCGCCACGAATCCGTAGGATTTGAAATCACTCAATTTCGAGTTCATGTGAGATAGATATGGATTTTTTAAGTTTTTATGAAGAAAAAAAAATTTGTAGGAAAGAAAGTAAGAGAAATAAAGTGACGAATTCAAAAACAGAAGAGAGAAAATGACGAATTTAAAATGCTAAGGTCATAAAAGTAATTTTTATTAGCTATCATTTATGTCACATAAACTGTTTGACTATTTTTCCAAAAGTATTTGTAAACGTTGGTTATTTTCAAAACATGAATATTTTTGTTGGCTATTAAACTACAGAAAATGAATTAGACTACTGTATATTTCTTTTGTTTTTTTAATCTATATTTTTCAATTTTAAAAATATTAAATTAAAATATGGATATTCACGCTTAACGAAATTGTTTACATTTCTGTAATGTGTTGTTTTCACTTTATAAATCGTTTATATTTTCTAAAAATATTTACATTTCTCGCAATTGTTAATAGTATAACAAATTAAAATATTTTCTTGAAGTGTATACGCTTATATAATTTGTCTACATCTAAATTTTTTTTCAAGAGAAGAATCAAGGAGAGCTGTATCTTGCTTCAGGTTTGGAGAGTGTTCACACATAAGAGACCTAGATCTCTCAATTACATTGACCACACAATGAATTTGAATTGACAGTAACTCTTTGAAAAAAAAAAAATGCTGTCGTTTATTTTCATTCACAATTTTTTTTAAATATCTTAAAAATAAAAAGTAATACAGAATATTATTACATCTTTTTATCCAATAGTACTTCCAAAGCTATCCCAAGAATACCACAGCTTCTCAAGGTGGCAAGAACCATAGTTTAAAACTTCAAATCAAAGATTGAAATATCAGGACAACCACTTGAAAAATCGGTAGGGAATCTAATATTGTTTATTGTATCTCTCAATGCTACGATCGCGGAAGTGAAGCGAAAAAATGCGTCAAAGACAGCTTGGGTCCTTCCCGAACGACCTCATCAGCACCGCTACACGACAATGAAGAGTGCTCGTCTGGAAGCGAGGAGATCGTCGGTTACACCGCGTCAGTGAAATCGGTGCCACCACACGACGATGAAGAGGGTGAGTCTGGAAGCGAGGAGATCGTCGGTTACACCGCGTCAGTGAAATCGGTGCCACCACACGACGATGAAGAGGGTGAGTCTGGAAGCGAGGAGATCGTCGATTACACCACACCAGAGCCATCGACGCCACCACTGCCATTGGAGGAAGCAGATGAGGATGAAGATTGCCCGGTTGCTCATGAAGATTATCTGGCTGCTCATGAAGACCACTGATGAGGTTCATGTTGGAAAAAACAAGTGGGTATCAGACACGAATAATCGCTCTGATACCACTTGTTGGAGAAACACGAGCGGTATCGGACATGAACAATTGCTCTGATACCACTTGTTGTAATTATGTGATCACCTTGATAACCAGATAAGTTGCGGAATAAATTAATTACACTAACAAGAGCTAATTAAATGTGTGGTTATCTAACAAGATTTAGATTTATTTTATTAATTAAATAATGAAAGCATTCAAATATGTCAAGCAACCAATAAGAATAAAGAACAAGGTTCATAGAGAACTTACGGATTGGGCTCATGAACAGAAACTTCAAGCTTTCTCAATCCGTTTTCAAACGCCTTGATCTCCTTCTTTAAGCTTTCAGATCCTCATCTTTGAACGCCTTGATCTCCTTCTTCTAGCTTTCAGATCCTTGTACTCCTCTTGATGACACTGTAGTCTTCCAAAACGTAATCTTCGGATGAATAAAGAAATACGGCATGAGACCATACTCTTTAATCTCACACGATCAAGAAACAAATATTGTTTCAAGATCTCACTCTTATTTTCTAAGAACGGAATAGAGCAATTCCAAGGGGTAGAGAGAGAAAGAGAATTCGGCTAAGAGAAAGAGGGAGAGACTCTTAGTCAAATGATATATTATTTCTTTTTATTGTGTTCACACTAGTGAATCAAAGCTTGACCATTGAATCTCATCTTATGAATCATACTTTCTCTCTTAGTCATCAGATCAATATCTATGAGATTTTTTTCTGTTTAAATACAGAATATTTATTAATGAGAGAATAAAGGAAATATCTTATTTCCTTTTAAATATTATTCTCTCCTAATATTCATGAGAGAGAATAAATGACAATATCTTATTTCTTTTTAAATATTATTCTCTCATAATATTCATTATAGATAATGAAGGACAATATCATATTTCCTTTTAAATTTTTCTTTCTCCTTTATTTAAACAACTAAAGAGAAAATGTTGGTAAGTACCAATAATTAGCATGGACGGATTTGGCACACGGCCAAGGAGGAATTCGCACATTGGGATCCTAAAAAAATTATCCACCTCATTATGTGCAAGATCCAATTTCTTAAAACCCAATTAATTATTTATTTACTTGGTCCAACAATAAACATATAAATAATTGATTAATTATTTACTTGATCAAACAATAAATAATTATTACTATCATAAATAATTATTTAATTATGCAAATACTCATATTTCAGAATTGATACTGTTAATCACAATTACAGCTAGTGAGATTATAATAATGAAACATATTATTATTATAGGTTCTTTATTCGTCTTATCGAAGCCGAATCGGGGACTATGGACCTAGTAATAGAAGCTTAACAAATCTGATGAAAAGACGAAAAAGTTTTACTCTTTTTCCACATCGATTTGTCTAATCTTGGTCAGAATCCACCTAGGTACGCCAAGACTGAACTCTCCTTTATATAAGAATTATATTTACTCATCGTGACGAGTGTCCATTGATCCAGTCAGTTCATGATCAAGATCTTCCCGGTTCAACCCGTTTGGAGAAAATGTCAATTAATCCGTTATACCTTTCTTGATACATATATACCCTAAGCATTGTTGCTTCCCCAACGAAATGAAATCTATCGATTCTGGAATCAACCCTTAGGTGAGTGAACATTGACCTTCTTTCAGGAAGGCTGTATTCCGTATTTGTCAACCACTTCCCACTCGAATCATGCTCCGAAACTCCCAAGACATAAGTTGTGATTAGCATGATAATAGCCTTTTAGCGAATGAGTCAAAGAGTTCGGTAACATGGTCCAATGTCCATGATCACTTCAGGATTTAGATCAAGTCTCACTGTGACCATCATAGTGACCCCGGTTAGTGTGTCGTAACGGTACTTAAACGACACATCTACAACCAAAGTCTGTACGGGTCATACATTTACCACAAGTGTAGAATGCTCGCACGTCTTGATCAACCTTCACTAGTGTTCCGCATATATGACTTTAGATAGCTATCCATGCATGTATCAGTCATCGACCATGTTTTAGCAACACCGCCCGAACTCAGGTGCCCAGAACATGACTCAGTTTAATACGGAGGCTACGGATCATAGTTGCTATTGATTCTGATATTCAGAGCTCAACCCACTAATCATATGATGCTAATAAAGTAAACCATTATTTTATTTAATAATCATTTATGTTTTATTCATTATCTCTCGTGGGCAAGAATTCCTAACGGTTCACCCGGATGCTAATGAGTAACACCCAGTTGTTGTTTTTTCTCAACTAGCTGCCCAAGTTGCAGAGTACGGTGTTACCGACAAAGAGAGGAAAGAGGTGTTTAGGGCTAACATGATACTCATCGCGAGGAACACGATTTCTAGCGAAATGGATCGTTTTCTCCACAAGTTTGGTGACTCCATGACCCAACGCCTAGAGAAACGCAAACCTTGGAATAATGATGACACCACAAACGATGGTGAAAGCTCGTTTGATAAGTCAGAAATTAAATGATGCCAGATCAGGTGCAGAAGACTGATTGATAAGTCAGTTGGAAGTTGGAACGCCACAAGACTCGTCTTGATAAGTTTGATAAAAGTTCATATAGAACTCCAGATTCATTTCTCATTAAAATGAAGAGAAATTTATAGGCATGAAACATCCTTTCATGCTAGGAAAACCAAAAGCCTAATTAAACTCATTAACATAATTGAAAGCGTAATTAAAACCCCCTAAGTAATCAGACCACATAATGACACCTCTTAAACTCAATAAATACAACATTGCATTCAGCATACTAATAAAACGGAAATAAACAATTACCAATTGTTTCAGCCCATTAAAAGCCACAAATTTAAGCTGAAACGACTCAAGAAGCCCAAAAGTCATGCCCATTTATAATATGATGAATAGGCTTCTTAATCATCTCTTCAATTGCTTGAATTATGAATTAAGAGCATTTTGCTTCCAGAAGTGTATATCAGCCCATGCCAAGATTTATACTTCCATTCATCTATGCTTAAACCATGAAAGTCTTCATGGAAGTCTTGAACTCTTGAATTTGGAATTGGCTTGTTGACATGTCTTGGTTATGACTGAGCTCTTATCATATCATACTCTCTCTCTTGGAGAAGATTTGTCCACAAATCTTGCATGTTGTTGACTGCAACGATTGAGAATATCTTGAACTCCTTTGATTGAGACGAAATTACTTCATCCTCCAGCCTCTTTATATCTTCAAAATCAGGAGCTGCCAAGTATCGAACTTCGAATTTATAGGAATAGACTCCTTAATCAGCAAAGTCCCCAACTCCGCTTCCACAAGATTTTCCTTTTCTTCAACAACTTCGACATGTTGACCATGTTCATTCTTCTCTTGTTCGCTGGTCTTATGTTCAAACAAGCTGGGAATGTTTTCATCAAAATATCCCATCTCTTGTTGAGGGACTCTAAACTTTTCTTTTGAGTAACACTTCTGGGTTGTAGTTTTTCTTCAATTCGATCAAATCTCTTCATAATCTTTGTAGTTTCTTTTGAAATCAGATCCTTCACCTCATTCAAAAGCTCATCAAAATACATTTTTCTTGTTGAAAACAATCAATAATGACTTGTAAAAAATCAGGGAGAAATTTGCGCTCTGATACCAAATGACGTGATACTCGCTCAACGATAATTTTTTGTCACATAGTTATTCACACACCGCGCTCTATAAACCATGCCTCTAGGCCCACATCTTGTGATTATTTCCATCAAACTCTTTACAAACTCAATTCTTATTGAGTGAACAAAGTCATGAAATCTTTTTCTTCCTTTTATGGAGAGTGTCTACACATAAGAAGTCTAGCTCTCTCAATGAAATTGACCACACAATAATTTTGAGTCAAAAGTAACTGTTTGAAAAAAATATGGATTATTTACAGCAATGCCCCTTGAACTCCTACGCGTGTAACACTATGTCCCATCAATTTGAAAATCGTATACAGTCAACCTTAAAATCTTGCATCGTGGTAAACTTAGGCCTTCTGTTACATATTCTTGACGGACTTGACGAGTATAAGACGTAATTTGAGAATTTAAGGTTTTGAAATTCCCAAATTAACTCGGTCGATGAAAATGGAATCCTCTCCATCTAAAAATAGCGTTTTGATGAGTTGTGGTCGGCATGATGAAGCTCAGTCTTCCGGCAATGCTCGTCGACGACCTTATTGTTTCTGTGGATCGTCGAGCCTTCAACGCACAGCGTGGACCCATGACAACCCAGGACGACGGTTCTATGGTTGTGCTCGGTATAAGGTATGAAAAGTAATATGTATTAGGATTTGACGAGTAAGCTGTGGATCTCATTGTCAAAATGGATTTTCAAAATGTCTAATACACGACCTTAGTCCTTTTTGTGGATCTCGTTGTCATCTGATTGAATTTGCGGAAGGGTGCTTTTACTGGATGTAGTTTTATAGACTGGATCGATCCATGAATGTGTAAGAGATCGATTGAGGTTATACATGGATTATTGAAAAGGAATTTTTTCATTTTTTGGGGTCTCAAAGGGGCGTGGAACCAGAGAAAGACAAATCGATATGAAGTTGAACTCGGCAAGGAAAAAGAGTTCGATCGCAGCGACGGAGATGTGAAGGGTGGCAAAAAGAATGAAAATTGGCGACAAATTAAAGTTGAAACCAAGAAAGTGAAGCTTATGTTGATGATAATTATTGTAGGATTACTGTATTTAATCGTAGTGAAGTAAAACTATAGGCCTATGTAATCTAAGTTTTTCTATTTTGGAATGTAATGAAAATGAACTTAGTCATGTTCAGCTACGTTTTGTATGTGAAGTTGAAATTTAATGAAATAGCAGTGAACTTATTTACATCTTTTGAGATAAGAAAGTACCAAAATAGAGTACACGTACAATATGGTTTATAAAGTACCAAAATAGAGGTTTCATACATAGATGTAATGTGCCCGATTACAGGTTTTAGTACACAAAAAATAAGCCAGTGTAATCAGAGTTGTTGTTTCATAAAAAAGACATTGATCTTGGCTTCCTAAAGTTAAATCATCTAGAATAGGACCCTTGGCTGCAATCCATTCTCATTTCTTGGCACCATGTTGGTCTGGATGTTGGAATTGATCTAGAGTTTAAGAAAAAGTTTAACGCTTCGTTAAGCGGCGGAATTTTAAAAATTTTATTTTTCAAGTAAAACAGTTTTTACTAACCTAGACAAAGAGCAAGCACATGTAAATAAAACTAATATGAGCATAATAAATTTACTAACCTCTTTAGAAGCTTGAACGTTGATGAGCCTTCGGAAGGTTCAAAACGTTCGTCTCCCTCGCAGCACGTCTCTCTTTCTTTCCTCGGCAACTCGAGCAACCACGAAAGTTTCTATCACTAAATCACTCGAAATAAAAGGAATTAGTGTGTGGGCACTTTTAAACACTACGACTTAAGAACGAGTCTTGAAGTCGCAGAGCTAAACTCTAGGTCAAATGAGGACCTAGGTGCCAAAACAATAAAACGAAATTGACTAGAGAGAGAGAGAGGAGAGGGGCGGCCAAGTCTAGAGAGAGAAGCTCTCAATCTCTAAAACTTTGGATGAATGAAATGTGAAGAATGAGGCTCTTATTTATAGGAGAGGTCTCACTTTGAATAAGGTAGTTTCCTCTTCTATAGAATATCACATATTCATGAGCCAATTTCCTTTTTTCCTCTATGACATACTCGGCCAAGACAGCCTTCTAGAAGGCTTGGATTTGTTTCCTTTTTTGTTCCTTGCCTTGCCTTTTGTCTACTTGGCCGAATTCCCTTTAGCATCCTCATGCAAATTTGTTTCCTCTTTTTCTTTTGGCAAGTATCTTGATACATTTATGCAAAAAATATTCTCTCTTTCTCTTGGGTATGTTGGGCGCCTATTTCATCTAGAAAAGGCTTCTAGAAGCTTTTCCATTTGTTCATGACAACATGAAAAAATTCTTATGAAATGAAATTAATCCACAAGCCCCAATATGACTAATATTGGCCGAGTGAAACATGTCATTAAATGACCTTGTCAAAAAATTTATTGACATTCATTTCATCCTATGTCTCAAAAGACAAAAATACCATTTTGACAATTTTCGTTCTTGTTTTGACTTAGCTTCCAGTTTAACTATTCCTACTCGATGTGATTCGTGACAGTGACCTCATGGATCCAAATGAACAAAGCTTGAGCTAAAATACTTGCACTCAAAAGTTCACAAACCTTTTACAAGTTTAGCTTAATGTCAACTGACTCCACTAAAGAGTTGACACTGAAAATCTCTCGGTTCAAATGAATTTATTTTCTACTCAAGAATTCAACATAATTGTAATGAGTGGATCCACAGAATATTATCAGTGTTTACCCTTCATGAATATCATCAGCTAGTCGGGATTTACAAAATTACCATTTTACCCTTCTAGCTGTTATTTCCTTAACTCCTTTGTCGCTTGTGAATAAGTTAGAAACAATGTATTGACGAGGAGCTAACAAGTCACATTGTTTCATCCAAAAGAGTCAGGACTCAATTTGGACACTGGCCAGTTCATTTATTTACACTCCAAGGAACAAAGCATGAGGTGATATACATTGCATTTCAGCAATCTTGTACATGAATTTCATATCTATGAGAACTTCACAAATTTACTCATGACATTCTCACAACTTAGTACTTCACCAATAGGCCTTGTTCGGAATCACATAGTGAGTCCGAACTCTGACTTTCTCAAATGAGAATACGTAAGGTGTGAAATGGCATGTCTCATTTCAGGATTAAAGTAAGCATGATGCAATTCATACGTAGTGACTTCGAGACATAAGAGGTTAAATGGTTTGTTCTTATCTTGTCTCTAGAAGTGCACTGGTCAATTCAGTACCTTCGGAAGATACCTAGAAGAACTATAGAGTCTCCAACTCTCAATGCCTCATAACCAGACATCATAGATTCTTCTAACAATCATACTGAGGTCAATAGTCCTTTGACCCTTAGATTGCGAATATATCGTTTTAAGCAAACTACGAAGAGTTTGTTCATGCAAATCTACATTTGTCTCTTCGCAAGTTGTTAAGTTTGTTTATGGACTAAAGACTAATGTTTTATCATAAAGCTTCAAACAGACAAGGAAGAATGAATGAACGTTTCAACTTTTTATTAATGAATAAGCAATTACAAGCAAGAGTCTTCATGAGACTTTATTACATCAAATGTACAATATAAGGATTACAACTCTTCTTGTGGGCACTATTGGCAACAAACTCCCACTTGACTCAAAGAAGATGTGTGTAGTCCTTCATGCCTAATCCCTCTCGATGTTGGTCGAAGACCTTGTTCGCTAGGGCCTTTGTGAATGGATCTGCTAGGTTGTCCACCGTTGAGATCTTCTTCACTTCCACGTCTCCGCGCTGCACGATCTCTCGAATCAAATGGTATTTCCTCTCAATATTCTTAGAGCGCTTATGGCTTCGAGGTTCCTTTGAGTTAGCGACAGCCCCACTATTATCACAATAAAGGGTCATGGGCTCGTCGACGTTTGGAACAACTTCCAAATACTTAAGGAATTTTCTAAGCCATACAGCCTCTTTGGATGCTTCACAAGCAGCCACATATTCTGCTTCCATTGTGGAGTCAGCAATGCAAGATTGCTTAATACTTCTCCACACAACAGCTCCACCATTAAGGATGAACACAGATCCTGAAGTGGATTTCCTGGAATCCTTATCCGCTTGAAAATCGGAGTCGGTATATCCCGTCATAGTCAGGTCAGTACCTGAGTATGTAAGCATCAAGTTCCTAGTTCTTCGAAGATACTTAAGAACATGCTTAACAACAATCCAGTGCTCGGGTCTAGGGTTGGATTGGAAACGGTTAAATACGCCAACGGCGAAACAGATGTCAGGTCTAGTGCAAAGCATAGCATACATAAGGCTTCCTACGGCAGAGGCGTAAGGAATTTTCCTCATGTCTTCAATCTCTTGTGCAGTCTTGGGAGACTGGTCCTTAGAGAGTGAAACTCCATGCCTAAAGGGTGTTTGGCCCTTCTTGGAGTCTTGCATCGAGAAGCGATCCATCACCTTATCAATATAAGATGCTTGAGAGAGCGACAGGGTCCGGTTTTTCCTATCTCGAAATATTTGGATCCCCAGAATGTATGCGGCTTCTCCTAGATCCTTCATATCGAATTGCTTTGCCAGCCAGACCTTAACCTCAGATAACTTACCCACGTCATTACCAATGAGTAGTATATCATCGACATATAGTACCAGAAACACAACTTTGCCTTCGTGTATTAACTTGTAAACACAAGGCTCATCTATTGACTGTTCAAAGCCGAAGCTCTTCAAAGTTTCATCGAATCTAATATTCCATGACCTAGATGCTTGATTTAATCCATAAATGGACTTAAGCAACTCACAAACCTTGGTGTCTTGACCTTCTTCCACGAAACCGTCTGGTTGAGCCATGTAAATGCTCTCGTCAAGATTGCCATTCAGGAAGGCTGTCTTGATATCCATTTGTCAGATCTCATAGTCGAGAGCTGCAGCTATGGATATGAGTATGCGGATGGATTTAAGCATCGCGACTGGCGAGAAGGTTTCTTCATAGTCAATCCCTTCTTGTTGGGTGTAACCCTTCGCCACAAGTCGTGCTTTGAACGTCTCGACGTTCCCATCAGGACCCATTTTCTTCTTGTATATCCACTTACACCCTACGGGTTTAATCCCTTCAGGAAGGTCTACAAGTTTCCAGACTTTGTTGACATACATCGAGTACATTTCAACTTTCATGGCGTCAAGCCAAAGGTTTGATTCAGAACAAGCCATCGCTTGGCTATAGGAAACAGGATCATCCATGTCAGAGACGGCTACGAGAGAGTCTCCATAAGACATGTACCTGTCTGGCTTTTGAGTAGCCCTCCCACTACGTCGAAGTACTACTTGACGAGATTCTGATGAGTTAGGTTGTGTTTCAGTTGGGGTAAGAACAGTTCTTACAGATGAGGTAGAAGCTTCCTCACCCAACTTTTCTTCAAGCACAATTTTGCTTCTAGGTTTTGCATCTTTCATAAAGTCCTCCTCAAGGAAACGAGCATTCGTGCTAACGAAAGTCTTATCGTCCTCAGGACTATAGAAGATGAAACCCTTGGTTTCCTTTGGATATCCCACAAACAAGCACAATTCTGACCTACTAGCCAACTTGCTAGTCTTTTGCCTTAGCACGTGCGCAGGGCAACCCCAAATTCGGATGTGACCCAGATTTACTTTACGGCTAGTCCATCGTTCATAAGGAGTACCAGGAACCGTTTTGGACGGAACTTGGTTCAGAATATAAGCGGCTGTTTCGAGGGCATATCCCCAAAAGGAAAGAGGGAGTGATGAGTAACTCATCATTGATCTAACCATCTCCATAAGAGTTCGGTTTCTTCTCTCTGACACTCCGTTTTGTTGAGGTGTGTCAGGTGCGGTAAGCTGAGAAGTGATTCCTTCTTCTTTAAGAAAGTCATCGAACTCTCCAGACATATACTCACCACCTCGATCAGATCGAAGTGTTTTGATCACTTTGCCAGTTTGCTTTTCCACCAAAGCCCTAAAGACCTTAAATACGTTAAAGGTCTCGGATTTTTGTTTGAGCAAATAGACAAAACCATATTGCGAGTAATCATCGGTGAAGGTGACGAAGTATTCGTATCATCCACGTCCCTGTTGGCTGAGCGGACCACATACATTAGAATGTACTAGTTCTAGCAACTCAGTGGCTCTTCGACCCTTATCGGAGAAAGGTCGCTTAGTCATTTTTCCTTCTATGCAGGATTCACAAGTAAGTAGTGAACCTATTGCAGAGGCTTGGAGTGGACCGTCCCTCACAAGTCTCTTAATCCTATCTAGACTGATGTGACCAAGTCTTAAGTGCCATATGTGTGTTGATTTTGTTAGATCGGAGGATTCAGAAAGTTTGATCCTCTTTGGCTCTCTAATTAGATCATTATCTATTTCGGTGTCTAAAATGGAAGGTTGAGTGGGATAAATGTAAAAAAGACCATTCTTCATATATGCATCAGTGACAAAAGAATTTGAAAAAAAAATACGAATTCCATTCTTCATAAACATTAAATAATAATCTTGCTCTAAAAGTTGAGCAACATATATTAGGTTTTTCCCAAAGGAAGGAACATAATAAACATTATTCAAATTTAAAGTGCGATCTTCAAAAGATAGCGTCACGGATCCCACAGCCTTCGCAGACACCACGCTCTCATCACCCCACTTGAAGCAGAAGTCACCATCCTCTAAGCTTTTGTTTTTCCTAAAACCAGTTAAGGAGCAACAAATATGGTTAGTAGCAGTGGAGTCAATAATCCACGATGATACATTATCAGCTACTAAACAAGCTTCAGTAATAAGTACAATACCTTTTACTTTGATTTTGAGGTAGGCAGGACAGTTCCTACGCCAGTGACCAGGCTCATTGCAGTGGTGGCATTTGTCGTTAGACTTATCCACCTTTGGAGCCTTTGGCGCCTTTTTCTTCGTTTGAACCTTAGGTTGGTTCTTCTAGTCGGCCTTGCGAGGTCTCTTCTTAGATCCAGAGGCGGAGGCAGTAGCATGTACCTCTCCTAGAGCCCTATTTTTCTTAGTGAGTGCCTCAACGGTTTGAAGTTCCTTCATAAGCTCGGTAACAGTGTACTCTAGCTTGTTCATGGAGTAATTCAGCTTGAAGGTATCAAAAGTTTCGGGGAGATTTTCCAAGATCATATCTATTTTAGTTTCCCCATCAATCTCAGATCCAAGGATCTCCATTTCGTTTAGATGGCTAATGATCAGCATCATATGATCTCTAACGGGAGTCCCAGCCTTCATGCGACAGTTCATAAACTGTCGGACCGCTTGTTGCCTAGCTTGACGTCCTTGCCCTCCAAACATCTCATGGAGATTGTAGAGCATATCGGTGGCAGTTTCGTAATCACGATGTTGTTGTTGCAACACATTGTTCATTGATGCCAGAATATAGCACCTCGCAATCTCATCGTATCGAAGCCAGGCCGCCAGGGCGTCTTTTTCCTCTTGCGTCGAATCTTCATTCGTTTGAGGACAGGGGGTGGTGAGAACCCATTTGTGCTCGTCGACAGTAAGGACTATGTCGAGGTTACGTTTCCAGTCGACGTAATTGTCGCCTTCGAGTTTATTCGAGGAAAGAATGGTTGAGAGAGGGTTGAGAGACATATTGCCTATAAAAGTTGAAACAAGTTTATGAGTAGTCTTTGGTTTAGGATTTAAGTTTGTTTAAGACTTGATAAAATCCAAAGGTGTTATAAACTAAACGATAATTTACTCCTTCGAGGGAAGGCCGCAAAAAATCTCCATTTATAAGTAAATGACACATCATTAATGCTTAGCCAAGATGTCAATACACCAATTTTGACCAGCCACCTTGTAAATTGGTTTGATCACTCACATCCTTTCGCAGGGCCTCGAGGGAGGATTACTAGGGATTGAGTCTAAGTGTGTAACCAACCACTTAGTCCAAAAGATTGACTTTGAAAAACAATCCGCCGAGGGGAGGTCTTGTCTCATTGTCTCACTTTCAAATTTAGCTCATTGAGCAATGATCAGTGCAAAGCGCCCTTGAGTACTCTCATTTAAGAGAGGGCCACGAGGGTGACTCTTAGTCTGGCGACACTTGCACTTCTCATTAGTGTTGGGGATCGTGGGTTACAAACAACAAGTATAACCCTCTCACTTAGTTTTTGGAGTTGGTACATCGACTCTTATAAGTTCGGAAACGGTTTTCCTAGTTATATAGCAACAGAGCGGACAGCTAGAAGAGAATCCTAGATCTTCATGTTCAGAGCAGTGTTAGTGCATAAAGGCACAAGGGACATACTCGGATCTTTTCCTATTTTCTATTTCGGGAAAGTGCGTGAGGGAAGTGTGAACTTCAACTCACTCGAACACTTGAAAGTTTGAGATTACACATCCTTTTATTTTTTCGGCTTGTCTACAAGGAGACCTCCCACTCAAATTTTCAAGAGCATATAGATTTTGAACATATGTGATATAGATATAGTTTTGAAAACATTTTGAAAACTTATTTGATTTGGATGACAAAATTTTTCAAGTTTGAAAACGAAAACGGTTTTTCAAGATTCAAACTAGTTTTGAAAAAAAAAATCAATTTTAATTAAACTTTCAAAAATCAAAACATTTTAATCTTACACATCATG
Organism: Urtica dioica subsp. dioica; assembly: GCF_054948205.1. NCBI lineage: Eukaryota > Viridiplantae > Streptophyta > Magnoliopsida > Rosales > Urticaceae > Urtica > Urtica dioica. Next base: position 7,406,718 of record NC_142766.1, read on the forward strand.
TTTATAATCATATGAAAAATATATTTGCTCAAGAAATATTTCTCATTAGAGTTCTATAACTCATGATAGTGGGGCTGAAAATCCGGAATTCTAAAAAACTGGACTTTCGGAACAGCCGCGCACCTAGGAGTAAAATCACCATAACTGGCGGCTCCGATGTCCTTTTGACCTGAGACCGGTTTCATTGGACAGAGGACAGACAGAGCTTTAATTTGATTCAAGAATGATTAAATTTAGATTTTTGAGCAGAGAGTTATGCCCCTTTTACTGCGGGTTTTACTCCAGCTCGAAGAAAAAGAAATAATTAAAGCTTGGTTCTTTTAGGTGCGAAAAAGAATCGAGTATAACGGAACGTTTTAGGAGGTTGTTAAAGTTTTTATTTGTGTTTTATTAGCAAGGTAATAACATGATATAAAAGAAATAACAACATGCATAAAACGATTCAAGTAAATAAAAGAAACTAGTAAGACAAGAAAACTAGTCACAAAATTTACTCGAAAAATTCTCAAACCTTCAAAACACGATTTTTAATATAAAAAATTAAAAACTCTTAGAACTGATTCTAATGTGTTTTAATAAATCCCAAACTCATAGAAAATCAACATGATTTTTAATTTAAAGGCAAGAGCAATAAGAAAACAATTCTAACTTGTCACAAAATTAGTAAACTTTCGAAAACGATTTTCAAGCTCATAATTTTAAATACATGTACATGCATATCTTTGACCATAGCTCTGATACCATTTGTTGGAATTGATCTAGGGTTTAAGAAAAAGTTTAACGTTTCGTTAAGCGGCGGAATTTTAAAAATTTTATTTTTCAAGTAAAACAGTTTTTACTAACCTAGACAAAGAGCAAGCACATGTAAATAAAACTAATATGAGCATAATAAATTTACTAACCTCTTTAGAAGCTTGAACGTTGATGAGCCTTCGGAAGGTTGAAAACGTTCGTCTCCCTCGCAGCACGTCTCTCTTTCTTTCCACAGCAACTCGAGCAACCACGAAAGTTTCTATCACTAAATCACTCGAAATAAAAGGAATTAGTGTGTGGGCACTTTTAAACATTACGACTTAAGAACGAGTCTTGAAGTCGTAGAGCTAAACTCTAGGTCAAATGAGGACCTAGGTGCCAAAACAATAAAACGAAATTGACTAGAGAGAGAGAGAGAGGAGAGGGGAGGCCAAGTCTAGAGAGAGAAGCTCTCAATCTCTAAAATTTTGGATGAATGAAATGTGAGGAAATGAGGCTCCTATTTATAGGAGAGGTCTCACCTTCAATAAGGTAGTTTCCTCTTCTATAGAATATCACATATTCATGAGCCAATTTCCTCTTTTCCTCTATGACATACTCGGCCAAGGCAGCCTTCTAGAAGGCTTGGATTTGTTTCCTTTTTTGTTCCTTGCCTTGCCTTTTGTCTACTTGGCCGAATTCCCTTTAGCATCCTCATGCAAATTTGTTTCCTCTTTTTCTTTTGGCAAGTATCTTGATACATTTATGCACAAAATATTCTCTCTATCTCTTGGGTATGTTGGGCGCCTATTTCATCTAGAAAAGGCTTCTAGAAGCTTTTCCATTTGTTCATGACAACATGAAAAAGGCCCAATAAGAATTTTCAACAAAATTCTTATGAAATGAAATTAATCCACAAGGCCCAATAAGACTAATATTGGCCGAGTGAAACATGTCATTAAATGACCTTGTCAAAAAATTTATTGACATTCATTTCATCCTATGTCTCAAAAGACAAAAATACCATTTTGACAATTTTCGTTCTTGTTTTGACTTAGCTTCCAGTTTAACTATTCCTACTCGATGTGATTCGTGACAGTGACCTCATGGATTCAAATGAACAAAGCTTGAGCTAAAATACTTGGACTCAAAAGTTCACAAACCTTTTCCAAGTTTAGCTTAATGTCAACTGACTCCACTAAAGAGTTGACACTGAAAATCTCTCGGTTCAAATGAATTTATTTTCTACTCAAGAATTCAACATAATTGTAATGAGTGGATCCACAGAATATTATCAGTGTTTACCCTTCATGAATATCATCAGCTAGTCGGGATTTACAAAATTACCATTTTACCCTTCTAGCTGTTATTTCCTAAACTCCTTTGTCGCTTGTGAATAAGTTAGAAACAATGTATTGACGAGGAGCTAACAAGTCACATTGTTTCATCCAAAAGAGTCAGGACTCAATTTGGACACTGGCCAGTTCATTTATTCACACTCCAAGGAACAAAGCATGAGGTGATATACATTGCATTTCAGCAATCTTGTACATGAATTCCATATCTATGAGAACTTCACAAAGTTACTCATGACATTCTCACAACTTAGTACTTCACCAATAGGCCTTGTTCGGAATCACATAGTGAGTCCGAACTCTGACTTTCTCAAATGAGAATACGTAAGGTGTGAAATGACATGTCTCATTTCAGGATTAAGGTAAGCACGATGCAATTCATACGTAGTGCCTTCGAGACATAAGAGGTTAAATGGTTTGTTCTTATCTTGTCTCTAGAAGTGCATGTTGGAATCGATCTAGGGTTTAAGAAAATAATTAACGCTTCGGGAAGCGGCGGAATTTTAAAAATTTTCTTTTACAAGTAAAAACGGTTTTTACTAACCTAGACAAGTGAAAGTACATCTAATTAATTACTAATATGAGCTAAGAAGTTTACTAACCTTTCTTGAAGCTTGAACTTTGAAGAAGCTTTTGGAAAGTTTGCAACGCTCGTCTCCCCTCGCAGCACATCTCTCTTTCTTTCCTCGGCACCTCGAGCAACCACGATAGTTTCTATCACTAAATCACTCGAAATAAAAGGAATCAGTGAGTGGGCACTTTTAAACACTACGACTTAAGAACGAGTCTTGAAGTCGCAGAGCTGAACACTAGGTCAAATGAGGACCTAGGTGCCAAAACAATAAAACGAAATTGACTAGAGAGAGAGAGGAGAGGGGCGACCAAAGTTCTAGAGAGAGAGTCTCTCAAATCTCTTAAACTTGGATGAATGAAATGTGTGGAATGAGGCTCCTATTTATAGGAGAGGTTTCACCTTCAATAAGGTAGTTTCCTCTTCTATAGAATATCACATATTCATGAGCAAAAATCCATTATTTCCCATTCCCTTCTTGGACGTGTGGCAGCCTTCTAGAAACAAGATTTGTTTCCTATTTTGCTTGCCTTGTCCTTACCTTGGGCGCCCACTTTGATTCCTCTTAGGGGAAATTTGTTTCCTCTTTTTCTTTTGGCAAGTATCTAAATACATTAATGCACAAAATAATCTCTCTTTCACACTAAGGGCTACACGAAATTTGGTCTCTCATTCACTTGGGTTGGACGGCCAAAAGCCTTCTAAAAAGGCTTTCTAGGTTTTTCTTTAATTGTTCATGACAACATAAGAAAAGCCCATTAAGAATTTTCAAGTAAAATTCTATGAAATGAAATTAATTCACAAGGCCCAATAAACATGTTATGGCCGTGTGATATAATATGTCATCATATGACATTGTCAAAAAATTTATTGACATTCATTTCATGCCATGTCCAAAAAGACAAAATTACCCTTTCGACAATTTTCGTTCTTGTTTTGACTTAGCTTCCAGTTTAACTATTCCTACTCGATGTGATTCGTGACAGTGACCTCATGGACCCAAATGAACAAAGCTTGAACTAAAAACTTGGACTCAAAAGTTCACAAACCTTTTTCAAGTTTAGCTTAATGCTAACTGACTCCACTAAAGAGTTGACACTGAAAATCTCTCGGTTCAAATGAATTTATTTTCTACTCAAGAATTCAACCTAATTATGATGAGCGGATCCACTGAATATTATCTATGTTTACCCTTCATGAATGTCATCAGCTAGTCGGGATTTACTAAATTACCATTTTACCCTTCTAGCTGTTATTTCCTCAACTCCTTTGTCGCTTGTGAATAAGTTAGAAACAATGTATTGACGAGGAGCTAACAAGTCACATTGTTTCATCCAAAAGAGTCAGGACTCAATTTGGACACTGGCCAGTTCATTTATTCACACTCCAAGGAACAAAGCATGAGGTGACATACATTGCATTTCAGCAATCTTGTACATGAATTCCATATCTATGAGAACTTCACAAAGTTACTCATGACATTCTCACAAATTAGTACTTCACCAATAGGCCCTGTTCGGAATCACATAGTGAGTCCGAACTCTGACTTTCTCAAATGAGAATACTAAGCTGTGAAATGGCATGTCTCATTTCAGGATTAAGGTAAGCATGATGCAATTCATACATAGTGACTTCGAGACATAAGAGGTTAAATGGTTTGTTCTTATCTTGTCTCTAGAAGTGCACTGGTCAATTCAGTACCTTCGGAAGATACCTAGAAGAACTATAGAGTCTCCAACTCTCAATGCCTCATAACCAGACATCATAGATTCTTCTAACAATCGTACTGAGGTCAATAGTCCTTTGACCCTAAGATTGCGAATATATCGTTTTAAGCAAACTACGAAGAGTTTGTTCATGCAAATCTACATTTGTCTCTTCGTAAGTTGTTAAGTTTGTTTATGGACTAAAAGACTAAGGTTTTATCATAAAGCTTCAAACAAAGAAAGAATGAATGAACGTTTCAACTTTATATTAATGAATAAGCAATTACAAGCAAGAGTCTTCGTAAGACTATATGACATCAAATGTACATAAATAGACACTACTACTCTTCTTGTGGGCACCATTGACAACAAACTCCCACTTGACTCAAAGAAGATGTGAGTAGTCCTACATGCCTAATCCCTCTCGAAGTTGGTCGAAGACCATGTTCGCTAGGGCCTTGGTGAATGGATCTGCCAGAGATCTACTTCACCTCTACGTCTCCGCGCTGCGCGATCTCTCGAATCAAATGGTATTTCCTCTCAATATGCTTAGAGCGCTTATGGCTTCGAGGTTCCTTTGATTTAGCGACAGCCCCACTATTATCACAATAAAGGGTCATGGGCTCGTCGACGTTTGGAACAACTTCCAATTACTTAAGGAATTTTCTAAGCCATACAGCCTCTTTGGATGCTTCACAAGCAGCCACATATTTTGATTCCATTGTGGAGTCAGCAATGCAAGATTGCTTAATACTTCTCCACACAACAGCTCCACCATTAAGGATGAACACAGATCCTGAAGTGGATTTCCTGGAATCCTTATCCGCTTGAAAATCGGAGTCGGTATATCCCGTCATAGTCAGGTCAGTACCTGAGTATGTAAGCATCAAATTCCTAGTTCTTCGAAGATACTTAAGAACATGCTTAACAGCAATCCAGTGCTCGGGTCCAGGGTTGTATTGGAAACGGCTAACTACGCCAACGGCGAAACAGATGTCAGGTCTAGTGCAAAGCATAGCATACATGAGGCTTCCTACGGCAGAGGCGTAAGGAATTTTCCTCATGTCTTCAATCTCTTGTGCAGTCTTGGGAGACTGGTCCTTAGAGAGTGAAACTCCATACCTAAAGGGTGTTTGGCCCTTCTTGGAGTCTTGCATCGAGAAGCGATCCATCACCTTATCAATATAAGATGCTTGAGAGAGCGACAGGGTCCAGTTTTTCCTATCTTGAAAGATTTGGATCCCCAGAATGTACGCGGCTTCTCCTAGATCCTTCATATCGAATTGCTTTGCCAGCCAGACCTTAACCTCAGATAACTTACCCACGTCATTACCAATGAGTAGTATATCATCGACATATAGTACCAGAAACACAACTTGGCCTTCGTGTATTAACTTGTAAACATAAGGCTCATCTATTGATTGTTCAAAGCCGAAGCTCTTTACAGTTTCATCGAATCTAATATTCCATGACCTAGATGCTTGCTTTAGTCCATAAATGGACTTAAGTAACTCATAAACCTTGGCCTCTTGACCTTCTTCCACGAAACCGTCTGGTTGAGCCATGTAAATGCGCTCGTCAAGATTGCTATTCAGAAAGGTTGTCTTGACATCCATTTGCCAGATCTCATAGTCGAGAGCTGCAGCTATGGATAGGAGTATGCGGATGGATTTAAGCACCGCGACTGGCGAGAAGGTTTCTTCATAGCAATCCCTTCTTGTTGGGTATAACCCTTTGCCATAAGTCGTGTTTTGAACGTCTCGACGTTCCCATCAGGACCCATTTTCTTCTTGTATATCCACTTACACCCTACGGGTTTAATCCCTTCAAGAAGGTCTACAAGTTTCAACTTTCATGGCGTCAAGCCAAAGGTTTGATTCAGAACAAGCCATCGCTTGGCTATAGGAAACAAGATCATCCATGTCAGAGACGGCTACAAGAGAGTCTCCATAAGACATGTACCTGTCAGGCTTTTGAGTAGCCCTCCCACTACGTCGAAGTACTACTTGACGAGATTCTGATGAGTTAGGTTGTGTTTCAGTTGGGGTAAGAACAGTTCTTACAGATGAGGTAGAAGCTTCCTCACCCAACTTTTCTTCAAGCACAATTTTGCTTTTAGGTTTCGCATCCTTCATAAAGTCCTCCTCGAGGAAACGAGCATTCGTGCTAACGAAAGTCTTATCGTCCTCGGGACTATAGAAAATGAAACCTTTGGTTTCCTTTGGATATCCCACAAACAGGCACAATTCTGACCTACTAGCCAACTTGCTAGTCTTTTGCCTCAGCACGTGTGCATGGCAACCCCAAATTCGGATGCGGCCAAGATTCACTTTACGGCCAGTCCATCGTTCATAAGGAGTACCAGGAACCGTTTTGGATGGAACTTGGTTCAGAATATAGGCGGCTGTTTCAAGGGCATATCCCCAAAAGGAATGAGGGAGTGATGAGTAACTCATCATTGATCTAACCATCTCCATTAGAGTTCGATTCCTTCTCTGTGACACTCCGTTTTGTTGAGGTGGGCCAGGTGCGGTAAGCTGAGAAGTGATACATTCTTCTTTAAGAAAATCATCGAACTCTCCGAACATATACTCACCGCCTCGATCAGATCGAAGGGTTTTGAACATTTTGCCAGTTTGCTTTTCCACTAAAGCCCTAAAGACCTTAAATACGTTAAAGGTCTCGGATTTGTGTTTGAGCAAATAGACAAAACCAAATCGCGAGTAATCATCGGTGAAGGTAACGAAGTATTCGTATCCCCCACGTGCCTGTTGGCTGAGCGGACCACATACATCAGAATGTATTAGTTCCAGCAACTCAGTGGCTCTTCGACCCTTATCGGAGAAAGGTCGCTTAGTCATTTTTCCTTCTATGCAGGATTCACAAGTAGGTAGTGAACCTATTGCAGAGTCTAAGAGTGGACCGTCCCTCACAAGTCTCTTAATCCTATCTAGACTGATATGATCAAGTCTCAAGTGCCAGAGGTATGTTGATTTTGTTAGATCGGAGGATTCAGAAAGTTTGATCCTCTTTGGCTCCCTAATTAGATCATTATCTATTTCGGTGTCTAAAAGAGAAGGTTGAGTGGGATAGATGTAGAAAAGAGCATTCTTCATACATGCATAAGTGACAAAAGAATTATCAGGAAACGAAATACGAATTCCATTCTTAATGAACTTTAAACAATAATCTTGCTCACGAAGACGAGCAACAGATATTAAGTTCTTTCCAAAGGAAGGAACGAAATAAACATTATTCAAGTTTAAAGTACGGTCTTCAAAAGACAGCGTCACGGATCCCACAGCCTTCGCAGACACCAGGCTCCCATCACCCCATTTGAAACAGAACTCGCCTTCCTCTAAGCTTTTGGTTTTCTTGAAACCATTCAAGGAACAACAAATATGGTTAGTAGCAGCGGAGTCAATAATCCACGATGATACATTATCAGCTACTAAGCATGCTTCGGTAACTAGTACAATGCTATGTTCCTTTGCTTTGAGATAGGCGGGACAGTTCTTTTTATCGGCCTTGTAAAGTCTCTTCTCAGTTCCAGAGGCGGAGGCTTTGTGCTTAGTGGCATGTGCCTCTCCTTGATTCCTCTTTCTCTTAGTGAGACCTACAGCAGTGTGAAGTTCCTCCATAAGCTTGGTAACAGTGTACTCTAGCTTGTTAATGGAGTAGTTCATCTTGGAGGTATCAAGAGATGCGGGGAGAGTTTCTAAGATCATATTTATGACATTCTTCCCATTAATCTCAGATCCTAGGATTTCCATTTTACTCAGATGACTAATGATCAATATCATAAAGTCTCCAACAGGAGTCCTAGCCTTCATGCGACAGTTCATAAATTGTCGGACTGCTTTTTGCCTTGCTTGACGCCTTTGCCCTCCAAACATCTCATGGAGATTGGCGAGCATGTCGGCGGCAGTCTCGATATCACGATGTTGTTGTTGCAACACATTGTTCATTGATGCTAAGATATAGCACCTCACAATCTCATCGGAGCAGAGCCAGGCCGCCAAGGCGTCTTTGTCCTCTTGAGTTGAATCATTATTCGTCAGAGGAGGACACGAGGTGGTGAGTACCCGTTTGTGCTTGGTAAGGATTATGTCGAGGTTATGTTTCGAATCTACGTAGTTTTCGTTTTCGAGTTTGTTCGAGGAAAGGATGTTTGAGAGATGTTTGCGAGACATGTTGCTTATAAAAGTTGAAACAAGTTTATGATTAATCTTTGGTTTAGGATTTAAGTTTGTTTAAGACTTTGATAAAATCCAAAGGTGTTATAAACCAAACGATAATTTACTCCTTCGAGGGAAGGCTGCAAAAAATCTCCATTTATAAGTAAATGACACATCATTAATGCTTAGCCAAGATGTCAATACACCAAATTTTGACTAGCCACCTTGTAAATTGGTTTGATCACTCACATCCTTTCGCAGGCCTCGAGGGAGGATTACTAGGGATTGAGTCTAAGTGTGTAACCAACCACTTAGTCCAAGAGATCGACTTTGAAAAACAATCCGCCGAGGGGAGGTCTTGTCTCATTGTCTCAGTCTCGGACTTAGCTCGTTGAGTAATGATCAGAGCAAAGCGCCCTTGAGTACTCTCATTTAAGAGAGGGCCACGAGGGTGACTCTTAGTCTGGCGACACTTGCACTTTTCATTAGTGTTGGAGATCGTGGGTTACAAACAACAAGTATAACCCTCCCACTTAGTTTTTGGAGTTGGTTCATCGACTCTTATAAGTTCGGAAACAGATTTCCTAGTTAGAGAGCGACAAAGCGGACAACTAGAAGAGAATCCTAGATCGACATGTTCAGAGTAGTATTAGTGCATAAAGGCACAAGGTACATACTCGATCTTTTCCTATTTTCTATTTCGGGAAAGTGCGTGAGGGAAGTGTGAACTTCAACTCACTCGAACACTTGAAAGTTTGAGATTACACATCTTTTTATTTTTCGGCTTGTCTACAAGGAGACCTCCCACTCAAATTTTCAAGAGCATATAGATATTGAACATATGTGATATAGATATAGTTTTGAAAACATTTTGAAAACTTATTTGATTTGGATGACAAAATATTTTCAAGTTTGAAAGTGAAAACGGTTTTTCAAAATTCAAACTAGTTTTGTAAAAACTCAATTTCAATTAATCTTTCAAAAATCAAAACTTTTAATCTTACACATCATGTTTATAATCATATGAAAAACATTTTTGCTCAAGAAAATTTTCTCATTAGAGTTCTATAACTCATGGTAGTGGGGTTTGAAAATCCGGATTTCTAAAAAACTGGACTTTCGGAACAGCCGCGCACCTTGGAGTAAAATCGCCATATCTGGCGGCTCCGATGTCCTTTTGAGCCGAAACCGGTGGCATTGGACAGAGGACAGACAGAGCTTTAATTTGATTCAAGAATCCTCAAATTTAGATTTCTGAGCAGAGAGTTATGCCACTTTTAATGCGGGTTTACTCCAGCTCGAAGAAAAAGAAATAATTAAAGCTTGGTCCTTTTTAGGTGCGAAGAAGAATCGAGTTTAACGGAACGTTTTATGAAGGTTGTTAAAGCTTTTATTTGTGTTTTATTAGCAAGGTAATAACAAGGCATAAAAGAAATAACAACAAGCATAAAACGATTCAAGTAAAAATAAGAAACTAGTAAGACAAGAAAACTAGTCACAAAATTTTACTCGAAATTTCTCAAACTTTTAAAACACGTTTTTCAATATAAAAAATTAAAAACATTTAGAACTGATTCTAATATGTTTTAATATCATCCCAAACTCATAGACAATCAACAGGTTTTTTAATTTAAAGGCAAGATCAAAAAATTAAAAAAAAAAATCTAAGATAACAATTCTAACTTGTCACAAAATTAGTAAACTTTCGAAAACGATTTTCAAGCTCATATTTTTAAATACATGTACATGCTAATCTTTGACCATAGCTCTGATACCATTTGTTGGAATCGATCTAGGGTTTAAGAAAATAATTAACGCTTCGGGAAGCGGCGGAATTTTAAAAATTTTCTTTTACAAGTAAAAACGGTTTTTACTAACCTAGACAAGTGCAAGTACATGTAATTAAAAACTAATATGAGCTAAGAAGTTTACTAACCTTTCTTGAAGCTTGAACTTTGAAGAAGCTTTTGGAAAGTTTGCAACGCTCGTCTCCCCTCGCAGCACATCTCTCTTTCTTTCCTCGGCACCTCGAGCAACCACGATAGTTTCTATCACTAAATCACTCGAAATAAAAGGAATCAGTGAGTGGGCACTTTTAAACACTACGACTTAAGAACGAGTCTTGAAGTCGCAGAGCTGAACACTAGGTCAAATGAGGACCTAGGTGCCAAAACAATAAAACGAAATTGACTAAAGAGAGAGAGGAGAGGGGCGGCCAAAGTTCTAGAGAGAGAGTCTCTCAAATCTCTTAAACTTGGATGAATGAAATGTGTGGAATGAGGCTCCTATTTATAGGAGAGGTTTCACCTTCAATAAGTTAGTTTCCTCTTCTATAGAATATCACATATTCATGAGCAAAAATCCCTTATTTCTCATTCCCTTCTTGGACGTGTGGCAGCCTTTTAGAAACAAGATTTGTTTCTTATTTTGCTTGCCTTGTCCTTACCTTGGGCGCCCACTTTGATTCCTCTTAGGGGAAATTTGTTTCCTCTTTTTCTTTTGGCAAGTATCTAAATACATTAATGCACAAAATAATCTCACTTTCACACTAAGGGCTGCACGAAATTTGGTCTCCCATTCATTTGGGTTGGATGGCCAAAAGCCTTCTAAAAAGACTTTCTAGGTTTTTCTTTAATTGTTCATGACAACATAAGAAAAGCCCATTAAGAATTTTCAAGTAAAATTCTATGAAATGAAATTAATTCACAAGGCCCAATAAACATGTTATGGCCGTGTGATATAATATGTCATCATATGACATTGTCAAAAAATTTATTGACATTCATTTCATGCCATGTCCAAAAAGACAAAATTACCCTTTCGACAATTTTCGTTCTTGTTTTGACTTAGCTTCCAGTTTAACTATTCCTACTCGATGTGATTCGTGACAGTGACCTCATGGACCCAAATGAACAAAGCTTGAGCTAAACACTTGGACTCAAAAGTTCACAAACCTTTTCCAAGTTTAGCTTAATGCCAACTGACTCCACTAAAGAGTTGACACTGAAAATCTCTCGGTTCAAATGAATTTATTTTCTACTCAAGAATTCAACCTAATTATGATGAGCGGATCCACTGAATATTATCTATGTTTACCCTTCATGAATGTCATCAGCTAGTCGGGATTTACTAAATTACCATTTTACCATTCTAGCTGTTATTTCCTCAACTCCTTTGTCGCTTGTGTATAAGTTAGAAACAATGTATTGACGAGGAGCTAACAAGTCACATTGTTTCATCCAAAAGAGTCAGGACTCAATTTGGACACTGGCCAGTTCATTTATTCACACTCCAAGGAATAAAGCATGAGGTGACATACATTGCATTTCAGCAATCTTGTACATGAATTCCATATCTATGAGAACTTCACAAAGTTACTCATGACATTCTCACAAATTAGTACTTCACCAATAGGCCCTGTTCGGAATCACATAGTGAGTCCGAACTCTGACTTTCTCAAATGAGAATACTAAGCTGTGAAATGGCATGTCTCATTTCAGGATTAAGGTAAGCATGATGCAATTCATACATAGTGACTTCGAGACATAAGAGGTTAAATGGTTTGTTCTTATCTTGTCTCTAGAAGTGCACTGGTCAATTCAGTACCTTCGGAAGATACCTAGAAGAACTATAGAGTCTCCAACTCTCAATGCCTCATAACCAGACATCATAGATTCTTCTAACAATCGTACTGAGGTCAATAGTCCTTTGACCCTAAGATTGCGAATATATCGTTTTAAGCAAACTACGAAGAGTTTGTTCATGCAAATCTACATTTGTCTCTTCGTAAGTTGTTAAGTTTGTTTATGGACTAAAAGACTAAGGTTTTATCATAAAGCTTCAAACAAAGAAAGAATGAATGAACGTTTCAACTTTATATTAATGAATAAGCAATTACAAGCAAGAGTCTTCGTAAGACTATATGACATCAAATGTACATAAATAGACACTACTACTCTTCTTGTGGGCACCATTGACAACAGTGCACTGGTCAATTCAGTACCTTCGGAAGATATCTAGAAGAACTATAGAGTCTCCAACTCTCAATGCCTCATAATCAGACATCATAGATTCTTCTAACAATCATACTGAGGTCAATAGTCCTTTGACCCTTAGATTGAGAATATATCGTTTTAAGCAAACTACGAAGAGTTTGTTCATGCAAATCTACATTTGTCTCTTCGCAAGTTGTTAAGTTTGTTTATGGACTAAAGACTAATGTTTTATCATAAAGCTTCAAACAGACAAGGAAGAATGAATGAACGTTTCAACTTTTTATTAATGAATAAGCAATTACAAGCAAGAGTCTTCATGAGACTTTATTACATCAAATGTACAATATAAGGATTACAACTCTTCTTGTGGGCACTATTGACAACACTGGAATCGTGGACTCCTCTGCACAAGTAATAAGATAAGTTACAAAACAAATGTGGCTTGACTTTGAATTTGATTTTCACTTACCCTTAAACTTGGAGTCTGAGTTGGAGCAAATGTGGTTTGGGTTTGTCTCTGACTTTGTTAAGTTGGACCAGTAGTGGTTTGGGTTTGGGTTTGACTCTGACTCTGTTGAGTTGGACCTACAGTCATGGTTTGGCTTTGGGTCTGACTCTGACTCTGTTGAGTTGGACCTACAGTCGTGGTTTGGCTTTGACCTTGTTCCTGGCTTTGATTTCCACTAGCACCGGTTGTTTGGCGTTGAACCTGTTCCTAGCTTTGATTTCCAATATCACTGGTTTGTTGGCATTGACGATGTTCCTGGCTTTCATTTCCACTAGCACCGGTCTTCTTTTGTCGTCTCTGTGCAAAGAAACAAGTAAATTAAACTGAACAAGTAAACAAAAACTAAAGATGATCAGAAGCTTACCAACTGTTCTTGTTTCCTCCTGAAACAAGTCTTTACATTATGTTCATTCTCACCACACCGTGAGCATTTTATGGTGATGTACTTTCTTGCTATCCTAGTTGTATCAGGAGAAATAACTTCATCAGGCTCAACACGCCGAAGCTTTTTTGGCCTACCTGGTTGAGCTCGGTCAAGTTGGCGTGACATTGGTGTTTTGCCTATTTTAGGCCATTGCTCCTGTGGATTAATCGGATTGATCTTGTATTTGTACATGTTTTCGTACGCTTCCTTTTTGTACATCTCGGATACATATGCCACTGGATTCTCTTGCTTTTGCCAGATGCAGGAAATGGTGTGTCCACAAGGTATACCTGAACAACAAGTAATATCATTACCATCTATAATTGTATGAACAATACCTGGACAACAAGTAATATCATTACCATGCGATAGACATACATGAAAGATCTCACCTTTTGCAAGAACAACTTATGTTGTTTAGGTCAACTGCATACATTGACCCATACATATTTGTAACCTGGTACTGACCTCCTCCAGCCCATAATGCAATATTCTAGGCCAATTGAATTTTATTTTTCTCATAAATCTTTGAGACCCGAGGTCCTAACTCACCATGCCATTTGGAAACATCAATTCTCTGTTTTGTGAATCGTTGTAGGATGTATAGTCTGATTCGTTCAAGCATTGACAAAATTGGTTTTTGTCTTGCTATAAGGATAAACATGTACAGTAGACGTTATACACTTGTTAGTTCATCTATTGACTTGGCCTTTCCCTTTCTTATTCAACCTACCGAGTCCTGTTGGGGAATCAAGTGGGTATCAGACACGAACAATCGCTCTGATACCACTTGTCGGTGGATCGAGCGCGCATCGGACACGAACGATCGCTCCGATGCGACTCGTTTGAGATGATTCCACCATATAACCATATTAATGCGGAAAAATAATTAATTACGCTGATCATAAGCTAATTAAATTATGGTTATAATTAACAAGATCTAGTTATGTTTAATTAATTTAATTCACGAGAGCATATAAGTCAAGCAACCGATTTGAACGAAAAACGAATACTTACAGTTTTGGCTCACGAACTGAAAGCTTTCACAATCCGTCTTCGTCTTGAGTCGTCTTGATGAAGGACTCGAGGATGACACCTTAGTCTTCCGAAACGTAATCTCCGAGGCGAATAAGAAAGATGAGTGGGCACAGTCTTTATCTCACTCGATCACGAAACTAGGTGTTTCGAGATCTCGCTCTTATTTTACTAAGAATGGAAACGAATTTCCGAGGGGAGGGAGAGGCAGATGCACGGCCAAGGAGAGGCTAGGATGCACGAAATTTTCACTCAAAATTCCTTAAAAATAATTGCTTATTTTTGCCTTCTCATGAACCCCTATTTATAGTAGTAAAAATGAGATATTCATGGAATCTTCCAGAATATTTTATTTCCTTTTATTGTGTTCACACTAGTGGATTAAATCTAGGCCATTGGATCTCAACAAGTGAATCCTACTTTTTCTCTCATCCATCAGATCAATATCTATGGGATATTATTCTTTTATTTAAATAGAGAATAATTTATTTAGTGAGATAATAAACGAGAATATATTATTCTCCTAAATATTCTCCTAAATACTTTCCTTTAAATAAGGAGAAAATATAGGACAATATCTTATATTTTTCTCTCTCTTTTATTTAAACAACTAAAGAGAAAATATTGGTAAATACCAATTATGTATTTTCGAATTTGATGGCACACGACCAAGGAGATTTGCTCAAACCTTAGTGCCAAATAACCAAATTCGAATTTTCCATGTGTGCAAGGCCCAATTGCTTAAAACCCAATTAATCATTTATTTACTTGGTCCAACAATAAACAAATAATTAATAATTGTTTATTTACTTGATCAAACAATGAATAAACAATTCTACCATAAATATTTATTTAATTCTGCGAATACCCGTTTTCCAGAATTAATGTTGTCAATCACAATTACAGCAAGTGAGATTAATAATGATAAACATTATTATACGAAAGTTCTTATCCGCCATTATCAGAGCCGAATCGGGGACTATGGACCTAGTAATAGGAGCTTAACAAATCCGATGAAAAATACGAAATAGTCCTTTCTCTTTTTGTCCATCGATTCGTCTAATCTTGGTCAAATACTCCACCTTGTAAGCCAAGACTGAACTCTCCTTTATACTAGAATTATATTTACTCATCGTGACGAGTGTCCACTGATATAGTCAGTTCGTGATCAAGATCCTCCAGGTTCATCCCGTGTCAAGAGAAGTCAATTTATCTGTTATACTTCTCTTGATACATATCAGCCCTAAGCATTGTTGCTTTCCCAGCGAAAGATTCTTTCGAACGTTACTTACTTCGAAAGTGCTAGCAATCTATCGGTTCTGGAATCAACCCTTAGGTGAGTGAACATTAACCTTCTTTCAGGAAGGCTGGATTCCGTATCTGTAAATCACTTCCCACTCGAATCATGCTCTGAGAAAACTCCCAAGACATAAGCTGTGATTAGCATGAATAGCCTTTTAGCGAATGAGTCAAAGAGCTCAGTAACATAACCCAGTGTCCATGATCACTTCAGGATTTAGATCAAGTCTCACTGTGACCATCAGAGTGGCCTCGGTTAGTGTGTCGTAACGGTCCTTAAACGACACATCTACACCAAGACCTGTCCGGGTCGTACACTTACCACAAGTGCAGAATGCTCCCACATAGTGATCAGCCTTCACCTATGTGTTCCACATATATGACTTTAGATATAGCTTTCCAGGTGTATATCAGTCATCGACCATGTTTTAGCACACCGCCCGAACTCAGGTGCCCAGCACGTGACTCAGTTAGATACGGAGGCTATGGAAGATAGTTGTTATTGATTCTAATTGTTTACCATGTTTTAGCACACCGCCCGAACTCAACCCACTAATCATATAATGCTAATAAAGTAATCTTATTATCGAATTTAGTAATCATTATCTTCAAGTGGGCAATATTCCCAACAATCTCCCACTTTGACCAGAGAAGATAAGTTTCCTTCAGCCAATTTAATTCTTTGCCATCATTATAGATGGTTTAGACTTTGGCCCAGGATTGAGCTTCCCATCATATGGATTCCCATTTTATCTATACTCTATCATTTATGTCGATCTGACATATGTCCCATTTTCATATTATTCTAGTTCATGCATTTTTGCAAGTGATTGACTTACCATTAAGGTCAAGTCAATTTGTTCATAGTAAATAAATTTACTTTAGAACAAATTAACACTTCGCATACCTTTAGATTATACACCAGACTTTATATCTAAAGATAACAAGTCTCCCTATCAAGGTGTACATCCCTTTGGTGCCAAAACAGGTTGCACCATTGCATGGTTTGATCTCATCACCAGTTACTATAGTGCGATTTATTGAACGTGTTTAAATAAGAACTTTATTGACCTATTTCCATTACTTGGTTATTTATAGTTCATCCTTGTTTGTCGTGTTCATATTCAATATATACACAGGACTTTAAGGATTTACTATATTTAAATAACTAAGTATCTCACTATTTCCATAAATTACAGTGTTTACAACACATGTAGTTATTCTCGGAAATACGACATTGTCTAAGGTCTAATTATTAGTCCTTTTAAAGACAATGTTGATAGCCTCAACATTGAGCTCATACCTTATATCAATAAGTATGTTTGAGACATAATGAAACGAGCATGTCGTTTCTAAATTTAATTTTAGAAACAGTTAGCTCAGTCAATTTACTTGTGTCATAATGAGGTCTAGAACTATAATAGTAATGACTTTATTCATGACACTTGTTTAGGAGCTATACTTATCGATCATTCTCAAAATATCGATTATAACAAACATCCATGTACAATCATGACTAGTTTGTTAAGTACTTAGGATCTACCTTTCATATTTCAAAAGGTTTAGTAGTATAACTACTTCGATCCATGTCTTTATGTTATTGGAACTTCATCCTCAAAGGACAGTTCATCTTCAATTTTGAAGATCCCTAATGAAGTGGTTCGTGGTATCAGAAAGAAGAGTATCATTGATGATAATGTCTCTCCTTAAGGGTTCAATCCCTTACCTTATAGCTTATTAAAGCTTAAACCATTTCATTAATCCTTTTATAGATCTCTATATTCCTTTAAGCTAATAGCTTAACAGGTAGATCTATTAAATATGGGCTAATAACTTTCAGGCAAGTTAGTATGATCGAGAGTGATATCTCAAGATCATGTCTTTCCATTTAAGGAAAGTTTATTGTTGATGAGAGTGACAAGGATCCATTCTAGGATGCTCCCACTAGGTTATTGATTTTAACGACAAGATAATTCAAAATTATCCTTCCTTTCAATTCATTGATTTATGTGGCAAGGTAATCATTGATTACTCTTTCACTTTAATTATTGAATAATAGCATATACATTCCGGTTAAGGATGCCATCTTCAATGATGGATTTAATCCTGTGAAGGATGTTGCTATTTATTGAACAACAAGTGGCTAGATTTCATTAAAGAAAGCTCCCACTATTTTATTGAACAATAGTGACTAGAATCCAATTAAGGATACTCCCACTCAATAATATTGGTTATTTAGTGGCTAGGTTCCATTTATGGATGCTCCCACTAAGTCAATGAATAAGAGTAGCTAGGTTCCAGCTAAGGATGCTCTTACTCGATTATTGAATTTTAGACTGGCTAGGTTCCAATTAAGGATGCTCTCATTCAATCAATAAATCTAGAGTGACTAGGTTCCATTCAATGATGCTCCCACTCAATCAATACGAATATTAGTGACTAGGTTCCAATTAAGGAAGCTCCCACTAATTTAATTCATCATCAACATTAACTTTTAGTTATGTCTCCTTTATTACTTATTATTCGCACAAGTCATTGTCGAATAATGGTAATAATTATTTAGACGCTTTCAAAGCTCTAAATAGTTTTTAAACAATAAAACATATTCAACATAAGAATTTAATGAAGCAATAAAATCTAATTAAATTCTAACAGAGATAATAACTTAGAAAATATTTATATTTATTTATTGTGCTTCTATATAGCATATGAACAGAAAAAACGTGACTTTCATATTCTATATCTTTTTCATAAGGACATAAGCATTCATGCATATTCAAATATCATAAAAAGCAATCAAGGCATTCAATAGAAGGAAATATTTAAAGACACAACCTTGTGTTCATAAATAATGTAATAAAACATAAAGAAAGAAAGATTCATCCTTTCTGGAATAGTCATAAAGGCTACAATCTAGAAAACCTCGGATTATTAAATGACACATCCCATGTTCAAAAATAAATCCAAAAATGAAAGTAATAAAACTAGCGGGAAATTAGATCTTCAAACGGAGCATGAGCTTCTCTACAATTCGGGCTTGAATCTGACATTGTTCAGCAAGCTCGTCTACACATGTGTGCTCCATCAGATCTGCTCTGCAACAAGAAAAGAAGTATGCTCATGAATAATTATCCTCAAAACATTTTTAGGATATCTTTAATCATGAATTTTAAGGTACCATACCAGCATTCTTCTTGTTTTTCTCAAGCTCAGCCAAGTACAAAGGACAATGCCTCTTCCAATGGCCTTCAGTGTTGCAGTGGTGACATTTACCAATGCTTTCTCGCTTCTTTTCTTTTCCTTTTCCACTTCTCTTGAAGTTCTTCCTTTCCTTCTTAGCGGGACCTTTCCCCTTTGAAGTATTCGGACGTGCCTTAGATGACTCAGCACCATAAGTCAACTTCTTCTTGGTTTTAGGCGAAGAACTCTTGTCAGCATAGAGAGCTGACCCTTTGTTCTTCCCATGTCGAGTGATAGACTCGAAAGTCTGTAGTTCATTCAACAGCTGAGACAGTCCATACGTCAACTTGTTCATGATGTAGTTGGACGTAAACTGTATAAAGTCACTCGAAAGGGAATTCAGGATTATTCCCACCTGAGTAACCTCATCCATCTGTGCCCCATGGAGTTCAGCTTCGGTGAAGTAGTTAGTCATCTTCATGACATGATCCCTCACCGGAGTTCCCGCAGTCATCCTAGTGCTAGTGCACTTACGGGTGAGCTCAATGCGGGCTTGGTCGCTTTGCATCCCAAACATTTGTTGCAACGAGTCAAGGATCTCCACAGCGGTCTCCTTCCCTTCCATCTTAGTTCGCAACGCATCAGATATGCTTGCGAGCATGTAGGCCACCGCCTTGTTATTGGCAGTAGTCCACTTGTCATAGTCATCCCTCAAGTTCTTGGAGGCACCATGAGCAGGAAGAGGAGGTCTGTCTTCAGTGAGGATAAAGCGAATGCTTTCACTCACAAGCACAATGTTGAGATTCGACTTCCACTTAGGGAAGTTATCTCCAGTCAGGACGTCTTTCGACAACAAGGCCATAATAGGGTTCGACATAATTACTAAAAACATAAAAGTACATTTATTAACAATATGAAAAGAAACAACTATCAATATAATTTAGGAAATAAAAACTATAATGCAAAAGAACCCAGTTTTTATATTCCGAGGTAATTCGACTAATAGCTACAGTCCGTTTCACTCTGGTGACGTAACGGAGTGCACCTAGTGAAAATGAGAACCATCTCAGATTAGTGAGCAATCATAGTACATGCACCTTCATAACTATGCTCACTAACTACCAATTTTATAGGAATCTTTGGCCACATGAGCAACCACCGGTTGGTTCATGCATGAGTCAACCCAACATTTCAGTGAAATAAATCTAGCTCATACGCACTAGCGTAACTAGTACACGCAGAGATCAACCTTCCCACCTATCGTCAGAGACACAACCTTGGTATTGGAATCAGAATAGCCCTTCCGAATGGAACTGACCACCATGTTTAGAAAACCGCCGATCACGAGGGGATCTTTCATCCTCACGGTGTTGTGTCAATGTTGGAGACCTACGACTCAATATACTTTCAGTATTTTAATTTTCCTAGTATTAACTTTAATCTAGGTGATCCACTCGAGTTAACTAAGTCATATTAAAAACTCGAGTGTTTCTAAGCTACCCTTAAAAACAGATGTTTCGATATAGCTTAGTGATTAGGAATTCGTGACATCTAGTCTTGATTATCCTAAAAGTATTCCATCACGGAAAAGCTCCCAGTAGAGAAGGTGAGACACTAGGTCTTCTTAAGTACCTCTCAGCTTAGCCTCTTATCGGCTTGGTGACAAAGCTCTCCGATCCGTTCAACTCATTCATTAATTAACTATCCTAATCCAATTAGACATTTTAATGAATGAAAGCCCATGACAACCATTAACATACGATACATGATCTAAGTTATAGCATACAAGCATGGCATAGTAATTAAATAAACAAGCAAGAGCATGCAAGAATGATTTGATTCGGATTGATCGTTTCCTATTTGATTCTATAAAGTAAATCAAGATGAGCCCAATCATATTGGCCCATGGATTCAATTGGGCCCATTCTTATGTCCCTTAGAAAAATAAATCAATATCAAATTATTTAATTTTTCTAGTTTTTTTATTTATTTATTTTTTTTTATCGAAAAAATTAATTAAGTAAGGGCCCATTCCAATGTCCCATTTAAATAAATCGATATCATAATCATTTATTTTGTAATGTTTTAAATAAAAAATCATTAGGGCTCAGCCCATACAATTAATTAAATAAAACATTTAAAAACTTAATTTTTTTTTTCGGTAAATTTTTTTTTAATGAGTGGGCCCACGGGTTTCCGGGCTGAGGCCCGGACGAATCCTCTAATCTTGACCTAGGTCAAGATTAGACTTGAGGCTGCACCGGACCGCCGCCGCCACGAGGGCGCGGCCCGGCATAAAAAAGGACGGCCGAAACTTGTCACAAAATTTTGTGACAAGTTTTCTTGTGGCGTAGTCGTGGAGGCTTTCTTCGTCCGTCATGCTTCTTCGTTGTGTGTCCGTCTCTCGCCGATCGTCGTGATCAAGAACGTCGCACCATCGGATTACAACAATAATAATAATAATTACATAAAACCTATACCCTTTGAATTTCGGGTTTACAAAAAAAAATCTAGAAAAGCGAGAATCAAATATTCTACAATCAAACCACGAATCACAATTCACATATCATATATTGAATTGCATGAAATTCACATCCACATATAATTTCATTCAAACCATATTAAAATTAATTACAAGAACGATTCGATTAATTAATCATAACATCTAGCTCTGATACCACTTGTTGGGGAATCAAGTGGGTATCAGACACGAACAATCGCTCTGATACCACTTGTCGGTGGATCGAGCGCCCATCGGACACGAACGATCGCTCCGATGCGACTCGTTTGAGATGATTCCACCATATAACCATATTAATGCGGAAAAATAATTAATTACGCTGATCATAAGCTAATTAAATTATGGTTATAATTAACAAGATCTAGTTATGTTTAATTAATTTAATTCACGAGAGCATATAAGTCAAGCAACCGATTTGAACGAAAAACGAATACTTACAGTTTTGGCTCACGAACTGAAAGCTTTCACAATCCGTCTTCGTCTTGAGTCGTCTTGATGAAGGACTCGAGGATGACACCTTAGTCTTCCGAAACGTAATCTCCGAGGCGAATAAGAAAGATGAGTGGGCACAGTCTTTATCTCACTCGATCACGAAACTAGGTGTTTCGAGATCTCGCTCTTATTTTACTAAGAATGGAAACGAATTTCCGAGGGGAGGGAGAGGCAGATGCACGGCCAAGGAGAGGCTAGGATGCACGAAATTTTCACTCAAAATTCCTTAAAAATAATTGCTTATTTTTGCCTTCTCATGAACCCCTATTTATAGTAGTAAAAATGAGATATTCATGGAATCTTCCAGAATATTTTATTTCCTTTTATTGTGTTCACACTAGTGGATTAAATCTAGGCCATTGGATCTCAACAAGTGAATCCTACTTTTTCTCTCATCCATCAGATCAATATCTATGGGATATTATTCTTTTATTTAAATAGAGAATAATTTATTTAGTGAGATAATAAACGAGAATATATTATTCTCCTAAATATTCTCCTAAATACTTTCCTTTAAATAAGGAGAAAATATAGGACAATATCTTATATTTTTCTCTCTCCTTTATTTAAACAACTAAAGAGAAAATATTGGTAAATACCAATTATGTATTTTCGAATTTGATGGCACACGACCAAGGAGATTTGCGCAAACCCTAGTGCCAAATAACCAAATTCGAATTTTCCATGTGTGCAAGGCCCAATTGCTTAAAACTCAATTAATCATTTATTTACTTGGTCCAACAATAAACAAATAATTAATAATTGTTTATTTACTTGATCAAACAATAAATAAACAATTCTACCATAAATATTTATTTAATTCTGCGAATACCCGTTTTCCAGAATTAATGTTGTCAATCACAATTACAGCAAGTGAGATTAATAATGATAAACATTATTATACGAAAGTTCTTATCCGCCATTATCAGAGCCGAATCGGGGACTATGGACCTAGTAATAGGAGCTTAACAAATCCGATGAAAAAGACGAAATAGTCCTTTCTCTTTTGTCCATCGATTCGTCTAATCTTGGTCAAATACTCCACCTTGTAAGCCAAGACTGAACTCTCCTTTATACTAGAATTATATTTACTCATCGTGACGAGTGTCCACTGATATAGTCAGTTCGTGATCAAGATCCTCCAGGTTCATCCCGTGTCAAGAGAAGTCAATTTATCTGTTATACTTCTCTTGATACATATCAGCCCTAAGCATTGTTGCTTTCCCAGCGAAAGATTCTTTCGAACGTTACTTACTTCGAAAGTGCTAGCAATCTATCGGTTCTGGAATCAACCCTTAGGTGAGTGAACATTAACCTTCTTTCAGGAAGGCTGGATTCCGTATCTGTAAATCATTTCCCACTCGAATCATGCTCTGAGAAAACTCCCAAGACATAAGCTGTGATTAGCATGAATAGCCTTTTAGCGAATGAGTCAAAGAGCTCAGTAACATAACCCAGTGTCCATGATCACTTCAGGATTTAGATCAAGTCTCACTGTGACCATCAGAGTGGCCTCGGTTAGTGTGTCGTAACGGTCCTTAAACGACACATCTACACCAAGACCTGTCCGGGTCGTACACTTACCACAAGTGCAGAATGCTCCCACATAGTGATCAGCCTTCACCTATGTGTTCCACATATATGACTTTAGATATAGCTTTCCAGGTGTATATCAGTCATCGACCATGTTTTAGCACACCGCCCGAACTCAGGTGCCCAGCACGTGACTCAGTTAGATACGGAGGCTATGGAAGATAGTTGTTATTGATTCTAATTGTTTACCATGTTTTAGCACACCGCCCGAACTCAACCCACTAATCATATAATGCTAATAAAGTGATCTTATTATCGAATTTAGTAATCATTATCTTCAAGTGGGTAATATTCCCAACAAGTCCGACATCTATCCCTTGTCCGTCAATACCAACTTCATCTTCACTGCGTTCATATCCACTATCTTCTTCTATCGGACCTTGCTCTTCTACATCATCTTCTTCTTGCTCTTCTACATCATCTTCTTCTTGCTTTTCTTCATCTACTTGGTCGTTCTCTTCTTCATCTACTTGGTTTTGCCCCTTCTTCATCATCTTCAACTTGCACTGGATCAGTGGCTTATTCTTTCTCTTGCCCATGAGGATGATCACAATAAACAACTACTTCTCCTGAGATGTCAATTAACTTGCGCAATTAAATAAGAAGAGCTTCATCAGTACAACTGTGCTCCTTCTCAGTCGGGGACCCTACTACAGGTAGGTAATACTTTACTCCTTTCGCGTACCCTAATTTTTTTTTCTCAAAAGGCTGTCTAAATCGACGATGGATATCAAATCCAAGTCACACTTGTCTATGAACATATGAAACCCACCAACATACGTCATAACTTCATCGATCAATTCCATAGAACCCCCGTGATAAAGTTTGATGGTGAACAACGTCGATGTCAGATCTGAAAACGTCAAACTATTCCATTTTAAAGTACTATTAAATTACCTTGCATTTCTATACTAATATTCCAATGACATATACGAACGAATATAAAATGGGACCACAACCACCACCAACAACTCGGGAATTGCAATTAAACAGACAAAACCCTAAATCTGGGACCACCAAAACGAATACTCACTACAACACAACCAGACAAAAACCTAAGATTGGGACCACCACAACGAACATTTACCAACAAAAAACCAGACAAAAACCACTCGATTGCAATAACCCTTTTCATAGAAATACGTACCATATTCAGGCATTTTTTTTCTTTGGCGGCGGCTTTGCAGGAGCTTCTCGAACTGGGCTCTTCTTCTTTGCCGGCGATTTGGCTTTGGATTTTCGAACTGGGGTCTTCTTCTTCACAGTCGACTTCATATTCGCCAAATCGAGTTTACGATTTTTTTTCTTAATTTCGTTATGTCGACGATACAATTACATCATTACTGCTATTTATCCAATTACATTTTTACCCTTGTCACGTGCTAAAAACGTGACCACACACCCAACGTTCGTCAAGAATATGTGACAGAAGGCCTGAATTTGCTACGATGCAGGATTTTAAGGTTGGTTGTGTACGATTTTCAAATTGAGGGGTAATAATGTTACACATGCAGGAGTTCATGGGGCATTGATGTAAATAATCCAAAAAATATTGTCCCTTATTTTTATTCAATTTTTTTGTTTATAAATATCTTAAAAATGAAAAACAATACGCAATATTTTCAAATAACTATGTTCATGAGTACTTCTCAAATTATGGTTAGAGAACCATAGCCTTTCAAGGTAATAAGAATCAAAGTTTAAACAATTTCTGGCTAACTAGTGAGGATGTTCATTACATGTTCTCGGAATAAGCACGAATTGTAATGAATCAAATCATCACAAAGTTATAAAAGTTTGTAAGTAAACATTACGATGAAGATTGTTGGTGACTCGAGTGGTTGGACTTCATCCCCACCCCTCGAGGTCCCTCTTCTCTTCAGTCCCTCATGGACCGCGTTAGCAACGACTTGGTGAGGTTGCAGGCCCTACTGAAAGCGGGGTGGTTTGCGTCGAGATGATGGTTGATTGTGTTGCCTATAACTAAAGACGATGTGAGCTAATTACCGATTTACCCAACACTTTCATATTTTTAGGCTAAAATTATATAATTGTGTATATAAATGTCTTCTTAAATAAATATATTTCTTACGTGCCTTATAAATTTAAATTAGTTGGCCCCTCACTGAAAATTCTTGAATAACTAACGATCTATTCTTCCGCCAACTCATTGTACATAATTAATTATATTTATAAGTATGATTAATTATAATATCTTACAAAACATATGCCCCTACTGTTCCTGCTTGACCTAGAGTTACATGCGGCCGTTATAATTTTATTTATTGTATATTCCTCTAAAAGTTTTCAAAATATTTATCATTGGTATGATGAAACGTATAGGTGAAGACATGGACGAATCATTTCACTTTGAAAAGTTACTCGGACGAAGCGAGACAATGCACACAGATAGGCCATTCTTTTATATTAAATTTTTCGAGTCAAGACTGATCTTCAATTGTAGCTTTCACTTTTTTTTTCTTCCCTAAAATTACATTATTATTGTTATCATACAAATTTTCTCTCTTTTCTCTTTTCAGCGTTGTCACATGATTACTGGACAGTATAATTACTTCTCTAATAATTTTATTGTATTTTTTCCTATTTTCTTCTGCTAGGGAATCACATGCACCGATTACATTATTGGCAACCTATATATTATTTATGTATATAGCTTGTAGTTTTAGTCAAATTTAAATCTCTTTGATTGGGACACTGGCACTGCCTGAATTGGGCAAAGTCCAGTTACAGTTACAAGGGTAAAATCCCAATAATATGTTGATCCAAAATCCAATCAGATAGTGATACAACTAAAAATGAAATTCAATTAATCTAGATTAATTTTTAACCAAAAATTTAAGTTAAAGGTTAACCGTTTAATCGAATTTTTTTATTAGGTTAATCGAAAATAACCGGATTATTTTAATATATTTTATTTAATATTTAAATTTATTTAAAAAATTAATACCTTTAATTTAATTATAATTAAATTAATTAATAAATTGATGTAATTAATTTTTTAAAATTATTATAAATTCGTATATAAATTTTAATAAATTTCAGTTTATTAAATTAAATTTTGTTAATAGATATTATTAGATATAATTAGATTTAAATTAATTAGTTTAATTTGAAAAATAATATATCGTATTATAATCTAGGTTAACCGAAAATTAACCGAACAGTTAATTTTATCCGGTTAATTTAGGTTAAAAAATAAATCAATGTATCTGTTTAACCTAATTTGCATTGTAGTCATACAATCTAGAGAGTAAATAAGTGCCACTCATCAAATAAACAAGAACTTAAGTATTTTGGGGCTGAAATATTTGGGACAAAGACACAATTTCTGAAAGATCTAAATAAATAATAATTGTCTTAAAGTTATTGAAATATGGACTGTTTGATTAAATTCATGTTAAATATAAGTAACTTGTTTTTTTTTATATTATATACAAAGACAAAAAATAAAAAATGGCAAGAACTAGTGGAAGCGCAAATCCCCTACATATAAGCATTCAGTTAACAAATAAATGCTGCAAACATGATTTAGTGGTGACTCCTATTTTCGAACCTATTACTCTTTCTTTCTTTTTTCGTTTCTTGTCATGATTGTACAATTTTAGCGACGAGGTAGAATTTTCTTTAGAAGGAAATTGTAAAAAAAAAAAAAAAAAGCTGCAAAATCGTGACTTTCATTGCACAAAAGTGTATATATTTAAACTCCCAAGTTATTAATCACATTACATATCTAATGACAATGAACACGACTCGATTGGACCAACCATAATGCTTCATCTTCATCCTTGAAAGTTAATAAAAGACGTTACTCCTTCACGTCCCAATTCTTATTTATGCAAAAGCAATAACGCGATGCTTTTAAAAGTGATGGAACTAAAAAGCCTCCATACACATATAAGTATAACAAATAAAGAGTATGTTATTGGCTGGCATATCTTTGCTTTTTAAAAAAATGATTTTAAAATAACTGTACGAAAAAACTGTTGTTTTAAAAAACAGATGAGTGTTTGTTAAACTATTGTAAAATAGCTGTAGTTGTTAATAAAAGCTGATTTAGTGTTTGGTAAAATATATATTAATATTTATTTGTAATAATTATTTATATAAAATATAATTAATAATAATAATAAGATATAAGATAATTAGAATTAAAAGTTAGTGTAAGAGAAAATAAAAGTTAAGAGAGATAAACTACAAATCAAAAACTAAAGCTACGTATAAAAACTACAAATTGTAGCTTTTAGTTTTTTAGTTAAAATATTCAAAAACACTTTTTAGTTTTTAGGAAAAGCAATTTTACCAAACACTTGAATATGATTTAACTTTTAGAAAAAACTAAAATCAAGTTTAATAAACTGAGCCAAACATAGCCATTATAAGGAGTTTTTAATGTGGCTAGTATAGAGACATACTATAGCCATAAAGCAATCTTAGAAGCCTGACATCAACATGGTCACCCTGCTTTGCAAATGAATTCATTTACCCTAGTTGCTACACATTGCTTGATTTTTGACGCTTATCTATATAAGGCCTTCCTATAAAGGCAATCGTATTGAGAAAAGTGGATACCCCAATATGAAAAGAGAGGAAGATTAAAAAATGAAGTGCAAATGATAAAGAAGAAACGTATGTGAGAAATTTGTGATGCGATGATACCATCAAATACTAACAATTTTTTTTTTTAATGATTTTTGCTTCACCGTAATTCTTGACGCAAACTCATGTCCTCGTACTTTCTCATACTTCTATTTATTTTGAGTAATAAAAACAAAAATTTAACGATATAAGTCACATAAACATAAGCGTTTTCGTTTTAGCCAACGTTTTGTAAATTTTTCGTAAATAGCCAAAAACTATTGTTAATATTTAGTAAATAGTCATATTTACTAGAAATTTATTCTGCGTTTTTTTATTATTTTGATAGCGTAAATAGATTTACGTGACTATTTACAAAAAATTAACGAAACGTTGGCTATTTCAAAATTTCTAACGTTTCATACGACTAGATATCCACTGGACCCTAATAAAAATAACAAACAAATTTATGAAAAAAAATATATTTTATATATATTGCCGCACATATAAGAAATTACTAATACAACATGGAGATGATATGTAATTATACATTAAAAAAAATTACGTAGATTAAGTTACTTGAAAATTGAAACATAAATATTACAAAATAGTGTACGTTTGATTTTTTTTTAAAATAGACAATTTTGATGAGGTGATAACTAATTTAAATTTTTTGTATTTTTCTAAACATTATTCTTCCAATTTCTCTTCATTTTTGTTTGCACACTGTTGGGTCGAAGTTCCAAAAATACCCACAAACCTTGGAGCCACTACGAAAGTAACTATCACAAGGCCTACCAATCTTTTTTCTTCTCTTCTAAACTTCCCGCGCACGCTTCATTTTTCTCCACGCGCCTGCCCAATTACATGTTTTCTCCCGGCCTGCCTGCCTGATGACATCATCCGCCCAAATGCTCTCGCCCAAGCTCATTTTTGCTCGCCCAAGAGCACCAAGACACTATTTTTTAAGCCTTCTTGAAAGGGACCCATCTAATACTCGAAAACCCTCAACATAACTCAAAAAACCCTCTTCATCACCATTCTCTCCAAGGAAAGAAAAATCTAGGCGAACCCATGCCAAATTTCTGTCTCACTTCTCTCTCTTTATTCTTCGATCACAAGAACACTTGAGACCAAAATAACACCACAAAAAAAAAACAATTTTCTCTCATCAATCTCACCCAAAAATAATATACTTTCATTCTCTCTAGAATGGGAGAAGAAATATTTACTCTCTATAAAACACTTTCTCTCACACCAAGGCTAACTGAGCCAGATTACATTTTCCTCTCTAAAAGTGTCCAACAGCTTGAGAAATCAATTCTCATGCTCTTCACTTAGTAAGAGGAAAATCTCATCGATCCACTACACGATTCAATGATCCTTTGAAGCTCTCGGATGCGTTGCGCCTTGTCCTAACATTAATCCTCAAGCCCTTTGGAATCTTGAAGAGTCATTTCTCCTCCCAGATCACAATTCAAAGATTCTTCTGAAGCTCTCGAATGCTTTGGGCATTGTCCTAAATTTTCTTGAGCCCTCTGGAATCTCGAAGAGTGATTTTGGGATCATCCAATACTAGACACGTGACTATTTCAAGCACACCACATGTTCACAAATGTTAAATCCAAAAAAAGCTTAACACACACCTACTCTCGTCATCTGAGCAACGTCTCGGAGATACACAACAATTTACGGGTTTTTTTTCACGCTGGGAGATTGATCGATTTGCATCCACCGTCACTTTACTTCCACTCTCGATGCCACCTATCCCTCAAGAAACTAATCTCGGGATCACGCATCTATAAAACACTTTGTCGTCACACCGAATCTCGAAGAGAGTCTATCTAAGAGCTAGGAAGATAGTAAGATACAAGCATAAAATAAATAAAAAAAACAAAAAAAAAAAACTAATGAGAGAGACCGCTTAACTCCTCCTATATAACGACTAGATTTAATTATATATTTTTACAATTGTTATTTTCTGAATGATTGAATGTTTCTTTGTTTTATACTTATAAATTATAATTATATATATATAATATCTCATTCGCATAATTTTTTATTATATTTTGAGGAGTATAATGTTATATTCTAGGGATAAAAATAAAATATCACTCTCATAAATAAACAATTCACATGTAGATTCACATGTTTGGAAGACGCAAAAGGGCAAAGTGAGAGGACTCGGGACCAACCCATTGTCCCACTCTCCCTCCCATTTTGGTCCTCTCTGTCTTCCAAACTCATCCTCTCAAAACAGAGAGTTTGAAGAGAGTGTGAGAAAGAATAAAGTATCCGATCAATGTGAGTCGTGCGAGATGTCAGAGAGCTGCAATTCCCGCCACTTCTCATGGCTCGTCAAGTCCTGCCTCCCCGACACAACCGCCGCCGCCGCCGCATCGACAGTCAAAACGACATCAAACGACACATCGGCGACGGAAACGACAGTGTCGTCCCTCCCGGACGACGTCCTCCTGGAGTGCCTCTCCCGAGTCCCGTCGTCATCCATCCAAGCCCTCTCTTTGGTCTGTCTGCGGTGGCGCTCCCTCATCCTCTCCGCCTCCTTCCACCACCTCCGCCGCCGCCGGAACCTCCTCCGCCACTCCCTCCTCGCCCTCTCCGCCGCCGACTCCTCCATCCTCTCCGCCTCCCTCTCCTTCCCCGCCAAAGACAAACCGCGAGAGTGGAACCTCTCCGCCTTCCTCGCCGCCGCCCCGCCGCACGCCCGGATCTGCGCCGTCGGACCCACCATCTTCGCCGTCGGACGGGGCTCCGCCGGCCTGCGCTACGACACGTGGACAGGCGCGGTGGCGCCGATGCAACCCACCCTCTTCCCGCGGAAGAAGTTCGCCGTCGCGGAGGTCGCCGGGAAGATCTACGTCGCCGGAGGCGGCGGAGCCGCGTCGTCCACGGCGGTGGAGGAGTACGATCCGGGGGAGGACACGTGGCGCGTGGCGGGGCACGCGCCGAGGAGCCGGTACGGGTGCGTTGGCGCGTCTGCGGACGGGGTTTTCTACGTGGTCGGAGGGCTGAGGCTGGGCGCCGCCGCCGGGGATTCGCACGTGTACGCTGGGTCGATGGACCTGTTCGACGTGGAGGCCGGCGCGTGGCTCCGGAGCCGGTGCGTTCCCGGCGGCGGGTGCGTGGTGGCGGCGTGCTCCGCGGCGGGGAGGGTGTACGTGCTGGCGAGCCACGCCGTGGAGCTGTCGTTCTGGAGCTTCGACGGTCGGCGGAAGGGAAACGGCGGAGCGTTCGGAGAGTGGCGGAGGATTCAAAGCCCGCCTTTACCCACACAGGTAAGCATCCATGTTTGTTTCTGAAATTCTAAAATTAAAGGAAATGAAATGAAATATTTGAATAGGTGAGGGTGGACGGGAGGGTGCGGTTCAGCTGCGTGGGGGTGGGGGAGAAGGTGGTGCTGGTTCAGGTGTCGGGCTGCATCGACGACCTTCTGCGGAGGAGCGGCCGGAGTGGCCGCGGAATGAGACAGGGGCTCGTGCTCGTCTACGACCCCGCCGCCGAGGAATGGACCAGAGCCCCCGATCTGCCGGACCTCATTCGCCGTCCCCTCTGCGTTGCTCTCCACACCTAGCCCACGTGCCGTACGTAACACGTATACGCCGAGTTTTTCTTTTGTTTTTATTCTGCCTTTGGATTCTTTCTGAAAAAGTGGATTACAAGCGTCGTCGTTTTCGCGGCCTATATTAAAGTAGTGCCATGATATTTGTTGGGGCTCTCACTCATTCATCTGATCTGTCTGATTCATTTCAAAAGTAAAAAATGAATTTAGAAAAATGTTTCTCTTACATTATTGTTCTTGTATTTTTTAATTCCCCTATCGGCAATTATTGTTGTTATTATATGTTGAACGGACTACTTGGTTTCTACGATTTCAGAGGGGAAAAAGAAAAAGGCAACGGATGACTTGTTTGGGTAGAAAGAAAATTTCTCGGGATAAGGACATATAACATGCCTTCTTTAGAGTTTAGAGTTAAGACTATTAGACATAACATGTGTTCTGAGCGTTTCCGGCTTTGTTCATATTAGTCAAAATACATATATATTATTAATAGGGCATTGTAGCGAAATAGCCAAAATGAAACTATAAAATTTGTTTTTAGCCTATGTTTCACAACTTTTAGGGAAATATCCAACATGATTATGTGGCAATAATTAAGGTCTTATTTACCCTTATTTATTAATAAATTCGTCATTTTCTCTCTCCTATTTTTTTCTTACACTTTTTTTACATAAAAACTTCAAAAAACCATATCTATCTCATATGAACTCGAAATTGAGTGATTCCAAATCCTACGGATTCGTGACACCGAGATCTTCAAAAATAGATTCATTGTGTTTGATGAAAAATAATGTTTAATACCATAGATGTAGAAAAATCTACCTTAAATATGGAAATAACTGAAATTTTTTGAAATTATAAAAAAACAAATGGAAATGTGAATATGATGCATTAAAAATAATTTGTATCAAACACAATTGGTCTATTTTTGAAGATCTCGACGCCACGAATTTGTAGGATTTGTAATCACTCAATTTCGAGTTCGTATGAGAAAGATACAAATTTTTGAAGTTTTGATGCAAAAAAAAATATGTGAAAAAAAATAGGAGAGAGAAAGTGACGAATTTATTAATAAAAAAGGGCAAATAAGACCTTAATTATTGCCACATAAGCCATTTGGCTATATCCCTAAAAATTGTCAAACATTGGCTAGATCCAAAATCACATGTTTAAAGTGGCCTAATTAGTTACAATACATTCAAAAATGAAAAAAAAAAAATGATAATTTATTCATCCATTGCATAAATATGATAATTTATTGATTGAAAATAGAGTTCATAAATTAAAACATCATATTTGATGATAAATTAAAGCATTACATTTTAAATATGTAATTTTTAAATGTCTTGATTTTTTTTTAATTGTTTATGTAAAATATTATGATTTCTATTCTAGTAGTTTTGATTTTTTTTTCAAGTACGAGGTGTATCTAAAGTAATTTTTTTTTTTAAATACACTAATTTATAAATAATACATAATACATTTAAAGTATTAAATTATAGTTATAAATTGAATTTTTGGCTAATTCTATAATTTTTAGAAATTTTAAGTATTTAAAAAAAATTATAGAGTTGGAATAGTGCATCTTCAAATATGAATATACGCTATTTAATTCATCTTCAAATATGAAGAATGAAGATGAGTTTGAAGATACATTGCAAACTCATCTCCATCTCCATCTTCAAAATGAAGATGCATTGCGGAAGCTCTAAGGAAAATACTTTTCATTAGCGGCATCAGCGACCGCTAATGTGAAAAGGAGGGTGGGGTCCCACTTGTATCTGATATGTATCAGTGCTCTATTTACTAAACAGCTCAATTGTATTAACAAGTTGAAACATTTCACATTTCCGAACTATCAGTAATTAACTAGAATATTTTATCAATAGAATTAGAAGAGACTCAAAATTTAGGTAAAAAAACCATTTTAATCCTCATTGATTTAGCATAATATAGGGGAACCCAAAACCCTTTTCACTCGATCATTACTTCTAGCGAAAGGAAAAACAAGAAATCACAAAACTGAATTACAATATGGATGGATTTACAACATTCGATTTTTTTTTTAATTTCTTTCTTGCTTGAGCTATGTTTACGGCAAATGAATTATTATTATTATTTTGCAACTAATACCCAAAGTTCAAGCTGTGAGAATGACTCTCAGCTCAGTATATTTCATCATCGGGCGTCAAAAACTCCATCGGATCTTTACGAAGTTCCTTGATCAGTTTCACACGTTCTGGCACAGGCACAAGAGGAATGATGTTGTCTCTGTCGATAACACCATCGATCGAACCATACTCAATGGCTTTGATGGGAGACATGTAACGATCTTTGTCAATGTCCTTCTGGACTTGCTCGAAGCTCTAGTCGGTGGTTACGTTGTTCTTGTTGTGTATGACTTAGCGGGCTTGAATCTCCACGTCCAACATGGGATAGTAGATCATGACCCGAGTGTTGGGCATCGCAAAGTGCATCCCTTTCATGTCAGAGGCGACGAGTATGACTGACGCTGTCGATGCCGAGATTCCCATTGCCACTTGTCGACACATCGGCCCTCGCGAGCCATAGATCGCCATCGTGGCGATAAAAAAGGAAAGTCGCAATTCATCTACTACCACTTTCAAACACATATGCTGTATAATATTTCAAGGTTTGAAATGCCGACGGTCAATTTTGTGCCGAAGGTCCAAAAAATCGGAAATTACGGTGGCCGATGGAAATTGCTATGAAAATAATATGGAAATTTAAAAAATTATGTCGACGAAACTTACGATAAAACACAAAAATTATGACTAAAATAATAATATGTAATTTAATTTTAAAAAGTATTTTGTTATATATGGTTAAATTTTAAAAATAATATAATAATTTATAAATTACGTTTACATGATATACTAATGAAAATATTAATAATATATGTATATATGCTGTAAACTAAAACTATTCATATAGTCGGTAGAATAGATTTAAAACACATCATACCGTTAAAGTTCAACATATAGTATAATATAATAATTGGGCTTTTTGTTTTATGGCATTTATTGGTTCATGCCTTTTTTGTTTGTGGAATTTGCTGCTGAAGTCACAACAACAGCACATTATTTCATTTGTATCACAAATGAGTCTAAATTGCATTCGTGTCTTTATTTTGCATATTTGTCACCTATACAATGTCTTAATTACCCTTGCCACTGAAACACACAGTTAAATCTCTCCCTCTCATCGCCGCGAGATCTTTCACACAAACACACAGATAACTTTTCTCTATCATAATTTTCACAAACATTTGGTGCGCAATGGTGGATCGGAGAAGATGAGCCGATCGTGCCTGGGAGCGGTGGTGATGGCGGCTCTGGCGGCGTCGATGGTGGTCCTTCCGTTGGTGTTGCCGCCGCTTCCTCGCCGCCATCGATGCTTCTCTTCTTCCCCGTCGGAAAACAATCACTCCTTCGTCCTTTTCTTCCCCGATTCCTTCTCGATCTGGCTCCCGAGCCTCGCCGTCGACCACAGCCCCGACGGCCTAGCGTTCTCGTCGCCGTCGCCGGTGGTCTCTGCTGGAACTAGCCTCTTCCTCGCCGACGACGACGATCGGAGAATCCTCTTCTCCAAGCTCCCGATTCCTTCTCGATCTGCTTCCCGAGCCTCGCCGTCGACCACAGCTCCGACGGCCTCGCGTTCTTGTCGTTGTCGCTAGTGGTTTCCGCCGGAACCAGCTTCTTCCTTGCCGATGACGAACTCACAATTGCCGCCTTCGCCGGAGTTCGGGATCGCGGAGATTCTCCGGATCCGATGGTGGTGCTCGCCGGAGCAGGCGATTTGGCTAACAGAGAAGCCATGGACGAATCGGCGGAGTGGAGACTCAGGTTCAACGAGGAAGATGAGAAAGCTCGTTGGTGAGTGGACGAGCTCAATCAGGTAACAATGGCTTTGTATTAGGGTTCTTCATCGTCAATTTGTGCTTCTGTTTGTGTTAATGCTTATGTTTGTATCGTGAAATGGATAGATTATAATTTGCGAAGAACCGATTTTCGTTTATGATATTTGTTGAAATGTGCAATTGAATTTCTGATAAATCAAGTCTGAGACTGTTGTATTATCTAGGAATTTTTGATAAACTGTGAATATTAGTTTGTTGTGTTAAATTTTTCACTGTGAGTATACGTTTGTTATTATAAAGATTAACTGCGAGTATACATTTTGCTGGGAAGGTGTTTTGGTGATATATTTTATGAATGTATTTTGCAGAACATGGAGATATGTGCATATTATTTGAGGATGAAATCTGTATATCATCAATGCTTTCAGTTGCGTGTTACAATGACCGATATTATGTTTGATGTAAACTTCTCGAAGTATTGTGATGAAAACGTACCTCAAAGTTCTAATTTCCTTGCTGAGATTGATTCCTATCTCATGAATGTTATAAAAGGTTTGTATTTGGTTATATATTTTAGGGCAAACTAGCAACGTAGCCATTTTGAAACGTGGTTTTTAGTTTTTAGCCCACGTTTGGTAAATTTTGTAATATAGCCATTTACTGAAATAAACGAATATTAAAAGACAAAATTACCCTTCATTAAATAAACAATTATCATATATTAATAAATTAATAAAATAAAAGAAATGAATGACAAAATATAACTCTAGCCAATTATAGATCACAAAAATCTATAAAAATTTGAAAATACATATGGAGATTTCAGATTAGATTGGCCAAAAAATCAAAAAGGGAAAAAAAGAAGCTAGAGATCTGGTCACACCGTTAATTTTGCTCGCCCTTCACCCTCGTCACCGCGAACGAAACCGATCCGACTCCGCCGCCATCTGAAACGATAAATAAACAAAAATATACATAAATAAACACTAATTTTGCTCGCCCTTCACCCTCGTCACCGCGAACGAAACCGATCCGACTCCGCCGCCATCTGAAACAATAAGAGTTAATTTTAGTAAAAAATGGTTAATTTTAGTAACAACGAAGAATATTCCACACAGACTTTTGATGTGTAGAACAACATGGATGATCCGGATAAAAAAAACGTTTGAAGGTTGAAGAAGTATAATCGAAATGAAAGTTAATTTCAGTAAATAATGGTTAATTATAGTGACCACCAATTAATACGTGTCAAATTAACTGAAATAAACAGCTAACAAAGTTTTTTTAAAAAAAAAAAATCCCAGATCCAACAAAAAAGATATTCGAGATTTGACAAAAATACAGAAAAAGACGAAGATGATGACCTTCGATTGTGATCCACCAATTCGCAGATGGCGATTTTCTTTTTCCAATCC
This sequence comes from Urtica dioica subsp. dioica, assembly GCF_054948205.1. Classification (NCBI taxonomy): domain Eukaryota; kingdom Viridiplantae; phylum Streptophyta; class Magnoliopsida; order Rosales; family Urticaceae; genus Urtica; species Urtica dioica. Next base: position 7,443,778 of record NC_142766.1, read on the forward strand.
ATTTCTGGAAGTTTCTCACTAAGAAGCCCTTTGAGACCTGGATTCTGAGCTCCATTGAAGTAATGGAATCAGACTCAGAAATACGCAACAAAATCACCGAGCCAACCGCGGTTAGATAGATTCAATCGCTAGAGTCATTTGTTGAAATATTAACATTTTGTGTCTGCTAAACCCATAAATATGAAATATTCCCTCTCTGTATGAAGACTTCCCTCTCTGTATGAAGACAAAAATTTTCACAATTCAATCGTGATCATAAATGTTAGATAATAAATAAGAGAGAGCGAAAATAGTGGTGTTTTAAATTGGAAACAATTGTGTGCTTAACCGTAGTGGGTATCACATGACAGATTTTTTTTAAAGGTTAATAATGTAAATGTCTATCATATTATAATGGCCACGTAGGATTAATTGGCTATGTTTGAAACAATTATGAAACGTTGGCTAGATTACAATTTCAACGTTTCAAGTGGCCTAGTTCGTATAATTTTTCTATATTTTATTATATATTTAGTATAAGTTTCTATTGGTTATTACATAATTATAATTTTTTTTATTTTTAACAGGACAAATTATATCAAACACACAGAATTGGGAAGATGTGGATTTGATTCTTATTCCCCTCAAGATTTCAATTGATGGAGCAGATAGGTTTTTCCATTGGTCTCTGTTTCCCATATAGTCAGTCAGTGGCAAGATAATAGTTTTTGATTCATCTATTGGTCGTGAGAACAATAATTTGATGAAAAAGTGTGATATGTATTGTAGACAGATGCCTAAACTTCTCTCTAAGATAAAAAAATCAGAATAAGAAGTCAGTTGTCCCAAATGTGTTCAAGCCATATGACTTGGTTTTTGCTGATACACCCAAACGAATAAATTAGTAAGTTGTTTTCATTCTTTATTTTTTCATTGTAACTTAAATTTCTTTTTTGTATCTTTAGTAATTAATTGTATTCTGAATTTTACCATTGTTAGTTTACTCATTAATTACTGTAATATTTTTCTTGTTTTTTATCTTTCAGTTTTGATTCAGGTATCTATGTTGTTGGATTTGCCGATTTACTTATTTCAAATCGTCCTATTATGCAAATCGAGGAAATAGGCATCAATAATCTCCGGTTGAAGTACATCACTCAGCTTTGGAAACACGCCATGGATAGAAGTTATAAAGATCAACAATTTGAGAACATTTGTCGATCTGGAACTTGCACTTACACTCGTTCTCGTTGTTGAAGTTCAAGATTTGTAGTAATATTTGTATTTAGTATTAGATTTTATATCACTAACTGAAATGATCTTTCTATTTTATTCATTAGATTCTGTTAATTATCATAATATTTTATTAAGAACTATTTACAAATATGTTTTGTAAAAAAGGATAAGGATTTGAGTATGGTACAATTCTAGTTTCTTAAATGTTGATTTGACTTTATTTGTTTTTGTAAATAATTAAGTGTGGATCTCCCCTAATTTTTATTAATTTGTTTTGTTCAGATGCTTGATTGATGTTCATATCTATTACTTTAAATTATATGTATTTTGTTTTGTTAGTCCCCTTCAAACTGTTTGAAATTTGTTCTTTAATTCTAATTTTTGGTGTATAATAAATCTATATTAGACTACTTTATTTTTATGTAATTTGATACGTGAGTATACTTCGGTTATGAAAATATTTCATTGAGTCTACTTTGCTCAGATGCTTGGTTGACATTCATATCTATTTCTTTAAAATATATATATATATATATATATATATATATATATATATATATATATATATATATTGTGTTGTTAGTTCACTTCAAACTGTTTGAAATTTGTTTATTGAGTCTACGTTATAGTGTTTAAATAAATCTATATTAGTCCCTTATGAATTTTAATGTAATTTGACACGTGAGTCTACTTTGGTTATGAAAATATTCCTTGAGTCTACTTTGTTCAGATGACACATTCATATCTATTACTTTAAAATATATATATTTTGTGTTGTTAGTCCACTTCAAACTGTTTGAAATTTGTTTCTTGAGTCTACTTTTTGGTATTTATATAAATCTACATTCGTCCCTTATGAATTTTTATGTAGTTTGATATGTGAGTCTACTTTGATTATGAAAATATTACATCGAGTCTACTTTGTTCAGATTCTTGATTGGCATTCATATCTATTTGTTTAAAACATATATATTTTGTGTTGTTAATCCACTTTAAACTGTTTGAAATTTGTTCCCTGAGTCTACTTTTTGGTGTTTAAATGAATCTATAATGGTCCCTTATGAATTTTTATGTAATTTGATACGTGAGTCTACTTTGGTTAAGAAAATATTCCATTGAGTCTACCTCATTCAGATGCTTGATTGACATTCATATCTATGAGTCTACTTTGGTTATGAAAAAATACCATTGTGTCTACATTGATCATATGTCCAAAATCTAGCCAGAACTCCTAGCATAATACTTTTCATGCAAAATATATATTCAACATTCAGCTATAGTCCATCAAATTGTTCACAAAAAAAGAAAGAGAAATGAGTACTTATAAACTTGATAATTCACCAAAAACTTGAGAATTCAGCCATTCCCAATTTAAAAAAATTAGTTCTCAATTTAGAATTCACCAAAAAATACATAATCATATCCACAAGTCAACTTGCTGAAAGTCAAATTACAAAATCAAATATTCTTTTGTCAATTTTCTTTACTCTTTTTGCTGAAAGTTGGAGCATTCTTGCAACTTGCCTTGTTGTGTCATTTTCCTCCACAATTTCCACAAGTCAACCTCGCCCAAAAATTCTTCACATCTGTATTGAAATATAAGTTGCATCTTTATTAGTTTTTTATTTTTATAATAAATTAGACAAATATATTAAATTATGTTCAGCAGTAAACCAAGACTTATAACATGAGTAGTTATTATTCTAACATTCAATAGAAATGAACTTTAAATTATATGTATTTTGTTTTGTTAGTCCCCTTCAAACTGTTTGAAATTTGTTCTTTAATTCTAATTTTTGGTGTATAAATAAATCTATATTAGACTACTTTATTTTTATGTAATTTGATACGTGAGTATACTTCGGTTATGACAATATTTCATTGAGTCTACTTTGTTCAGATGCTTGATTGACATTCATATCTATTTCTTTAAAATATATATATATATATATATATATATATATATATATATATTTTGTGTTGTTAGTCCACTTCAAACTGTTTGAAATTTGTTCATTGAGTCTACGTTATAGTTTTTAAATATATCTATATTTGTCCCTTCTGAAATTTTATGTAATTTGACACATGAGTCTAATTTGGTTATGAAAATATTACATTGAGTCTACTTTTTTTAAATGTTTGATGGGCATTCATATATATTAGTTTAAAACATATATATTTTGTGTTGTTAATCCACTTCAAACTGTTTGAAATTTGTTTCTTGAGTCTACTTTTTCGTGTTTAAATAAATCTACATTAGTCCCTTATGAAATTTTATGTAGTTTGATACATGAGTCTACTTTGGTTATGAAAATATTAAATTGAGTCTACTTTGTTCAGATTGTTGATTGGCATTCATATATATTAGTTTAATATATATATATATATATATATATATATATATATATATTGTGTTGTTAATCCACGCCAAAATGTTTGAAATTTGTTTCTTGAGTCTACTTTTTGGTGTTTAAATAAATCTATATTAGTCCCATATGATTTTTTTATGTGGTTTGATTCATGAGTCTACTTTGTTTATGAAAATATTACATTGAGTCTACTTTGTTCAGATTCTATTTGTTTCAGCTTTTTCTTCATTTGATGTTGTATCGTTTTCCACGATTAAAGCACAATTCTTGTACTGTGAATCGTTCTTCAGAAGGTACGTCAAGACTTGAAGATTGTCGTCATTTTCAATCCTCATTCCTCTTAAACCCTAATTGCTCTGTCTTAAATGATACTTTTAATTCAGCTTTGTTGTCATTGAAAACTTCCTTGGATAATTTCGTAATGAGCTCAATGTAACTCATGCCTTGACTCAGTAGCACCATATTTGCATTGTTGTTGATGTATACGTTATCAGCATCCCAAATTCCACCATATTTTACAGCAATTGGGATCTTTTCCATTATCAAAATTAACTCTGCAAATATACATATAATACATCATCAAATTTCTTTTAAGTGTAATAATTTTTTATCTGTGATTATACACTACACTATCTGTAATTTGTTATGTGAGTTTACTTTTAGCTGTGTTTATGATGAATTGAAATTTTTTTGGTATGCAAGTCTACATTTTATTTAGAAATCCGTCACTGTCAGTCTACCATGAATATTCTAAGAATACAATTAGTTTGTGTTGCTGAATGAATCAATCATTGTGATATCATGCAATTGTAAATTTCGTTTTAGTGCAATGTGATTCCCAAAATTCACTATGAGTTTACTTTGAATTTATTGAACTTTGTATTGTGAATCTACTTTATTTTCACTATGAGTCTAATAATGTTATTCTTACTGTAAATACGTTTGTGTGTAAAAATACCGAAGTTCGAGTAGGTAATACCTGTGATCAATGTCGATGAGGAAGATTTGCTGAGGAGAATAGTCTGAATAATCGATGTGAAAGAAGAAAAAGGAATTGCTGAGAAAAATCATTGGAATAATTTCAATTTTTTGAATGGAAAAGAAACATGAAATTTAGATATGATTTACTCCTTGTCCTAAATTTAAACATGAAATTTAGGATGCTTGAGTAGTCATTGACCATCGGTACTCCTTATTCTGAGGGAGTTCCACAGAGATTTACTCTTTTTTTTAAATCTTAAAGATATGTTTCAATATTAATATAAACTATCTCTAGTAAAATAAATGTAGAGTTTTTTTCGCTACTACTTCATCTGTAAGTATATGTTCACTAATTCAAATTTAGATATGATTTTAGTACCACCAAATCTTTGACGAGAGAGTTTTTTTTTTTCATCTGTAAGTCTGAGTCTCAAATGTAATAATTAGATTTATAGCCTTCAATGTGCACGGGAATGTCAGTGTAAGTTGCAAAGCCTCCAAGTATTTATTTTGTAGTGTGTGAAGACAAATCATGTTGTTGGTGGTGCGTATTACCAGAGGAAGACTAATAATTTCACCGTTTTTTGTTGTAGATTGTGTTTGTGGTCTACGAATCTTAATTTTTTTTTCATTCTAAAATCACTGCCAAAACCTAATTTTCAATTTCAGTTTCCAGAAACAAGTAATCAAATATTCAAACCTGAAAAATTTGGCTTTGGCAGTGAAAGTATTCGAGGAGGCACTTCGATTTTTCTCATGTGTCTACTTCATCCTTTGATTTCGATCGGCGAGCGAAGACGAGGAGCAGAGAACACGGATTTTTGCCAGAGATTCTTCGTCGTTCTATTTTGACCTTCGATTTCGAACGCCGAGTGAAGACGAGAGCGGAGAACACGTTTTTGGACCGAAAAATCTTCGCCATTCTACCTGGATCTTTGATTTTCGAACGGCGATTACGTTTTAGAAGGCTTGACTTCGGATTTTGGAAGGAGAATAATTGTCGTTCTTCTCTGCGAGTGTTTCATAGAACGTTTTTTTGGTTGCTCTAAGTAAGGGTATTTTAGTCCAATAATTGGTAAAAATGACTTACTTGCAACACATTATTTGGAGGTGACGTAGCTGCAATTTTGTCCATAAGAAATGACTTTTGTGCAAATCACCCTTTTTGTTTTATGGTTTTTTGCTTTGCTTTTGGCCCATTAGGGCTTCAATCCCTTCTTCACCAACATCTTCCTGTGTAAGCGGACGTATTTGAAAAAAAAAAAACAAACGCATACTAAAACAAAGCCAAGCAAGAAAACTAGGTCTGACAGACACAAATTGGACGATGAAGCTAGGCATTGACGCCGAGACACCAAGAAAAGTCGCGAAACATTGTTGTTATTGCATTGTCACCATTTAAAAGTCACTTTGTTCGACGAAATGCCGCCGATGTTGCGCGCATCTGGTAAACGTATTTTTACCGAGAATATTTGGTCTTTTATAACCATCATTGAACGGCAAACCGATTTTTTCACGCAAAAACGACACAATTTCGGTGAAACAAAACGACGAAACGATAATATAGTCATATTTGTGTCGAACTCTTCCGATTCACGTAATTTTGACGCGATTTCGTCGACATGCCCCGAAAATTCAAACCTTGATATTTTCATTTAAAGCGCAATAAAATATACAATGATAATTTTTTTTTACAGAAATTTCACATTTGAATTATGTCTTATTTCAACTAAAACATCCTAGTTGGGTAGTCACAATTCATAGAAGCAATGAGAGTACTATTGTCGACCAATATATACGGCTTATTTTCCATTTCGAGCGAAAACATGAGAATTTTTACAAGAACTTCAAATTCGCAAAGACCTGAGAATAATGGGGTACAACGTTTTTCAGAAAAACCTATAAATAGACCAATCTTAATATAAAAAGTGTATAAAATAAATACAAATGAGATTGTTGAAAAGTAGATTAATGTTTAGATGATTTTCAACCGTTCTTCAATACCATGCGAGTGAGTAAATAATTAATGTTGAGATTGTTTTACCTTTTACAGGTATGACGAGGTTAGATCGTGGGACAATCAATTCCCACGTCTGGAAGGTTATTTAGTAACTGTTCATGCCGTGTAATATTATGAAAGTTATTTTATAACTGTGTGGTCTTTAGTCTAAACGGTTATTTAGTGCTTACATGGTCGTTGTAAACATTCGATTTGACTAGATTTATTGTAACAACTAACTTCTTTGATTTGCTTGGGTAATCTTTTAAAAAAAACTTATTATCGATCTCGTTGATCAAGTTATCAACCAATCACAATATTTTTTTTTTTTGTATATTGCACATTTAAATAAAAAAAATTAACCGAACAAATATTTCCATTATATATGGGTCTTATCAGTATATTTCCAATATTTCCAAAATCACGATATTGTTAGATCGGGCTTTCGCCCATTGTTTTAAATTCCTCAATGCTGCCCCTCGTGGGAGTTCGAGCCATGTCTCAGTCCCAATGTGTCTGATCATTCGAAAAGACCAGCTAAGCTGTTGGAATAAAGTTAATAAATATTATTTATTAACATGTGGATGGTTGATTTTGTTTGCCAAAAATCGGACCTAAGGTGAATGAGAAATTGACAAGGTCTAGCTGGACGAAGTGACGAAGTGACTAAGTCATTCCATCCAGCTCGACTAGGGAGGACGAGCTGGACGAAGTGACTAAGTCACTCCAGCTCGACTAGGGAGGTCGAGCTGGACGAAGTGACGAAGTCATTCCAGCTCGACTAGGTAGGTCAAGCTGGACGAAGTGACGAAGTCATTCCAGCTCGACTAGGCGAGGTCGAGCTGGACGAATTGACGAAGTCATTCCAGTTCGACAGGGCGAGGCCAACGTACTCGAAGTGACGAAGTCATTCCAGCTCGACTGGACGAACTCGACCAGACGAAGTGGTGACGAAGTCATTCCAGCTCGACTGGACGAGCTCGACCAGACGAGGTGACGAGCTCGACTGGACGAGCTCGACCAGACGAGGCGAAGAACTGTACGTTTGAGAATTAAAGCCAACAGTTTGTGGGCTTTAACTCAATGGTTTTTGAGTTTTAAATGCGCATTATGGCTGTGTAATAATGCCATTAAGGCTGGAAAAACGTTGGACTGTTCGCATGTTTGAATTCATAACGTTGTGTTAAATGGTTATAATAACCTGCGTTAAATGCCTTTAAGGCTGAACGTTTTGAACTTCAAACTGATATAGCCTAGCCTTGGCCTATATATAGAGGCTTCAGCTCTCATTCAAAAGGACACAGAGAATTCGCAATCCTTTTTTCCCCACTGTTCCCGAGCTCCCTCTCTCCCAGAAAATATTTCTCTTTTCTTTTGTCGTGGTGGTAGTTTCGCACAGGTTCCAGTTCGCCGAGAGAGTCAAGTGGATTGGTGCTAAACTTGTCTCTGCAAGTCGTTGTATCCTGGGAGGCTTTCGCTCACGTGTTCCAGCATCCGTAGGAGGGCGATAAAAAGCTTCAAGGAAACCGTCCAACGGGCCTCGACTTTTTATTCAGATTTGTTTTTCCGGTTCAAAGGTTTAGCCGGTTTTCCTGTAATTATTTTACGTGTATTTTTCTTTGCATGCAATTTTTCTTTTATTTACGTCAATATTATTTGTAATATTGCTAACATAAGCATCATTAGCTTGATCATCCTTTACCTGACAAGCTACCTAATACTATGCAGACTCATCAACAACGCTTAAAGGCTTTTCTTATTCCAGAATTTGCAGTCCTGTCTTGTCCGCCGAACTGTTTGTCACTTTGTTCTAAAAAAAATAGAGAGCCGGAATACTATAATCATATAATGTACACTGAGCTTGTATTCGAAAGATCCTATAATAACTATATAAATTTATCGAAATCCAAGTTTCTTAGCACCAAAATGCCCGGAGTTTGAACTTTTGATAATGCCATAACAAATTAATTGTTTTAAGTACCTACACTCACTCATATCGAATACCGAATATTGCATATGGCAGTTGGTTAATAAAACTTATGTAAGAATAACGTGTCTAGTGTTTTTATCGCGAAAATAGTGTTTTCAAGCTATAAATAATTTATTTTATTTTAATATTATAGATTCTTTAAAAAAATTCAAATATTTTTGGGCTCGATTTAAGTTTAAAATATTTGAAAATTCTTTTTTAAAAAAATTAAAAAATATTTTTTTTAAAAGTATTACAAATTAAAAGCATTACTCCCTTGATTAAAAGCATTGTTTCTCTAATTTTTTGTTACAATCCAATGGAATATTTTTTGGAAGCCATATTTTTTAATTTATCAGAAAATAGCATAGTTAACATGTTTCTACAAAAATAGCTGTTTTTAAGTTGAAAACAAATATTTTTTTTTATGTTGACCATCTTTTTATAAGATTTGTGTACTATTTTCGACTATGCTTATATTTAATTTTATTTACAATTTAATTTTAAAATAAAATAATGATTTACCATTTAAAAGAAGAAGAATTTGTTGCAACTAATCCTGAGGTTTTTAATAAAATTCTAGCCAAAGTTTCATTTTATTAAAAAAATAGTCCATTAGGCCGAAGTATATTAAATTACCTAAAATAGTTAATTTAATTTACTTCGGTCTGGTGGACTATTTTCCGAAGTAAATTATATTAACCCCAACCAGTTTAGTTAATTTACTTTGGTCTGGTGGATTATTTTCATAATAAAATAAAACTTTGGCTATTTTTTAAAGGGAAAATGACGCATATATACCATTTGTTTAAGTAAAATATCGAATTTATTCTTTAGTTTTAAAAAATGTCGAATTTGTACCATCTGCTTAATTAAAATGATGAACTTATACCTTAAAATAGATAACTGTTTCACAAACATCCCTTTTATTGATTTTTTTTTATTAACATTGACTATGATATTTATATATAACCACAATTTATTCTTATTCATTCGCGCCTTATACCATATATGTAATTTATTTAAAAAATAAAAATAAAAAAGTAACCCTCCCCAATTTAGGAATCGAACTAAATCAAAATAGACTAATAAAATTCATACCTCTCAAATTACGACTTTGATTCTTAGATTTCACGCTCGCATTTGTGATCTTGATATTATTTGAATCTCGATTTTTATATTTTTCTTTATCTATGTTTTTCACGATATTTCACATTTCAGAGATCGTAATTTTTAGTTATTTATTTATTTTTACAATAAATTACATATTGAACTATAAGACGTGAATGGATACGTGTAAAACGGAGTTCACATATAAATATCGGATTCAACATTAATAAAAAGTCAATAAAAGAAATATTTGTGACATATTTATCTATTTAAAAATATAATTTTGTCATTTTAATTAAACAAATGGTACAAACTCGATATTTTTTAAAATCAAAAGTTAAATTCGGTATTTCAATTTAACACAATATATATATATATATTTGTGGTATGTATCAGTCATTTTCGAAATATTATACTTAAAAATAGTCATTTTTGCCCCTTTTTCCGTACATGAGCAGGGCTTGGCTCGGCCCAACTTGGTTTGGCCTTAGGTGACAGACATATGAACGTCGTTTCTTGTCAACTTACGCTGAAGTGTGTCGCGTCTTTCTTCTTTTTCATCCGTTCGGAACTGGGAACATATTAGGAGAAAGAGAGCAGAGAATCACTGAAACCCCCTCTCTCTCCCCCCATGGATTTTCAGGTAGTTGTCTTAGCCGGAGGAACCTCCAAGAACCTCGTTCCTCTCGTTTCCAAGGTCCCTCTCTCTCTCTCGGAGCTAACAAGATCTCTCTCATCATTCATTTCCTCTTTATCGAGTGTTCCGTTTAATCAAACTACTCGCTTGATTCCGCAGGAGATTCCGAAAGCGCTTCTTCCGGTTGCGAATCGTCCAGTACTCTCCTACGTCCTCGAGCTCTTAGAACTCAGCAATCTCAAGGATTTAATTGTTGTACGAACTGTCTCTCCCTCTGCCTCTTTTTCTAATATCGCTTTCAGAGTGTCAGCAAGTTGAATTTTAGTCATTATACTAGGGAGTATTTTTTTAATCGAAATGATGAATCCTGAGATTACGAGGAAGGAATGAAGTGTGTAATTGGTCTTGATATTTGCTTGTTTGTCCTCTGATCAGGTGGTTGAAGGCGAAGACGCTGGTCTTCGTGTTGGGGGTTGGATTTCAGGGGCTTATGTTGACCGTTTACATGTCGAGGTACTTGACTAACTGGGGTTCTTATGATGTTTTGGATCATTGATTATTTTTTTTTTTAATCACAACTTGTGATTGATTGATTGTAGAGTTTTGGTTGAATGAAGAGTGTTCTTAATGAAGCTTTGATGACAGTGTTTTTGACTCCGTAATGGGTGGTTAAGAAGTGTTGGGAAAACTGATATACTGCTCTTGAGTGAATAGTTTATGCCAAAGAATCTAAATCGGCTTAATTGAGAGGAGGGAGTATGTGCAGTGCAAGTTTTTTGATTGATTGGTGAAGATTTCGATTAGGTGTGAATGGCTCTTTCTTAATCGAATGCTTCCTTAGGTAATGACTCGAATAGGACTACCAGATTTGTGGCTTCTTTTTCTTAATCAAATTTTGGTTCCCCATAAAAGGAGGTCCTTGCGGGAGAAGAACTGTCTGTCTGTCAGTGAGTTTTGGTCTTGGCAGCTCTTCTGTCTTTCTCTTCTATCTCAATGAAGAGTATGTGAAAATAATTTGATGGCTGCCTTTCAAACCAATGCTCTATTTCTTTATTTTGCTATGAGTTCTTAGGTGTTGGTGCAATTTCTTAGGAATAGTTAATTCAAGCACTCTCGCAGTAACCTTTATCGAATAGGTAAGTGATTTCTGTTGCCTGTTTTCTCTTGTAAAAATTCCTAATTCATTAATGTTGATTCATTAAAAGAATGATTGGGCGTGGAAGAATGACGAACATTCAAGGCTCCATCCATTTACTACTGTTGAACATGATTTTTTTTTTATCCGCCATTCCGATTTCCAGTGCATCATTTTCTTGAACTTAACCTCATCTTTCGTTAGTCATTTATTTATTAGCTATAAGTAACAACTATCTTCATCAATATGATAAAAGTACAATAACAAGAGAGGATAAAATACCCTCTAAAAGATCGATGAAGCAAAAACATAATGCAAAAGAATAATGGAATAAAATCATTCTTCAACTCTTTCGCCATACATATCTGTGATTGGTAAAGTTATATTCAAAAGCATAGCACTGTGAATTTCTAGAATTCTGACCATCCATATGTATATCTTTCTATGTATCTCAGGTTGCTGCAGTGCCCGAGGATGTTGGAACTGCCGGCGCTCTTCGAGCAATTTCACACCACCTAACAGCAAATGACATTTTGGTTGGTATCCATTTGCATATAACTATGTTCTAAGATCTGGGAGAAATTATTCTTTATGGCTGATGAATTTTATCTTCTTCCTATTTATTCATTCAGGTTGTGAGTGGTGATATTATTTCTGATGTTCCTCCTGGTGCAGTGGCTGCCGCGCACAGGCGACACGATGCGGTTGTTACAGCGATGCTTTGCTCAAATCCTGTTAGTGGGCCTTTGGATTCTGGATCTTCTTCTGGCAAAGACAAAACCAAGAAGCCTGGACGCTACAACCTCATTGGCTTGGACCCTACAAAACAGTTTCTAACGTACATCGCAACAGGTTAGATTAGATCAGGTCTTTTGTTCTCTTTTTCTTCGCTCCACACTTTCATTTACCTTTCAGATTCTGGATGGGAATAACTTCCCTTAACTCTGCCAATTCTGAAGATTTTCACGCTAATGCATTTTCCTCCATCACTCCTAGCACATATTATCGAGCTTAGACTTAGACTTGTGATTGGTACTTGCCTCCACTTGATAAGTGTTTTGGAGTATGGTGGAGAATACCTTATGCCCCGCTTCGAAACTGGATTCAAGAGATTGAAGAAGAAAAAAAAAAAAACGGATTTTCACTGTCTAGTGTTTGGAACCTAGAAATTACTGTGGTATTTTTTCTCAGGAAAAGTGAGGGAAAATTTTGTGAAGGAGCTATGCATTTTATTTTTAACTTTCTTTAGCATTAGGTGAGGAAAATAAAAATCTTACGAATCTTTTTTGATACACTCCTTCAAGTGGATGTATAGACAAACGCATATAATTAGAATGATACAGATACACATGTATACTTATGCACATGTACATATATATTAGTAATATATATACACAGACATACATAAACCGCTTACATGTACATGCATATACATAGACTATATATAGGAAGAAAACTCATATTTTTCCTTACAAATTCTCCAGGTTCCAAATACTTGATTTTTTTTTTTCTCTCCCTACTCTTCCTCGGGATTTTCCTTCCCTTTTTTTCCTCACGAAAATCTGGTTCTAAATCGGGTGTATTCATCTAGCTTGATTATTTTGTTCATGGAGGATATCTTGTGGTACTGGTGTCTGGGTAAAACTAGAGCATGTAATGACAATTTCAAACCACTAATTATCGACTTACAAAATGACTCAAGGTCAGAGGTCAATCAGTGCAATTCATCCAAATTTCTAAACATTGTTTTACATTTTCTATCAAGGAATCTTGAAAAGAAAGGTTGAAAAATGCAAGATGCCAGTGTGATATTTCCCTTACTTTATATAAGCTTTTGTTCCAGAGTAAATATATATTGTAATCTCCACAGGGGCAGAGCTTGAGAAGGATATTCGAGTGCAAAAAAGCATACTGCGCTCTGCTGGGCAGGTAATATTTTACATTGTTTGGCTGTCTTTTCGTATCATATATATTTTTAAAATATTGGTAAATCTACTATCTGGCTTCTTCTAGTACATTGCATTATACCATTTTAATCAATGTTGCAAGCTTATTTGCATTTTTAGTTGTAAATTGTTATTATTCTTCATGGTATTCCTGGTAAAACTTCTAACGCTTTTTTTTTTTGTTTCCTCGTTGTCTAAACTATTGAGCTCTAAATTTATTTGCTATCTATTGTTTTTTTTTAGTGCTAATTTTTTTTTTATACAATTAGTGAGGGTTCTTATTTCCTGTCATAATAGTAGATTCTTAATTCCTCTATTTATCCATTTTTGTGTAAAGATAATTTTGAAGAACGCAAAATATCTCTTTAAACGTTAAGAGTTTTGCTGTGTAGTTTATGGCAAGGCTAATTAATGATCAATCCGCAACTAGTTTCTCTGTCAACTAATTTGCTTCTTGGTGGCGCTTGGGAAATATGGAGACTTTGTTCGTCTGGATGGTGCCATAACTAGACGAAACTACAGCGACTCATATCCGAAGGGTTGGAGTTGGAATATCCTGCTCAGCTCGAGAAGCTATATCTCTATAGGAGGCAAACTCGCTCATTAGTAAAGCTGTTTTGGCTTCTTTGTTTTGATTTGTAGAAGCGTCCAACAGTGACTCTTTTTTGAAGACATTTGTAGAAGCGTACAACAGTGACTTTTTTAAGACTAACAGACTCTAATCACCAAACAGTGTCAATCTACATCCTTTTGACGAAACTACCCTCAAGTGATATGATGAGCTCTTCCAGCTTCATATAAGACCTGAAAAGAATCTCAAGTGGCGTCAGGCAGTATGGACTGTTCTTTCAGCGTCTTGTTGGGAATTAGAAGCCTGTTGTACATGCTTGTAGTTATCCTTTGTTTTTTTCACCCGACCTCGTGAGAGACTAGTCGAGAGCCATTTATACTAGTACTTTCTTTTTAGTTTTCACACTAGTCGAGTTTCCAATTTTTTATTTTATTTTTTAATTAATTTGGTTCTTAAAAAATAATTGCAGAAAACATGCGAAGAGAAGCTGTTTCATATTTTTATTTAATTGGTTAATAGTTTTATCTTTTCATGTAGATGGAAATTCGATCAGATCTCATGGATACTCATTTATATGCTTTCAAGAGGTCCGACACTTCTTACTTTTTATTTTATGGAGATTGCTTTTTTATGACATCCCAAGGTGATTTCCTTGTTCTCTCCCAGGTCCGCTCTGATGGAAGTTCTGAATCAAAATGAAAAGTTTCATAGTTTGAGGCGAGATGTGTTGCCTTATCTTGTCAGAAGTCAGCTGGTTTGTTTAAGTCTGTACCTTGTAAATAGATTTGTCCCGGATGGGTGCTTTTGTAAAAATGTCCCTGGAGTAATTTCCTGTCTCTTTATCAATCTTAGAAGTCCAAGCTTTTGTTAAAAGGATCACCCCAACTGGAAGAAAATGAAGACGAGAACGTTGGTTCACAAAACAACCAGATATTGCAGTCCCAGATCCTGGCTAATGCATCTAAACCAAGCTTTCATCAACGCTATGCTTTGGTTCATAATGGCTCAGATCTAGTTCGAAAGACCCACAAATGTTGCGTTTATATTGCTAGCAGCAACAATTATTGTACACGATTGAACTCCATCCAAGCATACTGTGACATCAATCGAGATGTAAGTTCTGGACGAACACTTCATTTCGTCCTTCAAATAAGAAAGCGAGATAGATAAAATAATCTAGCCATAACCTATTCCGTCTCTGGGGTTGTCGTAATATTTCCTCTTTTAATTGCGTCAGGTCATCGGAGAGGCAAGGAATTTGTCAGGTTATTCTTTCTCCACCCATAATAACATCATCCATCCTTCGGCGGAGCTCGGATCCAAAACAACTGTGAGTTATATCCATTTATTTGCAGAATGTAGGTCAAGAAAACAGCTTTTTTTTTTTAAATCTTATTTTACTCATCTTGTGCCTGATATGATTCTAGGTGGGGCCGTATTGTATGCTTGGGGAAGGCTCACAAATGGGGGACAAGTGCAGTGTTAAGCGATCTGTTATTGGCCGTCATTGCCGGATAGGTTCTAATGTTAAGGTCAGACTAGAGATAATAAGCTTTTTTTCCCTAGTAAGATCAACGATCTTTAGCTTGGACTCATTCGTATTTTTTTTTAAATATAACCGCAGGTCGTTAACTCGGTTGTCATGAATCATGTTACAATTGCGGATGGTTGTTCAATCCAAGGTTCGGTGATATGCAACAACGTTCAACTCCAGGAGCGTGTCGTATTAAAAGATTGTCAGGTAAATTCTCTCTCTCTCTCTCTCTCTCTCTCTCTCTCTCTCTCTCTCTCTCTCTCTCAGAGCTGATTTCAAGTGTTCATCTTTGCACAAACTTTGCACTTTGTGCAGGTTGGAGTAGGGTTTGTTGTTACAGCTGGTAGCGAATGCAAAGGAGAGGCGTTGGCTAAGAAAGAGAAATAAGTCAGTATTCGAAGTTTTTATCACATGGGAGAAACCTAATTACTGATCAAGTTGAAGAGATGAGAAAACTTAGTGTAGCGGATTCGAATTCTCAGTTGTGTATCTTACAGTGCAAATTTTGGGGATTTTAGTATTAGACTATTACTTGTCGTCACATCAAACCAGTCCATTTCCTTCCTTTTCAAATTCTACACAAGGATATAATAGGAAGCATTACAAGCGAGATCGAATATACAACATTTCTACTTTCTACGTCACTCTCTACTTGTAGTAGCTAGTAAATAGTTTACCTACTATCTCCAGCAAGTTATCAGTGTCAGATAAGTTAATAGTTTTGGTTTTGTTTTTTTTGTTATTATATTTAATTATTTGAGTTATTTTAATAAACAAAATCAAGTTTAGTGTGATTGAGCATTGATCCGCACTACATAAAAGTTTTACTGGTTTTGTCGAAGTTAAAAATTTAGTTTATTTCAGTTCAATCCTAAGGGTTGGGGTGTATTTGGAACCTGGAAAATAGGAGAGCAATGAAAATGGAATCCCTTTAATTTTTCATGTCTTAGTTTGAACTGAGAGAAAATGAGAAGAGATTTCAGAGGAAAATGAAGTGCATTCAATCCAGATTCATGTCGTAGTTCTAGTAATTAGTAAATACTGTGTAAAAAGATGCTTTTATACAATCAGTTATTAATAAATACTACGTAAAAACATGCTCTGACCAAGAAATACACAAACACCATAGTTGAGAGCGAGTTTAGCAAGCAAGTGCGCCGGCTTATTACAGTCTTGGAACAAAAACAAACTTAATGGAATTAAACCAGTTACAAAGAGAAGAAGTCTTGTTGTGAAGACTCCTATCTCTGACAAAGCTTGTCGCCGATAGTTGAGCGTATGAAAGCAGTCCGATTGCACAATCTCGACCCCGAATAGAATAGCTCGGGCCTAGGTTAAGTACGGGAGAAGGTGAGAGAAAACGATCCGTGTGAGACGAGATAACCGAGTCGTTGTGTGTCCGACCGACTCATCACAACCAGCATCGACAAAGACTCACTCCAGGATGGGGTCAGGGACTTTGTGATTGTAGCTTGTTGGTCTGGCTTTTGGTTTGCGGCTCGGTTCTCTTCCCCGTGATGATCTTGTTCCGATTGTTCGAAATCTGCTAGGCCAGTGTCAATTACCACTCCAAGATCTCACCCGCCACCTTGATGAGGCCTCCAACAACATGGTCTTCCAATCAGTAGGTTGATAATCCTGGGACATGTAGAGGATTTACACTCTACAATGAGTGTGAGGTTCCAATTGCCATTCGAGTTCATCAAGGACGAGGATAAACACACGGCTCTGGAGGTGATATCACGCGAGCCTAGTTAAAGGCTTTGATATCACGGAAGCCCATACCAATGAGAATTTCGTCCTTTCTCAGGGCTCGCCCACCAGAAGTTTGCCAGAAAAGCTTGTGGATTTCTCTCGTGAGATCTTTCGGGAGTTTGAAGTAGCTCATGACATATTACGTTGCCTCTTGGAGATTGGATTTCAAGACGACTTCTTTTCCTGCTTGTGAGAAGTAGTGTCCCTGCCAACTTGAAATCTTGCTATGAACTCTATCTCGGACAAAGGCGAATATGTCTTGTTTTTTTTCCCTTCTTGCGAACATAGAGACACCGAGATCGTGGTGGCTATGGCGCTCTGAATGTCTTCATGTACCTCATTTCCGAAACATACATCAAACTGGCATGTCGTTTGATCCCTCCTTTCTTTGTAGTGTAACATCTCTTGCGTTCAGGGGTGATATAACATTGATCCATAGCATAGTTAATAAGAGACAATGCTTCTTCAACTTCAATCCTAGTGCCGCCACGTGGCGCCGCCAGGCGTCGACACGTGGCGGTCAAAAATTATTTTTGCCACCCGATTTTGATTTTTTTTTCCCTTCCAATTTTGATTTTTTTTTACCTTCCAAACATCAATATATTTTGTATAATTTCTTTATGTATATTATAATCATAATTACTAATACTATATTATACTATATCAATAACATATATTATCCTTTATTTTTTTCCGACCTTTAATTTTTTTTCCCTCTCATCAATATATTTTGTATAATTTTTTTTTTTATGTATATTATAATCATAAGAATTAATCTCATTTTTGCCCCCTGGACTCGTACCTCGGTTACATTTCACCTCTGGAGTCGGAAATGTTGCAAAACTCAACTCACAACTCAAACACGTGTTACAAAGCCCCACTTCCGTCAGTATTTGGACGTTAAATTTCACGTTTTGATGACATGACAAAATTTTAAAGGGTATAAGAGTATTTTATATTATTCTAAATACTTTTAATAACATACATTATTTTATATTATACTATACCAATAACATACATTATTATACTATACCAATAACATACGTTATTTTGAGTATATGTTATTATATATATATATATATATATATATATATATATATATATATATATATTCTTGGAAAAACTATGTGGTATTAATATTACACGTAGATTTTATATGTTATTGTTTGATGTATAATACACTTTTGCAATTTAACATAACAATATTTATTATATTATAAATATAAGAAATTTTTTATACTTTCTATTTCTCTATATCTTTGTTTTTTAATTTCTTTTATCAAAATTTAACTTCAACTTTTACTTACCTAATTTTTTTTTTTCCCATAGTACTTCTACGAAATCTGACAGATAGGAAAACATGCAGTATAAATGCATTAACTCTAAAAAAGTTGGTAAAAGAGCAAAAGAAGAATCTTATGACGCAACTAATTCCGCCACCCAAAGGGAGTGATATATTGATAATTGCTGAATTCATAAATATGACAACGAAGGTATCACATAATTCTTCTTTGTCAACTACCAACTATGTGTTCAATTGCTATTTGTATATATTGTTTAAACAATTAAATGTTAACAAGAGGATAAATCGGGAAATTATTGGATCAAAGGAATTTTGACTAAATGTTAACAGGAGGATAAATCGGAAAATTATTGGATCAAAGCAACGACACTGGTCGAAAATTATGAGCAACGTTTCTACTACAAACACCACGTGTGAAAGAGTTTATTTGAAGTAGACAACCATCAAGTTCAAATTTCAAATATATATATGATATGATATTATTTTTTATTTCGTTGAATTTAAATAAATTTTTAAACGAAAAATCGTATATATAATCTCCCGATATAATATATATTAAGATCAATATATATTATGTTTACTTTATCATCAAGGAACAACAAAAAATAGTTTTTGAATTTGGTTATATATATTTCGTTAGTCCGACTAATATTTTGACTAAAAAGTCTCTCAGGTACCTAATTATAAATAGAAACACAGTCTCACGTAAACCTAAACAAACTCAACACAGTCATATAACGTACAATGATGGCTGTTAAGGATAACGAGAATCCGTGGGGCCGGGGGGTGGTTCCGAAGAAGAAGAGGGAGTGGCCGGGCGTTGCTGTGGCGGCGGCGGCGGCGGAGAGAAGTGACGCTCCGACGAAGAGAAGAAAAGCTGAAGCTCCGACTAGGAGTTGGCCGTACGGTCAAGCCCCGTACTTTACGGAGGATCAATTGACCAAGTTCCACTGCCTGGTCGAAGTAGCCGTTCGTGAGCGCGCCAAGGAAGAGGCCGAGAAGAACGCCGAGGCCGAGAAGACGAAGAAGAAGACGAAGAAGAGAAGACTGGCGGCTCCACCGCCGAAGAAGGAGAAGAAGAGAAGACAGGTGGCACCGCCGCCGAGGAGGAGGAGGAAGGGTCGGGAGAGGATTGTGGCGGAGTTACCGGAGGAGCTGATGGCGAGGCTGGAGGAGGCCAGGGGAGAAGGGTTCCAGATAGTGATGAACAAGCTGCTGACGAAGACGGACACGACGGATAGTGGTGGAGAGCGAGTAGGACGCCCTGCTGAGCCCGGCCGAGAAGGCCAGCCTCAAGGCCGGAAAGAGAGTGAAGGTGCTCGTGGCCGACTCCGAGTTGAGCATGAAGGACCTGGTGCTGACCAGGTGGATGATGGAAAACACGCCCGTGCTCAACCTCGTCGGCGACTGGAACACCATCTGCGTCTCTCATTCCCTCAAAGAAGCCCAATTTGTGCAGCTTTGGGGCTTCCGTCTCCCTAACGATAATAACAAGCTCGCTTTCGCAATTTTGATTTTTTTTTCTTTGCCACCCGATTTTGATTTTTTTTTTCGCTTCCAATTTTGATTTTTTTTTTACCTTCCAAACATCAATATACGTTGTATAATTTCTTCATGTATATTATAATCATAATTACTAATACTATATTATACTATATCAATAACATATATTATCCTTTATTTTTTTTCCGACCTTTAATTTTGTCTCCCTCTCATCAATATATTTTGTATATCTTTTTATTTATATTATTTTTTTTCTCCCTCTTTCATCAATATATTTTGTATAATTTTTTTTAATGTATATTATAATCATAATTACTAATACTATATTATACTATACCAATAACATACATTATTTTGAGTATATGTTATTATATATCTATAACATAGTTTATAAAGAGCAACTCCTCTCCCACATGCAGGGGCAGACCCACATAGTCAACGGGGGTGACCCGGGTCACTCCCACTTTTCATAAATTAATAATTTTTTAATTAGTTAAAAATTAAATATAAATAAAAAAATAATTATAGTACACTAATAAAAAGACCAAAAAAATCGGAGTCACTATTTAAATGAGAACAAACTCTATTCTTTGATTGTTTTGTTTATTCAGAATCAATTTCTTTTTAATCTTCCTGCGTCACACAACTCCCTCCCAACAGTGCGCTGCCCTTCTGAAGTCTGCGCCCTGTCCTTCTCTGTTCTCCTAAAGGCTGCCGCAAATCAGAGGTAATTCTTTTCTTTTACTCATTTAATTCTTTGTATATTATATTGCTTGATTAAAAAAAATAAAGAAAAGTCAATACTTCACACTTGCGTACACTACCAGGTGAAGCAATTCACTTTATTTTATCTATCCATCTATTGTACTTTTTTTGCTTTTTGGGTTGTTTGTTGAACAAATCAGTCACGCAAAGCAATTGCTTTTATGTATCCTGACATAATATTATTCTTTTTATTTCTCTTAGCTTCAAGCGAATTTGAGGATATGTACATGTGTATATTATTTTTGATTCAATATATTTTTTCTAATTCATTATTTTTTTTATTCAATATATATTTTTTTAATTCATTATTTTTTTTTCAGAAGAAAACACCCACAATTCATTCGTTCTTCAAAAGAAAAAAATATTGAATCTTCATCTTCAGATAGTCAATTACAGTCTGAGGATCATGCTTCAAAATTACAAAGAGTTGAAGTTGTTGCCGAATTTGATATCGATAAATTAGAACGTGATCCAGGTTTACGACCACAAATATGGAAGTATCCATTCGATAAGCGTGACGAAGTTCGAAGAGCTTATATTAAGAATGGACCATATTAGCCTATACTTTCTATGTATCCAAAATCAGGTGAAAAACATTCTCGAAGTTTTCAGCCATCTATGTTTACCCGCTTTTCACCATGGTTGGAATATTCTCCTGTAATAGATGCTATATTTTGTCTACCGTGCTTCTTATTTCATAAAGAAGATGGACCATCAGGATCCAATGCATTCACTGTTAATGGGTTTCGGACGTGGAGTAAAGTGGGAGGGAAAAATTGTTCACTGGTGGCACATGTTGGAAAGGATCATAATTCTCCTCATCAAAAGGCACAACATGCCTTGTCAGATCTCTTGAATCAGTCTGCTCATATTCCAAACAGGTTTGAGAATTTTATATCTCAAGATATAATAGATAATAGACTTTGTCTTAAAACCTCCATTTAAGTAGCTAAGTGGCTTGCATACCAGGCATGCGCATTTAGAGGTCATGATGAGTCTAGCACATCAAGAAATCGCGGAAACTTTTTAGAATTGTTGAGATATTCTGCAGCTTTAAATGATGATGTAGCAAACGTTTTGGATAAAGCTCCATGAAACGCATCGTATACATCACTGAAGATACAAAAGCAAATATTACATGTCTTGGCAAGTAAAGAAAAAAGTATATCCGAGAAGAGATTGATTGTGCGAAGTATTGTATAATTGTGGACGAAGCTAGAGATGAATCTAAAAGGGAGCAAATGTCACTTGTATTGAGATTTGTTGGCAAGGATGGTTGCATAAAAGAGCGCTTTTTTTGGTTTACTTCATGTCAAAGATACTAAAGCATTGACTTTAAAAGATGGTATTTTCTCGATGCTCACTCGTTATGGTCTTGATGTGCAATCTATACGAGGGCAAGGTTATGATGGTGCAAGTAACATGCGTGGAGAATGGAATGCTTTGCAAGCCTTAGTTTCAAATCAATGCCCGTATGCTTATTATGTTCATTGTTTTGCCCATCGCCTGCAATTATCACTAGTTGCGGCGTCCAAGGAAGTTTATCATGTGAGTTTTTTCTTTACTAAGCTTAATTTTATTGTCAATATTGTGAGTGCATCATGTAAGCGTAACGATCAACTTAAAGATGCTCATGCCTCAAATATTGCCTATTTGCTTAATATTGAGGAGCTTGAAAGTGGGAAAGGCCTTAACCAGATAGGTTCTTTGCAAAGGCCGGGTGATACACGTTGGACTTCTCACTTTAAATCAATTTCTAGTATGATTAAAATGTTTAGTGCAACATGTGAAGTGTTATTAAACATCATTGATGATGAAACTACTCATAACCAACGTGGTGAAGCAGGTTCAGCTTACGAGACAATGACTTCTTATTACTTTGTCTTCATTATGCATCTGATGAAAGAAATTCTAGAGATCACTAGCATGCTTTGCAGATTCAATCTCAAGATATTTTAAATGCAATGCAGCTTTTTTCATCAACTAAGTCACTCTTTCAGAAGCTTAGAGATGATGGATGGAGCAATTTGGTTGAAAAAGTGAGATCGTTTTGTGGAAGTGTCAATATAGAAGTGCCTAATTTTAGTGCTTTTCATGTTGCACGGAGGGGAATGGCTCGTGACATTACAGTGGAGCATTATTATAAAGCTGATATATTCTATACAGTGATAGACTCTCAGCTGCAAGAATTGAATAGCAGATTTAATGATAATACAGTGGAGTTGATGATTCTCAGTTCAGCTTTAGATCCGAAAGAGATGGGCGCATCATTAAGAGGTGATGATATATGTAAACTTGTGCTGAAATTTTACTCAGAAGATTTTGTGGAATATGAGATGACATTGTTGCAAATGGAGCTTCAATATTTTGATCAGGTTCGACAACTTCCAAATTTCATATCATTGACAACGATTTTTGATCTATGTCAATGATTGGTGAAAACAAGAAAATCGGAAATATTTTCTTTGGTGTATAAAGTGATAACTCTTATTCTCACACTTCCAGTTTCTACCGCTACTACTGAACGTTCTTTTTCAGCGATGAAGATAGTGAAGACTGCACTTCGTAACAAGATGGAAGATGATTTCTTGTTGGATTGTTTGCTCATTAATATTGAGAAAGAAATTGTTGAGATGTTTAGCATAGATTCAATAATAGATGATTTTCGTGATATGGAATCAAGACGCTCTTTATTTTAATTAAATTATGTATTAGGATACATTTTTTTATGATATTTAATTTACATAATTTTTTTTTCTTGGCCACCCTCAACTTCAATTCCTAGTTCCGCCCTGGCCCACATGCATCCTAGGGCCGTCACGTGGCCCCGCCTGACAGCGACACGTTGCGGGTTTTTTTTTTTGCCTTCTTTTTTTTTCCGGCCTTCAATTTTTTTTTTTTTCCATCTTTCATCATTATATTTTGTATCATTTTTTATGTATATTATAATCATATGAATTAATCCCATTTTTGCCCCCTGGACTCGTACATTGGTTACATTTCACCCTTGGAGTTGGAAATGTTGCAAAACTCAACTCATAACTCAAACACGTGTTACAAAGCCCCACTTTCGTCAGTATTTGGACGTTAAATTTCACGTTTTGATAACATGGCAAAATTTTAAAGGGTATAAGAGTATTTTATATTATTCTAAATACTTTTAATAACATACATTATTTTATATTATACTATACCAATAACATACATTATTATACTATATTATACTATACCAATAACATACGTTATTTTGAGTATGTGTTATTATATATATATATATATATATATATATATATATATATATTCTTGGAAAAACTATGTCGTATTAATATTACACGTATATTTTATATGTTATTGTTTGATGTATAATACACTTTTGCAATTTAACATAACAATATTTATTATATTATAAATATAAGAAATTTTTTTATACTTTCTATTTCTCTATATCTTTGTTTTTTTTAATTTCTTTTATCAAAATTTAACTTTAACTTTTACTTACCTAAAATTTCTTTTTCCCATAGTACTTCTACGAAATCTGACAGATAGGAAAACATGCAGTATTTTGAAAACCTTTGAATCATAAAAGATTTTTTTTTCTACCCTTTGTTATTTTTTAAACATCCTTGACAACGATTTTGCTAGATTTAATTTAATACAATTAAAAGTCTTCAACTTACCCTATTTTACTTATTTTTCTTTTTCACTTTTTAAAAGTAAATAAAAAAAATTGATGACTCGCGCATGGCGCGCTTTTTAAACTAGTGAGATATAAACACAACAGTGAAAAAAAATGTGATCACATAGATTGAGTTTATGAGTAGTAACGAGTTGTTCAAAATCTACAAAATATACATCATTCTAAGTATCTGCAATTTAATGTAAATTCTTATAAGAAGTATTGAAAATAATATTTTAATTTTGCATAGAAAATTAAATCATTATTATTTACTTTTATATTAAATTCACCAGCTATAATATAATATTTACACATACAAGTATAACATTACAATATAATAATACATCAATTTTTTTAATAATTTTTTCATGGACTAAGTAGGTAAAAGTTCAATTTGAGGGTCTTTCTAAAAAAAATTAGACAAATTTTTTAAATTAAATAAATGTCTAATTTTGTTTTTTTGTTTTAGCTTACATGTAGTTGAATATTTTTACTCAGCACCTTACGTATCTAAAGGTTTTCACCCGAGTCAAAATAATCATTTTGACGAGATTTCACATTGGTATTAATTTTTTTTTTTTAAAAAGGTCTAGATTAAGAATTATGCATATTTTAGACGAGGGATAATAAATATTTATTTAATTGATAAAATTGTGATGGTTAACTTTGGGACAAATTTATCCCTACTTGTTTTGTTCATTTTGAGCTCTCACGTTTTAATATTGCCAATTTCCACTCTCAAGACGTTTTCATTTGGCACTCTCCGTTCGTACGAAACGAACACTCTTTTACCAAGCTCTGCCGATAAATGGGCCGCAAAGATGATCAATCATCCCATGGTTTTGCCTCTCTCTCTCTGTTTTCGTTTTTCCATTTATTAAATGATTTGTGCTAAATTTAACGAAAACGAAATGGTTCAGGTGGGATAGCTCGGATTCTATTGGAATTATTGGAGGTTGCAATCTCGTCGATCGTTTTCCTTAAAGGGATTTACCCTTCTGGTTTGAACTTTGATCTCTTATACCACTTGTTGCCACTGATGTTTATTCATTTATTTATGTTTAGACCCAAGAAAGAAACACCATTTTCTCTAGTCTATAAACCCTTATAGGAACTGCTATTATATTTATTTATATGTGGAACTTTTTTATTGTTGGTTGTGAATTTGGAATTCTTGTATTAAAAGGTGCTTTTGAAAGGAGGAGATATATGAATTTGGTGGTTCAGAGGGCATATCATCCTGAGCTCAGAGATTATATATATACTTCTGTATCGCGACTTCTTCCTTTTATTGAAAAGGTTTGGTCTCCTTGTGTCGTGTTTTAAATTTTGTTTTTAATTTTCTTTTCGTTTTCATATAAATATCTTTTGCTTAGAGATACCATGAAACTGAAATCAGATTGTGAACAGTTTGATGATTGTATTAGGTTTGTACAATATTAAAATACAGGTTCTAACTTCTACTAGCTAAACGAACTGAGTAAGAAAATTGTTCCGTCCCAACCGGCTGCCAATGGAAATGACTTTGCGTTCCAGTATTGTTCACTAAAAAAAAAGAATAAAAAATAGAAAAAAGTCATTTATGGCCTCTGATATTCTAAAAGATATTAAAAAAAAAAAAAGTTTCTCGATCTGGAACAGAATTCCGTTCCGGCACTGTTCACAGAAGTGGAACCAACTGGAGTATTTCGGAACCGGGACAGGATTCCGGTTCCAATTTTTAGGCGAATCAGAACAAAATTCCGGTTTTGTTCCACTTCCAGTTGCCCTCGTTTAATGTTCTGCTGTTGAATGGGTTCTAGTAGGAAAAAAAAAAAAATCAAATCGGCATAGTGATTGAATGTCATAGTTGAAATTGGCAAAGTAGCCCTTTGTTATTTTTATTTTTTACATGGATTTGGTTGGTCTTTGCAAGAAAATGATTTAATGTTTGTAATATATATATATATATATATATATATTTTGGAATTAATTTTGCAACTGGGTTGGTAACTTGAAATTATTGATCATAAAATCATCTCATCACAACAAAAATGAGATTGCTTCTCCGTTTTCCAAGGAGTAGACTAACAATGGCATAAATCTCTTTAAATAGTTTTTATTTTCTTTCTCTTTAGGGCATGGTTGAAAGAGTAGCAGTTGTGTTCTTCGATGCAGCCCACGTCCCATTGGAAAGGTTTGTGTTCAAGCTCGCGCTGAACCAGTCGAACGACTTGAAGGTGGAAGAAGCCAATTTGGAGTTAGCTCTTCGGTCACTTCTCGTCAAGCTGTCGGTCTCGGAACCACTTACAAGAGCTTTGGCTCAAAGCAAGTCCAACTGCATTTTTCGCTTATGCTACAGCTATTCAACGTTTTCTATTTTCTTTCTTTTTGAACTCTCATTTGCTGTGCTGGGCTTTGCTTGGAATCACTTACTTAACGATATATGTTTCAGTTGTCATTTTATTCTCATTTTATTCTTTGTTGCAGATTGCAGCTGGGAAATAACTGGCTACTTCCGATCTCTTCCTGAGGCGGGCCCGAGTAAGGACTCGGATTTTTGGGTCCCGGCGGATACAAAGCAATGGGAACAACCTCCTTCAATAACTCCGATAAAGTCTATGAGCAGTGAACCTCTTTGTGTACAGCTTTACTTGGAGCATCCAAACCTAAATGAATCAAAGTCTTGAAAGAAGAAATAAATATTTGCAGACATACATCATAGGGATATATGTATATAGTAGTTTGCAAGTGCGGATATTGGTGGAAAATTTTCCATTCTGCAGCGAGTACATATTGCTTCATTTAATTGTTTTTCCTTCGATTTAGCATAATGTTAATTTGTTTACGAGTATCTATTTGCTTTTGCAACACCATGTTAACATATCGTGTTTGGGAAGCCATTATGAAGGCCTTTGCCAGCCAGATGAAGTCTATTTTCATGGCTTCAAGTTGACCAATACTCTATTGTAGGATAGAGAATCTTCTCGAAGGTATTTCACTTGACCAATACCATAACTTTTTTTAAAAACTTGTTTAGTTTTGTAGCGGTCAATTGTCAGTGAGTCAATCATATTGAGCTTAGCACTAATTTAAATAAATAAATGCCAAAAATATGTGCAAGCAGAGAATCTTATAGGGGCTAACTTATAATCACTGCTATTTCATAACCTCGGCTGTGTGTAACCAGAGAATCTTACGAAACAAAACCCGAACACGAAGGTTTGAATTTGACAATAATAACGCGATACGAAATGGTCGTGGAGGATATCAACCGATCCTGAGGCCCGCCAGGTTAGTGGTCAGGCCTTCATGGACAGAGCTTCAGAAATGGGTCCTCCGTGCTTCTGCTCCTACTTATAACTCATGGGTGGGAAAATATCTGCACGACGCTGGTTCCGTGGGACAGAGCTCAGTCTCTCTAGATGCAGATTGGTGGAGATAGTTGAGGACCAAGTCTGGCCAGGATTTTGACTATCTACATTTTGTTTTGCCGGATGTCTGAGCAGGTTATATGGTGCTTGCTTGTTAAAAATATTATTTCATTCTTATACGTTTAATAATTTATACAATAGAAACCAAACTGACAAGGAATAAACTCAAGAAAAAGATTAGGAATTAAGCGAGAGATACAAAAAAAAAAAATTAAGACTTAGAATTGGGTGGGGGCCGCGCGAACGCAGGCCCCCGCTGCCACAAATAACGACGTTGACTCTCCCTCAGAGGGGAGATCATAGCCCAACGCATCTCCTCAATGTGCAATGGAGACCATTGGCCCAGGCCATGAGCCTTCTTGATCGCTCATTGACCCCGCCCAGGTAAGTACCTTTCCCCTTCCACATCCTTCCTTACTTATACCCACTTCTCTTCCCTATTCTATCCCTTCCTTTCCCATGTGGGACAACTTCCACTACATCAACAACTTTGCTGCGAGTATTAAAGTCACTATTGAAACAACCATCAATGTCACTGATTTTCTTTAAAATGTATCAAAGTAAAAAACATAACAGGAAGCATGTGTCGTACAATGTAAAACTAATAAAAGATCTATCTATAAACATAAGCATATCTCATTATGCTAAAGCTCGATGCATATGTTTGGGTTTTTTTCTTCACCTTCACCTTCACTAGTTCATAGTTAATACTTAATAGTTAATACTCTCATTTGATAAAACTACAAGTACCATGATTCCATCATTTTAAAAGGTCAAACTTTGAACACTAACATTCACCAGCAAAACAGATTTTTGCAATAACATGGTCTTGCATTGCATCTTCACCGATCTTTACATTTTTTCGCGATTTAAATATCTGATAATTGGCCGATGGTTCTGTTTGAAACGTATATGCATACGATCATTGACAGTACCTACCAGAAGCGAGTAGTGTTGTTCATTTGTCA